>NC_091102.1:26129437-26501863 GCF_024713975.1 Paralichthys olivaceus
TCCGGCGTCGGGGATCCTGGCAGATGCTACCCACGTTCCAGCGTCGGGGGTTCCGGCTGACGTCACTCATGTTCCGGCGTCGGGGATCCCGGCAGATGCTACCCACGTTCCAGCGTCGGGGGTCCCGGCTGACGTCACTCATGTTCCGGCGTCGGGGATCCCGGCAGATGCTACCCACGTTCCAGCGTCGGGGGTTCCGGCTGACGTCACTCATGTTCCGGCGTCGGGGATCCCGGCAGATGCTACCCACGTTCCAGCGTCGGGGGTTCCGGCTGACGTCACTCATGTTCCGGCGTCGGGGATCCCGGCAGATGCTATCCACGTTCCAGCGTCGGGGGTTCCGGCTGACGTCACTCATGTTCCGGCGTCGGGGATCCCGGCAGATGCTACCCACGTTCCAGCGTCGGGGGTCCCGGCAGATGCTACCCACGTTCCGGTTTCGGAGGTCGCCGTTCCTGTTCCTGCCCCACGGTTGGGGGTTCAAGCAGTCGTCTCGCCAGTTCCTGCCCCTCGGCTGAGGGTTACGGCGAGCGGCTCTCCAGTTCCTGTTCCTGCCCCACGGTCGGGGGTTCAAGCAGTCGTCTCGCCAGTTCCTGTCCCTCGGCGGAGGGTTACGGCGAGCGGCTCTCCAGTTCCTGTTCCTGCCCCACGTTTGGGGGTTCAAGCAGTCGTCTCGCCAGTTCCTGTCCCTCGGCTGAGGGTTACGGCGAGCGGCTCTCCAGTTCCTGTTCCTGCCCCACGTTTGGGGGTTCAAGCAGTCGTCTCGCCAGTTCCTGTCCCTCGGCTGAGGGTTACGGCGAGCGGCTCTCCAGTTCCTGTTCCTGCCCCACGTTTGGGGGTTCAAGCAGTCGTCTCGCCAGTTCCTGTCCCTCGGCTGAGGGTTACGGCGAGCGGCTCTTCAGTTCCTGTTCCTGCCCCACGGTCGGGGGTTCAAGCAGTCGTCTCGCCAGTTCCTGCCCCTCGGCTGAGGGTTACGGCGAGCGGCTCTCCAGTTCCTGTTCCTGCCCCACGGTCGGGGGTTCAAGCAGTCGTCTCGCCAGTTCCTGTCCCTCGGCTGAGGGTTACGGCGAGCGGCTCTCCAGTTCCTGTTCCTGCCCCACGTTTGGGGGTTCA
This sequence comes from Paralichthys olivaceus, assembly GCF_024713975.1. Classification (NCBI taxonomy): domain Eukaryota; kingdom Metazoa; phylum Chordata; class Actinopteri; order Pleuronectiformes; family Paralichthyidae; genus Paralichthys; species Paralichthys olivaceus. The sequence goes on from NC_091102.1 coordinate 26,130,551, forward strand.
AGCAGTCGTCTCGCCAGTTCCTGTCCCTCGGCTGAGGGTTGCGGCGAGCAGCTCTCCAGTTCCTGTTCCTGTCCCTCGGCTGAGGGTTACGGCGAGCGGCTCTCCAGTTCCTGCCCCACGGTCGGGGGTTCAAGCAGTCGTCTCGCCAGTTCCTGTCCCTCGGCTGAGGGTTACGGCGAGCGGCTCTCCTGTTCCTGTCCCACGGATGCGGGTCTCGCCTGGCTCCGCTTCAGTTCCTGGTCCTGTTCCACGGTTGCGGGTCTCGCCTGGCTCCGCTTCAGTTCCTGTTCCTGTTCCTGTCCCACGGATGCGGGTCTCGCCTGGCTCCGCTTCAGTTCCTGTTCCTGTTCCACGGTTGCGGGTCTTGCCGGGCTCCGCTTCAGTTCCTGTTCCTGTTCCTGTCCCACGGATGCGGGTCTCGCCTGGCTCCGCTTCAGTTCCTGTTCCTGTTCCACGGTTGCGGGTCTTGCCGGGCTCCGCTTCAGTTCCTGTTCCTGTCCCACGGATGCGGGTCTCGCCTGGCTCCGCTTCAGTTCCTGGTCCTGTTCCACGGTTGCGGGTCTCGCCGGGCTCCGTTTCAGTTCCTGTTCCTGTCCCACGGATGCGGGTCTCGCCTGGCTCCGCTTCAGTTCCTGTTCCTGTTCCTGTCCCACGGATGCGGGTCTCGCCTGGCTCCGCTTCAGTTCCGGTTCCGGTCCCACGGATGCGAGTCTCGCCTGGCTCCGCTTCAGTTCCTGTTCCTGTCCCACGGTCGAGGGTTAGGCTGGCGCCGGCACAGCTGGGGCGGCGGTCGCTGTCGTCTCCTCCGGTGCAGCGACGGCAGCTGTCGTCTTCTCCGGGACAGCGACAGCAGCGTCATCGGTCATCTCCTCCTGAGTGTCGACCTCAGCGTCAGCTGCTATCTTCTCCCGAGCCTCCTGTGTCACAGCAGCAACCTCAGCTGCTATCTTCTCCAGTGCCTCCTGTGTCACAACAGCAGCCTCAGCGTCACCTGCTATCTTCTCCCGAGCCTCCTGTGTCACAGCAGCAGCCTCAGCTGCTATCTTCTCCCGAGCCTCCTGTGTCACAGCAGCAGCCTCAGCTGCTATCTTCTCCAGAGCCTCCTGTGTCACAGCAGCAGCCTCAGCTGCTATCTTCTCCCGAGCCTCCCGTGTCACAGCAGCAGCCCCAGCTGCTATCTTCTCCAGTGCCTCCTGTGTCACAGCAGCAGCCTCAGCTGCTATCTTCTCCAGAGCCTTCTGTGTCACAGCAGCAGCCCCAGCTGCTATCTTCCCCAGAACTTCCTCTGACTGGACTGCAGAAGCAGCTGATTTTCCCTGAGCCCCTGGGCTCTGTTTCTGACCGGCCTCCGGGCCGCCCGCCCGAGCCCCCGGGGTCAGTTTCTGACCGGCCTCCGGGTCGCCCGCCCGAGCCCCGTGCTCTGACTTTGACTGGCCTCTGGGTCAAGCCCCGTGCTCTGTTACAGATTCCCACCCCTCTCAGTTTCATGTTTAGTCCTCGTTTAAATTCAGTTTTGGACCGTCTGGAATCCGGTCCTTAAGGGGGAGGTTCTGTCACGGTTATGTATTTTCAGTGTTCCTCTCATGTTCCCTTCTGCCTTCCTCTGTGCTCCACCCTCTGATCCTCCTGTGTTGTTCTCTGTCCCTCTCCTGTGTTCCCCTCCTTGTCCCTCGCTATGTTTCACCCTGTGCCTCTCCCGTGTTCATCCCTGTCTTGGTTATTGTATTTTGTTCTCGTTAATAAGTTTGTTCAGTGTTTCCTGTTTTATTTTGTAGGCCTTGCTCCCTGTGTGTTTTCACCTATTGACTTCCTGCCCTCATCAGGTTCACCTGTTTGTCTTGTGCCACCTGTCCCCAGTTACTAATTAGTTCCAGTGTGTATATAAGTCTTTGTGTTCCCCCCTTGTGGTGGTTGGTTCGCCATCGTCATTTCTGGTCTGGTCCTGTCCGTCCTCGAGATTCTGGTTCTGTCTGTTCATGTGTCCCGTCAGCTCTCGTCTCGTTACCCCGTAAGTTTATATCCTGCCCTGTTCTGTGTTCCACTCTGCTTCTTGAGTGCGACTTTTGTTTCCCTGTAGACTTCTTGTTGAATAAATACACTTTTTGTTAAACCTTATTTAGTTTCTGCGTTTTGGTCCTCCCCGTCTCACGTCACCCCCCATTCGAACCTTGACATGATCTATCTGAATCCAAACTGAATGAGCAGAAATGAAAGGAAGTGAACTGAGCTGTAGCTATTTAGTATTTGCACGAAAGCCAATCTGGAGGCTTGTGGAAGAACAACACCATAGTGTAGCACTCTGAGTGTTTGGATGCACATGAAAACATATTCTTTTCTTACTTTTATGTCTTATCGATGTCACCAAATTTCCACAGTTGAACAAAGAAGTCCTGCTTTATTGCAGGTACATTACAGCTTGTGGGGCAGCAACACCCTTATCATCTTTATTGCACCTTTAACAGAGCAGGTTGTCGAGGTCAACAGCAGCAGCTGCTTCCAGCTGCCTGTTTGTCCAGATGGTGACAACAGAGCCCCTGAAATGAAAAAAATTGAAAAAATAAAACCTTAAGCTCAGACAAATTAAACTACATGTATGTATCCAACATGTACAGAGCTACTGAGGAATGCTTTGATACAACTTTTCTCTTTTTTAACAAAATGTGCTTTTTGCTTTGCCATCACTTATTTTCAATCAGTCAATCAATTTATTTGTAAAGCCCATTTTCACAAATCACAATTTGTCTCACAGGGCTTTAACAAGGAGACATTATTTGCCCTTAACCCTCAACAAGAGTAAGGAAAAATGACCAAAACTCATTTTAAGACCCTTTTTGTGTCAACACCATCAGACATTAAAAACACAAATATGTTTTCACTCACTTTATGCTAGAACTATTGTGTCTATGTACCTTCACTATCACACCATTATGTGTGTAACCCCTTATGTTTGTACAAGTTGATGAGTATAAATTCACAGTAATAAAAAGTGGAAAAAGCTTATGCCACATATTCAGTATTTATATATTATTAGACAAACTAATAATCTATTGCTATAGTTTAGTCAAAAAAAAGGTGACATCTGATGTCATTATTTTTGTTCACAAAACAAATGGTGTTCATGTAGCAGCCATTTTATTTTCAGCTTGATGCTAGATCCTAACAGAACCTACTTCAGGATATTAAATGAACATTCTAAACAATATCCTCAGAAATTGGAAGATGGTGTTGACCTATCATGGTTGTGACACAGGAAATATTAACATTAAGATTTATTGGATGCACTCTGCATATGTGGAATGTGAAAATGGATCCTTCAGAGTGACTGTCCCTAATATTGCCTGATTTTATTATATTTTAATGAATGTCTGATGGTGTTGACAAAAATTTGGGTCACAACTTATGAATATTAAAACCTTATGAAATATGCATGTGGCATTGAAAAACTATCCATCAACACAATCCAGGAAGTGTAGCTGAGATCGTGGACGGAGTCAGAAAGTACAGTGGTCACAAACTTGTAACAATTCACCTTATTTAAAATTATGTAAGGGAAAGTACACACACTTAAATTAAAGGTCACAGGCACATCTGACACCTGTTGCGTCAATAACTGTACCACTGGAAACACATAATGTTTGTAAATCAAAAAGGTATGCAGAAAATATCTGCTTTTGTCTCACAGTTGTTAAATAAGAAATGGTAACTAATGAAAAAACACAGTTTGATGCGGCAATATATACAATTCAATACAAATAAGCAGGGCACAACAATAAATCAATAAGACCAATATTTACAAATGAAGTAGTCTCAAGTTCCTAAACTGCTCAATGACATCAGTGACATCAGTGGAATTCCTTACTTATGCAAACTGGGGAAACTTCATCCAAATACATGGTTTGGTGGTGGCTGCAGGTAGTGATGGGAGAGTGACATTTTGCCTTCTCCCCACCTTTTATCCCTTTGCTCCAAACAAGCCACCACCTCCAAGGTATCCACCTTCACCTGAAGGTCCTGAAGCTGTTCCAAAAATGAGGCTGCCTCAGTGTCCTCATAGTCATCAGCCTACTGTTGTTCCTAGTCAAGGAGGCTCTAAATACATAGTTTCCAACAGGATGGTTATCACAGTGATGCCACTTTGATTGTGTCTAGTGGTGACATGATAACCAGGGTCAGCATTGGGGGTTGAATTTTGATCCAAATCAATGAGGGAAGGTTCATCGTCTTCATGAGCACTATTTCCCACGGCTGACCCCTGCTGGTTTGAAGCAGACATTATTGTCTGGGGGAACTGCAGCACAAATAGGGGATATATGAAATGTAGTGTTGTGTTATGTCAATAAAGGATTGCATTAGATGCATTAAATGTGTATGTGCTATGTAAAAATACATTGCATGTATGGGTGTTTGCTGAACAATGCAATTTTGGATACTTAAAAGTCAGCATTTGCATCCTGAATGCTCAATCATCGATGGCTTCATCATCCAGGAACTGCCTACACACTCTGGCCACATGACGCCGGGCATTGTCCTGCACCAGGAGGAACGCAGGGCCCACTGCACCAGTAGTCTATGACATGGAGGTCTGTGCGGCCCTCCAAGGATATGCCTCCCAGACCATCACCGCCAAACCAGTCATGCTGGATGATCTTACACACCTTATCACACCTGTCAGATGTGCTCAGTGTGAACCTGCAGGAAGAGCTAATGTTCAACCACACAGACATTTCTCTGTGAAGAAGACCTCAAAAAGCCAGAAAAGCTCCTAGTGGTTAAAAGTTTCATCAAGAAAAAGATGGAGAAAGAGATAGTTCCCAATACTGCCACTGTATTCCAAATACTTGATGAAGACGTGTTTCCCACCCTTAAGACTGTCCTCTGAGTGGCCCAGTCAGCAGCTGTGGAGACAAGGAAGATAAAAGTGAGAAAACAAGTAAGGATGAATGAATGAGAGAGTGAGGAGGTAAGGACAGGAGTTGAGAAGTGGATGAGAGGAAGCAGTACAAGAGGAATGAAATGAGGAGAGTGAGAATGGATTAAAAATCAGAAGTTAAGAGAAGAAGAGAGGAGGAAAGATAAAGAAGAAATGAGTGAAGAACAGAGGCAGTAAGGAGAACAGAGGTACCAAGAGTAAATATAAGAGAATAAGATATGCAGATGTAAATCTTATTTACATCTTCATGATCAGAAATCTTAATAGTTTTTTGTTTTATATTTTCTTCTTTCAGTGGCTATGAGTTGGATCATAGAGGGAATATTGATCAACCAAGTGCTGACTCATTCTGAGTAAGTTTATAACAATTGTGATAAAGAGTGAACTTTCTGAAGACATTTCAGTTGACAGTGATAGTGATTGAAATGTTCAAAATTACATTTGAATTTGAATGTCATGTTAGCAGTAAAATAAATTCTGTGCATGCGAATGCAATAACAAAAACATTTCCCCAAATTGTCTGCTGAAAGTGACATAGAAAGTGTTTATCTCTCAGACCCTGATATTTGAACTCAAGACCAAAGCAAGTACATTCGTCCACTGGTCCTCCAAAAGCTCAACAATTCTTCAGAACAACCTCTTTATCCCTTTTCATCACAACTCTCCACAGTTGAAACGCCTCACTAAGATATTAATGCAATGCTTTGCTCTTTCATTATTGTGTTATCTTCTTTAAGCTAGCTGTAGTCCGTGGTAATTCAGCATGTAGCATTTGGAGTGCTATTTTGAAAAAGATCATTTTTATTGTGTTTATGTTGAATACATCAGTTACAAGTTTTCTTTCCTACTTCTCCTGTATATTGATATCAGTATACAAATGCTCCATAAAATGGCTTTGTCATATCTGCAGCTAACAGGGAAAAAAAAGTCATCAGAGGAGGACAGGAGGGGGCCATCTTCCCCAGGACTTCACTCCTGCTGCAGCTGCCCCTCAGCAACAATGAGGGTCGACTTCTAATGGATGGGGTGGAAGGGGGGGTAACATCAGACGCTGGTGGAAGAGGAGGCTCCTGAGGGACATGTTTGCATGATGAGTGTGTCAGCGAGTAAGGTAGCCAATATAACACAACTGTAGCCTATATTTTACTAATCACTGGAGGAAATGACTAACGTACTTACTTCCTGTGGTATACAGTACAGTTTTAAATTCACCCATTCATACAGTGCATCTTTGTGCAGCACTTTTCTCTATGAGAAGGGGCAATTTGTGGTTCAGTATCTTGCCCAAGGAAATGTTCAGACTGGGATCCAACTGTCCACCATCTGGTTAGAGTGCGATCCCTCTCCTTTCTTGTGGCTGCGATGTTGTGCAGCACAACACATGCAAATACAATTCTGCAAGCCCTGGCTGGGGTCACAGGCATGTGAAGTGGCCCTTCAAAACACCAAATGAAATTTCAATCCTGACCCTGATGCTGGGCCACAAAATAGTTTCAATGTGGCCCTTAGCAAAACCAGGGTAATCAAAAAGGGCTGGCAGACGTATCCTGTGTCCTCCACCAGCATTCCACTTTACTCCCTCGAACAGAAACACAGTATTAGAATGATTAGTATCATAAAATGCTGCAATGCAGTAAAATAATTTATCCTCAAAAACGTTTGCTGTATCCTGTATCAATTTGTTTCAGAGCGCTGACTCCCTGAAGATCCGGGAGTCATGGACTGACCCAGGCCACTTAGCATCGATGCTGGTGAACATGCACAGATGGTCACAAGCCATCTGCAATGTGATTCACACATATACCACAGGATGACATAATTAAAATTAATTAATTTGATACAAAAAAAATACAAATGATAGAGACAAAGAAAGTCAACACCAACTCTGTCACCTGTCCCATGTAAATATTTCCAGAAGGAAAGATCATTACAGTAGTTACTGCATCTTCTGCAAAGCTGTAGTTTATATGTGTGTGCTGCTACCAATCTATTGGTATCATTATTTCTCTGATGGTGTCCTTTATTTATACCAATAATAGGAGGTGGAAGTTTGAGATACACGCATACAGAAAATATTATTAGCCAATTACATGCACAATGACATGTCAGAGGATAAAAGAAAAGGATTAGAATCCTAATATAGAACATAATAAATTTATACCTAAAGATTCAATGTATAGAATTTATGTGAAAGGGATCTATTGGCATAAATTGAAAATAAAATAATCCTAGTGATATTTTCACTAGTGTGTAATCATCTAAATTGTTATTTTCTTTATCCTACAATGGGCCCTTTATGTTAAGATTCTTTATATTAACATCAGGAACAGGTCCTCTCTACGCAGGCTGCAATGTTTTTTTACAGTAGCCCAGACTTGACAAACTAAACACATATTTAGGTTTTACGATAACGGAACTCTAAATTACAGTGCTTTTTGATAAAATATATTTTTTTGAAGTGTTTTTAAAAAGTTATGTCTTCGGTAGAAGTCTGTGAGCTTTGAGCTGACCTCTTCTCTAGTTTTGCAGCTTAAACAATTTTGTTTGATATAAACCTTTTGCATAGTTTATAGAAGTTTTACCGATTTGTTTGAAACAGGTGCTTGAATTGAAGGTGCTTTGTAATCTGCAAGGGGTGTTTCAGACTTACGTCTCTACATTAAAGCAATTTAAAATGTATTTATATGGTAGTCATTACCAACAAATGATATGGCAAAGTCACAATGATTGAAAAAGCAGATCACTTACACAGTAATAAATTCATGGTAATGGTCGACAGTATGGCGTAATATTGTGACCAATGCATTAGTGTTGGTTTGTGATGTGAAACATGTGGTGAGACATGAAGTCAGAACAACCCACCATAAAGAGGCTCTAATGCCACTTAATGGGCTGTGTGTGTGTGTCTGAGAACAGGGTTATTGGTGAGGGGCTGTTGAGGGTTGCTGACTCGTAGGCTGTTGTGGTTAAGGAGCATTAGTAAATTGAGGGAAAGCATTAGTGAACAGTGGGATTTAAGACAGCTCTAAATCTGTGGTGTGCTTCCATTAACATTGCAGAATGGGGAAAGATATGCTGGTTTGGGAATATGGGTATGTGGTGAGGCATAGAGAGGACTGTAGGCAACATAACAAACTGGGATAAAACACCTTTTATTGATGACATAAAAGATAAAGTGACCGCAGGTAATCATGTTGCCCAAGATTGGTTTTTGCCTCCCTCTGCACTTTGGTCAAATGAACCATAAAGAGATATCCATTTAAATTACTAATATATTTGAAAATCAGCAAAAAACTGAAGACATTAATGGGTAGGAATGAGGAATTAGTTGTCCATTAAAGTTATGTGATTAGTGAAAAATCAATCAGAAAACGCATATTGAGTTGTTTTCATGGCAAAAAGGGCTGACAGTACCAGATTGTATGAAATGGTTGTTTCCTCCAACCGGAGTTTTGCATTTCTACCAGTTATTTTGTTTTATTAGTAGTCTATGGAGCAGTAGGTATTTAAGTAAGCCTCCCAGCATGCAGTTGGGACACTGACACATATCCACCCAGTCTACAAACGGACTCCTACTGAGAGACAGCAAGTGAATAGCATCCATCATCTGTTCTTTACATTAACTTACTACTACTGTAACTATACTATAACTACCGACAACTACTACTATATTTCCTTGAATACAAGTAGTCTGATGTAATGGTATTGGATTTATATAGCGCTTTTCTAGTCTATATGACCACTCAAAGCACTTTACACTGCAGTTTTTTTAGAAATTCACCCACTCACACACACATTCATACAGTTTTGGGGTTCAGTATCCTGACCAAGCACACTACTGCATGCAGATGGAGGAAGACTGGGATCAAACCGCTACACCCCTCAGCCATAGTCGACCCCATGTACTCAAATAAATACCAGGACTATACAGTATGAAGCAGTTAATCTTCCGCTCCTGCAAATATTTCACAGTAAAGCCTTTTAAAAACACATGAGTGGATTCAGTCAAAAGACACATTTGACAGATAAGCATTGAAAGATAATTTTCTCTGTCTATTCTGCTGTGAACCGAGTTGTCATCTTATCTTATTAAAGTTTTGGAGCTTTAACTTTGTGGAAAATTGTTCCACAGTCTTGACTATAGCCTGAGTTGCCAACTTAGCATTAGCCTTTGGATGAATATAAACCACATGTTACTGTAAGAATCATGGTAAATAAGAGGGTGGAAGGGACAAATGTAAGAGTTCAATCTCAGGGATCCACAGTTTCTCCCACATGACCACTGTGTTTCTTCAGCTTTTATTTACATAGAAACATAAGCCTCCTCCATCATTGAGCGAATGAAAGAGAGATTAGACTGAGTCTTGGTCGTTGAGCAATGTCAAAGCAAGAAGGCATGTTGCACATCATCAGCAACTTGATATTTGCATGAAGCTTGTCAATTTTATTAGAGAATGTTATGGTTTGTTGTGGCTGGACCCGGAAGCAGACACAGAGAGTAACAGTCTGTGAAATGAACAGGGTTTTTAATGAATAGTTCATAGCAACTGGTTGAAGGCAGGCTGAGGATGAGCAGGAGCGAGGGCAGGCAGGTTGAGATCTGGCGATCCTGAGGCACAGGAAAAAACAAAGTTAGTCGCATTTAGGAACAAGCGAGGAGGTTCTTCTAATAAGAAATTCTATTAGTGCGGCCCAGGGTGTGTACCACAGGAGTGATTGTAACAATCAGGACATAGAAACACCATGGAAACAGCCCAAGCTGTGACAGAAAATTCACATCTACTAGATAGGCTCCAGTTATTCACAATTTCCAATCTGAAAGTAACAAAAAAAAAGTGTAAAAAATTGTTAAAAGTCCATCACATCAAAGTGAGTCATTGTGTAGCTTCACAACACACAACTGCTACTGCCTGTCACCATTCCATTCAACTCCCTGTTCTATATGCAATTCACATACAGTATATACACACATGTCAATCAATCAAAATTATTTATATAGAACGTTATCACAACAAACAGTTGTCTCAGGGTGCTGCACAAAAGTCCAAGATCTTAAGAAACACAAAATCCAACTTGTCCCACACCGAGCAAGCATGAGCAACAGCGGGGAGGAAAAACTCCCAGGTGGAAGAAACCTTCGGCAGAACCGGGCTCGATGTGGATGGCCTCTGCCAGGACCGGTTGGGGTGATGGAGAAATAACAAGTTATACAGGGGAACAAAAGGACATTAAGGGGGGGTTGAGTCAGTGTCAGGTCAGGGGCTTGAATCCAGCCCGGGAATCTCCACATGGACGTTTGCATGGTCTTCTAAGGGCGCGTTGGTCCCCAGGGCAATCCTGCCTCCCTCAGGGTTCACGTGCGCAGTAATAGGACCCATGGCTCCAGAGGTGGGAGGCCCTCAGGTGGGAGTGCTGGTGGTTGCGTGACCCTCCATGTCAGCCCTACGAAAGACCGGCAACCTCACTAGGGCCATCCCTCACCAGGAACCGAGCCAGGACAGGCTCCGGAGAGCCGCACAGTATGGACCAAGGAGGGGGGGAGAAGACCCAAGGAGTTAGAGATATGTAATAAGATATAACAAAATAAACCAGGCAGAGAGTGAAGAAGAGAGAGGAAGATAGAAGGTGCTGGTGCCTGATGGGTGATCCCCCAGCAGTGTAGGCCTATAGCAGCATAGCTATGGATGACTATGGTTCAGGGTTGAGCTAAAAGCTTTATCAAAAAGGAAGGTTTTAAGTCTAGCCTTAAATGTAGAGACCGTGTCTGCCTCCCTCACTGAGAGTGGGAGCTGGTTCCAAAGGAGAGGAGCTTGGTAACTGAAAGTTCTACCACCCACTCTACTCTTAGTAACTCTAGGCACTACAAGGAGTCCAGAGTTTAGGGAGTGAAGTGGTCTGTGGGGGCAGTAAGGGGTTAAGAGCTCTTTAATATATGTTGGGGCCTGATTGTTGAGGGCTTTATAAGTTAGTAGGAGGATTTTGAACTCTATCCTCTGTGATCCCGTCTTCTGGTTCCTGTTAGTACTCGTGCAGCAGCATTCTGCACCAGCTGAAGGATTTTTAAGGATCTGCTGGGACATCCTGATAATAGGGAGTTGCAGTAGTAGTAGACGTAATAAAGGCATGAATCAGTTTTTCAGTATCCTGTTTTGACAGGATGTGTCTGATTCTCTTTATATTACGCAGATGAAAGAAAGCTATTCTGGAGGTTTGACTAATGTGTTGGGTAAGTGACAGATCTTCATCAATGATAACTCCTAGGTTCTTCACAATGGAGTTTGGAACCAGGCGGCTATCATCGAGGTTTACTGACTGGTTAGACAGTGTTTCTCTGAGATGCCTAGGACCCAGGATTATGACCTCAGTTTTGTCTGTGTCTAACAATAAGAAATTCTGGGTCATCCAGGCCTTGATGTCTTTAAGACAGTTTTGAAGTCGAATTAAATGGTTCAGTTCGTCTGGCTTCATAGATAAATATAACTGGGTGAAAAAATGTGGAAACGCTTCACGAATTTGTGTGTCATCCTTTCGCAGAGGCCATGCTAATCTGCTCTGTATCGTATCCAATTTATTATATGTACTGCCAAAGCAAGTACAAGTCAGTTGTCAATGTGTTTGTGTGTCTGTGCATTTCTGAGAGTCAGTCTGACAAAGAGAGATAGAAAGAGCAGAGCAAGGAGGGAATGAGTGAATCACTGCACTACACACAGTTGTACAGTAGAATATATAATATATATAAACAAAAATATTTTTAGTAAAAAAAAATAAACATGTGGCAGTTAAGGCACATTTTCATAGGATATCAGCTTCCTAGGCCTGCAATGAAGCCCATTTGGATTAAAGCAGCTAAAGCAATGTGGTTACAAATGTCCCTGACCACCTATTATTGTGTTGAGTAATCAGATCTCCACAAGCGCAGGGTGTCGGCTAAAATGCTGAGTCAGAGATACGTGCAAAGAGCAGTGACATGTAGTAAAATAAATAAATGGTGCGGCACAAAGACAGAAAGAAGGGGAGAAGTGCTCAGTGCATGTTGGGAGGTCCCGCCAACAGTCTAGGCCTATTGCAGTTTAACTAAAAGAAGGTTCAAGGCTCACCTTAGACAGCCCTAACTATAGGCTTTTTCAAGATGAAAGTTTTTGTCTCACCAGTTTCTGATGGTGTGGCAGCTCAGCTCTCCTCCTGTGGCAGCTCTGCTTCTGCTGTTTGAGTTCAGGGAGAGTTGATTGGCCAACAAGTCTCAGCTGTGCCAATCACCTGCAATAGAAAAAGCCTTCAGCTCATCAAAGCACAATGGAAATCGAAAACATGATAATAACTTGTTATGTTGTTATGTAATGTACTGTAAGTGTCTGTTAGAAATGTCGGAATATCAATAGAAATGTCTTAATTCCCATGTTTTCCACATCCTTCTCCGTAGTTTGTGCTTTGACTGGAGCCCTTTTAATGGTTCTGTTATGGTTTAATAATACAGACACCACCAGCTGTTTATGCAATTGTGCTTCAAACATTTGCATGGCTGTAGTGGATGGCAGGGGCGGAGCTAGGGAGTGGCTTCTGGGGCTGCAGCCCAGAATGTTTTCTCAATAGCCCCCAATCTATTTTTACAGTAAAACTACATAGTAAGAAGGTGTAACCCAGGATTTTTTCTGTAGTTTACCCAGTTACAGATGCAGCGCCTTAAGCTATTGGTAGTTATGTATAGCCTCTCTACATCTCTTAAACATATCACCTGGGTCGTGGTTGCCACTGCCATGGCCCTGCCTGACACCCACCACTACTGTTATTATTATTATTCGTCATAATTCTATGACATTAATATTAACTTGCATATTATTGTAGTATTGTTATAACCCAGCACTATATATATTAACACCACCGCTAACCACTGCTACTGTAATCATTGTCTTTCATTGTAATTGTACAATATGTTTCTGTTGCTTTGTTCTGTACACGTGACATCCATTGCACGTCTGTCCGTCTTGGGAGAGGGATTGCACGTCATGTGTACAGAACAAAGCAACAGAAACATATTGTTCAATTACAATGAAAGACACTGATTACAGTAGCAGTGGTTAGCAGTGGTGGTAATATATATAGTGGTGAGTTAGCTGCTCAACTTAGCTGATTAGCATTTTAGTTCATTTCAGGACTTTGTAGAGCAAAACTAGTTGAGGCGTTGTGATGTGATATGAATATATTATCAGTAATGTTAGTTAATGAGCTGTTTAGCTGCTCACTGCTGTCAGTTGGATCGCAGCTGAGCAGCGAAACCTATGTGTTACACTCATAGCTGCTACTATCACTCAGTTAAGTGTTGCAGGACAAGCAGCCAGACACAAATGACCTTTTTAACAGGAGAAATGATGGGACAGAAACATTTGTTGCTATTAGACTGTTCACGTTAAGAATTTATTAACATTATAAATCCACATTTAACTTCAGTCTCTCTTATTTCATCTGAAACTTCAGATTGCCTGATGTCCTACACAAAAGAACCATATTACTATGCTAGGGCTGGGCTGTGATAATTAACAGCAGAATACTATATGTTACAACAATCATTTGTTTAGCTCTGTTTAACGCTATATTAAAGCCAAAATCGTAAACAATACACATAGGGCACCCTAAAGTTGTTTGCTTCTAAAAATAACTTCCAACTTTGATATGATTTGTTTACTTATTTCGGACATTCAAAAAAACCCAAGAAAGAACTAAACAACAATAAATAATTAACAGACTTTAAATGAGAAACATTAGTTACCAAATTAGGAGTAGGAAGAAGTATCAATGCTTGTCCAGCCCCACCCAAAATCTATATCAATACGTCAATAATTCAATTCATCATATAAATCCAACCTTTATGTTATTTTTGTCTGACTGGAGTAGCGTCTTGTGTGTGCAGAACCAAATGTGTGTAAGTCATTATGCAGTGCTCCTCCTAACAGTGAATTTTAGTGAGGTTCATTGTAATAGTGAGAGTGAAACTTGATGGTAGGGAGTGGAATGTTATAAAAGATTACATATCAATTTGAATATTATTTTGCAACAGTTATGCAATTCAGTGATATTAAATTCTGCACATACAAACCATCCCTCCCTAAAAATTGGCTTTAGCTCTGGGTGCTCTGGGCTCTTGATCAACTCCTAGATCACCACTAGTGGATGGATGGACAAATTTGAACTATATATAGATGGAAACCTGTCTCGTTTCCAGGAATGATTTTTTTTTCTTTCATATGAATACTCAGCAAAATTCATTGCATAGATTTAAGTCTTCACATCATGGCTGTGGGAATTCTGATACTTTTCAACCTGGGTCCTATGTTTATAAATATGGGTGTGTAGATGAATGGTACTAAGTAATACTTTTGGAATTGGTCTAGTATCACCAGCTGTGACACGGTAGTGGCTACAATGTAATTGTATGGGGCAATTGGCAAACTTCCTAAAATTTTCAGTAAATGTTCTTTTTTTCATCAATAAAAGGCTCATATTGTTATTCAGGGTCTTGATTATGACTCTGGCAACTTTACAAATGTCTCGCTAGCTCTCACTTACACAACCCAGGTTTCACGAGACATGCTTTTGATTCCAGGTCTCTTGAGACTTGGGTTGATAAAAGTGAGTCTCACTCTCAAGTCTGGTGAGACTTGGGCTGTTGTAGAAGTAAGAGTGCTGGAGAGGGGTTTGAATTTTACTGAGAATTATTATAGCTGAATCTTTTTTTCTGATGTGGACGTCAATGAAGGATTTGATTGTCTTAAAACTTCTTGGAGTCAGAATATACAGAGGATGCCATTAAAAAGTGGCTTCAGTATAAACAGTATTGGTTACGTTATGGAACAGTAGTGGTGGTGTATGTCATCTAATACTGAGATCTCTTAACAAAATCATTCACAAATCTTCAGTAATAAACCGCCAGTCCCAATAAACATTGTAGTGGTTGGTAATTTTGGATTTTTTTCTAATTGCCCTTTTCATAGCAGTGTGAGATAATGTTCATGCCTTGAACCCATTCAGAGTCAGTCAAACAGTGCTCTTTAATTGTCACATTGGTGTCTTTTAGTTTAACAATGCTGACCTCACTGCACTTTTACAAAACCATGCAATAGCGCCTGGCTGGGAGCAAGTGTTGCAAATAGGGCTGCCATGTTCATCGTATTGAGTTGAATGCGTTCAAGGCCTACTCTCCTGCCTCTTCATGGGTCTATATTGGTTATGCTGGTTCCAATCCAATTTTTTTCAAGTAGTCTGGTGTAGTTCTGACCGAATTTCCTCAAGCAGAGATTGGGTCAATTCGTTGAACTATGTTGTCATTTGTTTGGTCATTTCTTCATGCAACTCTAATTTATATCTCTGCCAGGTGTTTCCCTTACGACAAGCTCTCCTTTAATTGCCTTAGATGTCAACGCATCATTTAATAGAATGTTTATTGTAAACTCACCCCTGATTACAGCTTCTGTTAGCCCCACAACCAAATTATCTCTGAGCAGAATGTGGTCATCTTACATGCCTCTTGAATCCTTCTTTTTTATTTTTGAGAAAAACTTCTTGTAGTCTCACTGCCAATAACGTATGTCGTCTTGAGGTTCTTGACAAACATCAGAACTCAAGACCTGAGAGCGCAGGACCAAGGCAGTAGTTCTATCCCCATGCAATTCACTATATGCTGATGTGGCTGTGGCTGAGGGATAGAGTGGTTTTAGTGCTGCCCATAGATGCACTCAAGGAATATGTGTGTGAATGGGTGAATGGCAAACTGTACTGTAAAGCACTTTGAGTAGACATCAAGTCTAGAAAAGCGCTTTATGAATATAAAATATAATTATTTTACATAACCCTAGACTAACATCTGAATCCCTCCCTTTGAATTTAGTTGTGGCCGCATTGTCCATAGGAAACATGCCAATTGGTCTTAACACTGCACTAGGAGCTCAAGTCTTCACTTTAGCTGGGAACCACTCTGATCAGTCATATTGTCTTTGCCCAGGATGCATTCTGGTGGTCAGGTCCTGCCAGCAACACCACACTGCAGTGGTACAGGTTATGAACTTGATCAACCAGCTTCAAAAGAAAAAGAACACAAAAGACATAAGATAAGATAGTTTAAAAGTTTAGTTTATTATTTCATACAAATAACACTAAAATTCCAAGTCCATCTCATTCTAAAAAGTGTCATGGAACAGCCAATTTCCTACTAGCCGAGAAGGGGAAAAACTGTCTGAGGCTGTAGTTCGGTTCTGCCACAGTTGGTTCCTTCTTCACAGCTTCTCGCAAACTTTTTTGATGGAGGTCACTGAGCCATCAACACTAAAGCTGGCAGCAAAATTCAACCTCAGAAGCCTAACTTGTGTTCAGACGCAGCTTCAGGAGTGAACTAGGCTTACACAGAGATATTTTTTAATATGTTAGTTAATGTTATTTCTGTGAAATAAATGTGTTAATTTGAGCTTCAGTTTTATTTACTCATGGTAAGGTATAAACCTTTTTTTTGGTGTATAACCTACTTATGTCAGTGTTGCCAGCAAGAGGTAGTGTGGTGCTGTGCTTCTCTCACATTCTTTCTTGTTCATACAGATTGGTGGTGTTTTAAATGTAAATAATTACATACATCTGCTGGTTACCATTTCATTTACATGTGAGATTGATTATGTAAGAATATTTGTTGTGTATATGTGGTTTGATGACTAACTGAACTTACAGTTTTCCTCTGTGTCACGAGTGGCCTAAGGTGGCGGCGGCAGTAAAGTTTCTGTAGGTAATATACACGTGCACTCCAGCACATTTAATTTTGAATAAATACAATTTCTCTGGTTATATAAGTTGGTTACATACATACATAAAATGTTGTTGAAGTCCAAGGTTTACATTTTTGATATTCACAAAAGGTTAAAATAAGATTTTTGCTAGCTTAGCTCATGCATTCATTGGCTCACCGCAAAACTGGATCACACACACACAGTGTGAATGGGAGTTAGTGTGAAGGTGCTGATACAGGTCGACCTTGTTATATGACCTCATAACCCAAGACTGTCTCTGATCACATGTGCATTGGTGTAAAAAATTTTTTACCCCCCAAAAAAGTTAGCTTGTTTTTTATTATAACTATATATGTGAGGCAATTCTCCACAAAACAGTACAAGTTATCAGAACTTAAATAAATAGACACTATATACAAAAAGTGGCAAATATATACAATCGGATATATTTAAAAAATGAAACAAGAGCAGAGAACAACAATAATGTAAAATATTAAGAATGAACTATATAGAAATAAAATATAGCATAAATATTCTAAATAGCACAAATCCTTCATCACACAAATTTGAAAACATACTAAAGAAAATCTAATTATTACACTATTGCACTAAGAACAGAAAAAACAAACACAAACTAAAACCTGACCTTTGCAATAAAACCAGTGTATTGCACTATACGACCCCCCTTGTCCGTTTCTATTTGTGAGACCCAGAGGTGAACTGTCCCTAGCCCGCCCCTCCCCTTCTCACACAGCTTCTGTGCACCGTGCGGCACCTTCTCAGCAAGCAGTGGCGCCTGCAGCAGCTGCAGGGGGCGCCAATTTGCCAATTTCCCACACACTGTGACATGATAGATAATAGACAACCGTTTTGCAGTGCAGATGATTTTTTTTTTTCTAAGTGCTTGTGCCGCCCCCCACGTGACATAAAAAAACGCCGCCCCGGACGGCTGCCCGGTTCGCCCGTGCCTAAAACCGCCACTGGTAAGGATGAATAATCAAAACTTGTATGGCGTGCATGTTTTTAACCTTTCAGCAGCAACAGGCATCAAAAAGTGGATGAGCATAAAGAAGCTGACAAACAGACTGGCAGCTGGAAAGCAGGATAAAATGAGATGATGACACAGAGAAACTAAAAGACTTTCTAATTATTTGTTATTGATTAATTATCCATTCATTATCCATAATCACATTTTAAGTAGTAGCATAGAGGGACTGCACAACCTTGATAAACAACCCTGACACATTCGCGGTAAATGAAGGAAAAAAGTGCACTTGAGCCTTTTTAGGTGTCTTTACATTTTTGCTTTGGAGGCATTTGCTCTGAGATTTTTATTTTTGCATTTAGAGTCAATTCTGGACACCCAGGGGTTTGCATCATATTGTACAATAGCAATTTTTCTTGCATATGAAAGAAATTATCTGTTAACTAAAGCTGTAAACTGTACAAAGAAACATTTCGTGAAATATCCTAAATATATCAAACATAAACTAGACCACACACAAACAAAACAAGAAATGCAGTGGACTATCTGGCTCTGTTATTTCCTATAGGATTGTGTGTGTGATATCATTAAAGGGATAGCTCACAGAAATATTTAAGTTCACTTATTATGTACCCACTACTATGCTGACGTTTGTGTGTGTGACAAAACATTTTGGAGTTTCAGGGTTAAATGGCGTTGCAGTCAAATCCAATACTATTGAAGTAACTGGTGTCTCCTTCTTTTCCGTCTGTCCTGAAGTGTCTGTAAGCCCCATCATTCACATTCAACTTGAAACAGCGTCATTTACACATTTTGTTTAGCCTAAATGTCCTCTGATATCCTCATCTGGTGAGTGTGTGTCTCCCGCTGCTGAAGCAATGAATAGAATGAAGAAACTAAAGCATGTTCAAATACTACTCCAAATTAGAATTATGAACCCCAAAAACAAGCATATGTCTCCCTTAATAGATAAAAAATAGACAACACACAAACAAGCCAAATTCAAGTCAGATACAATCCATCTTGAGCTTAACTTCATAAAAGGTTACTACATTTGAACTTTAGTTCTGAATTTACATACATTTTATGCCCATATTGTGTATCCTATGCTCTCCTTGAATCCACCAATTAAAGTAAACTAACCCTGCTCATAAAAAGCCCTATTGCACTAGTCTGTGCTAGTAATGTGTCATTTGACCACATGCTCTGCACAGCACAGTAAACCTCAGGGTATTGTGTGTCCTCTTTTGAGTCATTGCAATGCCTGCTGTCAAGTTATGGAAGAGTTCATACATAGGAGGATGACGGAAGAGATGAGTAAAGCTGGGTGAGGCTGGAGAGGGATACGGAAGAGGGTGAGTAAAATGAAAACCAACCAGGTGCAGATAAAAAACTGAAGAATGGAATGTAGTGTGTGAGGAAGAGAAAAAAGGATGTATAAAAACATTGAATTATTAAAGATTATGAAGATAATAAGTGGAGGAGGAAGAGATGAGGCTGAGGGAGGAAGATGGACAGAAGAAAAGGATTTAGGAAAGTGTGTGTGTGCTTGTATGTCTATCTAAAGTTATGATGTCCAATTTTGGTTCATCATTGTGACATTTTGACTTTGTCAGACCATTTCGGCTGGTCCTCACAAATTCAAAGGGCTGTTTGAGGGGTTACAGTTAGAATTAGGTTTAGGTTAAGAAAAGGCATGTAGTTTTGATGGTCAACATTAGGGTAAAGGGCTAGGGAATGCATCATGTCAATGAATGTCCTCACAACTATAGAGAGACAAGTGTGTGTGTGTGTGTGTGTGTGTGTGTGTGTGTGTGTGTGTGTGTGGTCTGGTTCTTAAAACCTTTCTAATGGCTAAAGGCTGGTTTATACTGCCAGGGGCACCAGACAATAATGGTGTTCTTATATCTCTGTGTGTGTTTTTGCTGCGGTGCAGGCTGTTTGTTCTTTTGTGAGAACAAATCACAACAACATAATTCCATTATGCAGTTAATGGACTCATCTGTCCCTCTGGCTCTTTGGGCTCTCAGATAGAGTGAAATAATCCAATTGACTGGAAATAAATGTGTTTGTTTTGGCTAAAAGTATGAAGAGAGCTAACCATATAAATGAGTCTGGGATTATCTCACTACCAGTCAGGATCCTCTTAAAGGAGAACTGTGACTCAAGAGTTAAAACTGCTCAGCTGTTACAGACTGAAGGTCACACTGTTTGTATCATATCAAGTGCCTTTATTTAGTGCCATTGTGGAAAGAAGAAAATTGCAGTCTTCTCCAGAGTTAGATGAGTAGGACTGTAAATGCTTCATCGCTGGTAGCTCAGATAGATCCAGGTTGTGTTGAGTCTGCTGATGTTAAGACACTGTACAAAAGAGCCCTTAGGTCATCTGCTGAAGCCAGTTTTAACAACCAATAATTGTGTTTTATTGTTGGATAATGTCAAGGCTTTGGCTCAGGAGGTAGAGCAGGTCTTCCACTAATCAGAGGGTGGTTAGATCCAAGACCCTCCAGATCAAAGTGTCCATGGGCAGGACACTGAATATCGAAATTGCATGATGGCTGTGCCAGCAGTGTGTGAAGTCAGTTCACTCGGAAAATCCATACATATAAACAATGTATGAATGGGAGAGTGTGACTTGTAATGTTAAGCTCTTTTAGTGGTCAACAAGACTAGAAAATATTTGAATTAATACAATTCCTTACCATACATTTATTACATGACGAAAGAAAGAATTCAGATGATGTGGTATATACCTACATGTACAAAATTCTGTTGGCATGTGTTTTTTGAATTCAGTGTGCTGGTGATAAAAGGTATTGGGGGTGTGCAGTGTTGGGAGGGGGCAAACAAACTTAAGCCAGACTCAACAAAAATGACACAACAATATGCAGCCTCACTGTGTCTATGTGATTGGCAACTTTCATTTGCATTTTTCATTTTTGTTTTAGGTCTCGGGTGTAAGCTTGTCCTCGATCACTTGCCAGCCACTGAATCTGTAAATAGGTTTGGTCCAGACCAAGCTCCCTCTTTTTCTTTGAGTGAATGCCTTGCGAAACAATGTTTTTACAAAGAAGTTCCCAGATTTGCTGCAGTTCTCCTTGAAGTCGCCATATCTTTGCCGGTCGGCTCGAAGTAGAACACTTGTTTGGCTGGTGCCCCACATCAGGAACTATATGTATTGTAATGGAAAATTATACCATTATACTACACTATATATTATCTCTACTTATGCATACTACCTCTATTTGTTCTATTCTCCTCCTCCTGCCATACTAAGTCTGACCCAGCCTGCCTGTCTGAAGATTCCCCATCACTGGCCTCAGTCCCTTGCTCCATAATTTACCTGCAAACTACAAGATCAACTGTGAAACCTTTCCTCTGTGTTCTGTGTATGCATTGGGTCCACTCCTTTTTGAACATTGAACTTAATATCTTGTCAAATGTTTCATCAACTATATGTGTCAGAGAGGACGATTAAGTAACAACAATTCAAAAAGGATTATCTCTTGTTCATCCTTGCCTGTGCTCTTCAATTACAGATAAGTGATAAAGGTTTTTTTATTAGCCTATGCACACCGTTAAAAGTAGATAGTCAATTCTCTTTATGGTCAAAGATCTGGCAACAATAATGCTGGAGCTACTTGAGCTTCATTCATTAAAATCGAAACAATATTTTACTATTCTTGCGATGAAAAAACATGAAGACACACAGAAAGGCAGAACTTTTCTAGTAGAATCATTTAAGAGGACAGGGATGTTTATCCATTCATTATGCTTTGCAGTCTATCAAACACACACAGGCTATTCAATAGTGCACTTATTGTTAAAGAGACCACACTGTAATAGATTTCCGTGAAAATAACATTTTTGTAAAATTACGACATAAAAGACGGAGCTAGAAAAACAATGAGGCAGAGTTTAATTTACAGTAATATTTTGTAAAATACTAAACCTAACACAACTGTTAATTTTAAAGTTTTTTTTTTTTTTTATTTAAAAATTTTGTAGAATTGACAGATTAGTGTAGTTTACACAAAGAAAAACTGTAATACAAAAAGCAATACAATAGATTTAAAATTACAACATGGCAGTGTTAAAATATTTGTATTTAGGGCAGAGAGACTAAGAGAAGTGGAGAACTGCTCAGTGGATGATGGGAGTTCCCCCAGCAGTCTAGACCTATAGCAGCATAACTAAGGGATGGTTCAGGACTCACCTGATCCAGAACTAACTATAGGCTTTGTCAAAGAGGAACGTTTTAAGTTTAACTTTAAATGCAGAGATGGTGTCTGCCTCCTGAACCCAGAGTGGGAGCTGGTTCCACAGGAGAGGAGCCTGGTAGCTGAATGCTCTACCTCCTGTTCTACTCTTACAGACTCTTGGAACCACAACAGAGCCTGTGTTTTGTGAATGAAGTGATCTACTTGGATAATAAGGTGTTATCAGCTCTTTGATATATGAAGGGGCTTGATTGTTGAGGGCTTTAAATGTGAGGAGCAGGATCTTGAATTCTATTCTGAATTTTATAGGGAGCCAATGTAGAGAAGCCAAGACAGGAGTAATATGATCTCTCCTTCTAGTTCCTGTCAGCACTCGTGCTGCAGCATTTTGGACCAACTGGAGACTTTTCACAGTCTTCCTGGGACATCCTGATTATAAAGAGTTCCAGTAATCTAGTCTAGAGGTAAGAAATGTGTGGAGTAGTTTCTCAGCATCCTTCTGAGACAAAATTGCGCAGGTGGAAGAAAGCTGTCCTAGAGACTTGTTTTAAGTGTTGGTCAAATGACATGTCCTGGTCAAACATGACTTTACATACGCTATCCTGAGTGGCATTTTGAAAAAAAACACTTCTCTAGCTGTCACTCACTCACTTAGATCACGTGCAGATACTATATAAAGATCGCTTGTAGCAAAGACTAAACCATTTGTTTGTAATGGGGAGAGAGTTGACCTCAGGAAGCCTATTTGGATACACATTTCAATCAATCAATCAATCAATTCATTCAGCCTTTTTCATGAAGTACTTACATGACTGATTACTTTTGTATTCTTTCATTTGTAATCGTGAAAACTATTGTCATTCTTCCTTGTTTCCATAAATGACTGCATCGCCATCACTGAGGTCTTGCCTGACCTTCCAGAGATGACAAAAGATATCCTGAAAGAGACCTTACAGTCCCTTGCGGTGGAGACATCTGACGATTTTAAGTTTATTGAGGAAGCCAATTTGCTGTCAGTCTTGACACCAATTCAAGCCTGAAAAGTCTTGGCTGCTTGGAAGCTGAGCTGTAAGTCCAGTTTTGCATATCAGCACAGGATGCAACCAGTGCCCAAAGTATCCTGCATAAAAGATCAATCGGAAATATAGAAAGACATTGTGTTCCTTTTTTTGTGTGTGTTTCTTTGCAGGCCAGAATTTGTTTAATAGCAGCTTGGTCATGCTAATTTAGCATAAAAGGACTGTAGGATTTACCTGTTTCAAATGTAATTCTTTTGTAAATTAGAACAGATTAAACTGTAAAAATTACAAGTTGTTTTTTTACTGTAATTTCTACAGAATTATTCTGGCAACACAGCTGTCAGTTTTTTTCTTTCATGAAAACAACAGTTTTCTTACAGTGCAGGCCCAACTTGTGGCTGCTTTTGTTTTGTCATATACAAATTATGTAAGCTATATGTGTTCCCTGAAGGACCTCTTTTCATTTGCCCCTTTGTCATACATACAGTATATACACTAAATCCATCTCCCATAAAATGTCTGGTCTGGGTTTTTTCAAATTTGAGTGATAGAAGATGAAGTTCCACTGGTTTATGGATCAGGTCAAAACAGATCTGGATTTAGAGAAAGTTAAAACTCTGTTACAGGTATTTTTTTTATATGCTGAGATGTGGGAGAGTTGTTCTACTTGAAGAAAAACTTCAGATATTGTATTATTAAAAAAGATAAGGTCCAGGAGCATCCAAGCCAAAATGTTATTCTTTTGAGTATTTAAAAATGGCTTTTAGATGAATTATTAGTATTATTATTAGCAGGTATTTATATTTTCGTTATCATCTTAATTATCTCATTTGAAATTTAAAATGCACTTAGAGATAGTGATTGGATGGGAGCAGGGAGACACATGATGTTGGATGGGTGTTGTTTGCAAGAGGCAGCTTCATTTGCAGAACAAACACATCTAAAATCACTGAAGTCCACTCTAGCACTTCTGCCCCATCAGCTAGCGTGGGGGGGGGGGGGGGGGGGGGGGGGGGGGGGGGGCTCATTCATTGGAAATTCAATTTCAGAACATCACACTGCAGAGTTGATCTAGGTGAGATGGCTTGAAGATTTGCTGAAACGCATGATGCTTTAGCTATTGAAGAGCTGGAATCATTATATGCTATAATGACTGTTTATTTAAATCTGTGCAAGAAGTATAATTCATCTGCAGTTGATCACGGTGTAGGTTGTAATAATTGTCATTTTCTTTTGTCTACAGATTTAGATGCCATTGAGTCAAATGAAGACATGCAATGCAATTCAGCGAAACACAGTCAGTTTGTTTCATTTTCAAGTGTTAGAAATATTGTTTTTTTAATGTTCTCTGCTACACGCGCCATCTATTGCACATCTGTCCATCCTGGGAGAAAGATTCCTCACATGTGGCTCTTTGATTCTTTTACATGTGTGCTTTGGCTGCAGCAGTCAATTTAGGAGAGCTAAACTAAGTTAACAAAGAGCCATAAAAAAGAATGTAATATCTGATTCACAGTTCTTCTCTGACTCTTTTCCCACAACTAATTGTAAGTAAGTTGCAAATTGGTGCAAAATATGGAATATGGGGATTCATGTATGTATGTATATAAGCTATTTTATTGGGTGGCCTGCTACTGAAATGGCTTAAATTTTTGACTAGTGTCTGCTTGTATATAAGGTACTTATATTTAAAAAGGGCAAACTGGTAGTGTGTGATGTTAATGCACTGCAGCTATCTCTGACTCCAGAGCTGCAGAATCCAGATCTGACACTGCTCAACTTGTATTATTATTATTAATATTTTTATCATTACCTGGTGATGCTATTATTACTAACCCATTACATCTTTCAATCTTGTTATTTTCAATATATCAACCAGTCTGATTGAGCTCAAATATAACAGTAGGGGCCTCATTTATAACCATTGCTTATGCACAAAACGAGGACTGAAACTTGTGTATGCCACTTCTAATAAAATATTTATCAAAACAAACTTGAGGGGAGAATGTGCGCACTTCCACGCTAACGCTGATCCATTCGTACGGACATTGTGGAGACAGGAAAATGACAATGCAGATGTGGTGAACTGAAACAGATTATTGATCCACTTAGTTGTGTCGCATGAAAAAACTGTTCCATATGAACCTTCAAATTACATCAGATACCATTAAACAACAGAGTTGTTGAGTCATTAATTGAATTTAATAATATACTTTAACACTGTGTGTGTATCATCAAGTACAAGTGTGACTGTGACTGTGCCATCAGGTGCACAGAACGCACTGGAGATCATTTACAAAATAAAAGTAAAAACTATTTACTTTCAAACTTCCATTTCCAAATAATATTCAAGAGTGGAGGTTAGGATCCACTGATGTGTGAAGTGATCGGTCTGAATATTTAAATACTGTGGGGACACTTGTGCGTAATGCTGCTATTATTATTATTATTATTATTATTCCAGTTAATGAGGGAGTTTTGCTATCTACAGTCACCTCCACAGTTGAATTGAATAAAAATATCGGCACACTTTGAAGAGGAGCGTATGTGAGGCACAGTATCAAAGAGTGCAGGAAGACACATTACCTGAAAATGGTGTAGTAGCTCATGGTGGGCAGGATAGAGTGGTAGAAGGTAATATAAGACCTATAGTCATCTTTTGTTTAAAAAGGAATAAAAACATTCACAGTCTGCATTTATGGTATCAAATAGAAATATCAATATTAATTATATTAGATTATATATAGTGGCATATACAGTAATGTGGGAGGATGGTCAAAATTCCTCAACAAATACCAATTAAAAACTGCAGCAGAAATGGTCAGGCAGCAGATACCAGGCTCACTTGCCGGTTTAGGAATCCGAAATACAGTAGCACTCAATAACAATATGCTGTATAAGGGGCCTTGATGCATTAGTCCTTACATTTGGTAGGCATAGGTTGACAGACTACTAACGAACAGACACAGGTAGTTGTATACTTTAAAAAAATCCTCTTTGTGGAAGAAAACAAATCAATGGTGTGTTTATGTCCATGACCTACAATACATTAAACCCGCTCTCCATTAAAGTTAGTGATGCTCCTGGGGTGCTGCTAGTGGTTTAAGATGCATGTGGTTTTGGCCACACCCCTGATGTGTTTAGCTTTTTAGCAGCCCACAATCCATGGAGCAGAGCCACAAAGGGCCCTGAGGCCAGATGGAAGGACCAGGACAGGCAGGAAATTCATTTTACTGCTCCTTTAAAAGGAAATGGAGCTCTATAAAAACAATATGTGCTTGTGATTTTTTTGTGGTTTCTATTCCTGTGTGTGTGTGTGTGTGTGTGTGTGTGTGTGTGTGTGTGTGTGTGTGTGTGTGTGTGTATTTATGTAATTATTGTAATTTATTTAATAGGTAGCCAAATAGGCTACCAGAAACTAAATGTGATTTGTGAAAATAATGATTTCAGACCTCAGAATAAACATTCCAGTACAGAGAGTGAATCATAAAATGACAATCTTTGTCATTTAAATTCATAATCACACAAACAGTGACCTTGGAGTTTGAACTGGCCACACTAAACAAACACAAATAAGAGCAATGCCAATTATTGTACATACCTTCCTGGATCGAAGCATCCCCCAATGCACAAGAATCTGTTGGAGGATCCTCTCTGGTCCTGTTTCTAAAGACACAGGGACCTGGCCTCCTGGTTGCAATCTCTCCCCTCTGGTGTCGGGCCAGCTGGGCGGCAGGACAGACCCAGCCTGTCCCAAAACACACCTCAGAGGACTAAAGGAAGTACTAGCAAAAACACTGCTCCGGTATGCCAACATCAAATAGGGCAACAGGATGTTCTAGTTTAACTGGTTGTCATCTACAAAAGGCCATAACACGGACAACAGAGTGCGGTTAAAATGCTCTATAAGGCCATCTGACTAAGTGGGATAAGGGGATACACAAGACAAAGCTTGAATCCACTTACACCTACACCTAAAATATACCTACCCCAAAAGTCTGGATGCTACTGATGGCTGCAAGGGAGCACATGGAGGCTTGTCCTGGGTCTTACGGGAGAAAAGTCAACACATTATTTAACTCACTGCTTAAAATCCCCAAAACAACGTGGCCAATAGAACCAATCATTTACTTTTTCCTGCAACTTCTGCACCCCCAAATGACCCCCATAGATTCATCGTGAAGCTATGCCAAAACCTTAGGTATGAAAGAATGAGGAGCAACCACCTGTATTTGAGCTGCAGAATCAGAATTGGCAAGAGAGATTCTCACTAGCCTAAACCCTTGTGCATATAACTGACTCCAAACAGGGGCATACTTCTGTATTTCAAGACTGCATACGATACTCATCTGGCTGTTTTTTACAGTCTATAATCTGCTGTAGCTCCCTAACCTCCATTTGGGCTTGGACCAGTTCATCATCATTGGGGGGATGCTGAAGTGTTTTGTGAGCTGCACACACATGTTTGCGGTTGCAGCAACAGTGTTGTCATCCCCACACTTTCTAATGTGGTCTAACAACGTAACATCCTCCTGGTACTGCCTGTGAATATGTAAAAAAAACGTCTAGGCAGTACTGGGAGAAGTACGGTGGTAGACTCACAGTTTTCAGCTACTGTAGATGCACACGGAGCGAGGGCTCCTCTCCAGAAGCCTAGTGAGTGAGTGAGAGCCAGGCCGCTCGCACGACCTCCACTGGCCGAGTCAGAGTGTCTCCAGCTGGATACAGGCACATGAAGTGTAAATCATTTTCTAATAAACGAGAGATATAGCAACTTCTGATCAACCCATGTCCATGTCAGGCTTAAAATACCAACTTCCAGTTAGGGCCCCATCCACATCCGAGTACAGATACGGATGCAGATAATTTAGTTGGTTGAACAGATACAGATAATGGTGTACTCGCTCATCCCTATTAAAGAATATTGATATTGAATATTTCAGTCCTAAATTGATCAATTATGGAGGACCAGAAATTGCTTAAGTATAAATAAATAGATAAATGTGGAAATAAATAAATAGTAAAAGTAAGCGAGCTTTATAGGTAAATAACTTGGTTGGTCTCTTCTCCTGTTTTTAAAATCATATTAAGTATTTCCTCCATAAAGTGAACTAGGCAGTGTCTTATTTTTCCATTGAACCCTAATCCATTCACCATCTTTTTCATGATAAGGAACCCTTTTCTTGGAACACTCTCTAAAATTAACAGCCATCTGGGCTGGTTGCTTTTCCAGAGGGAAAGGTTTGAATAGCATTCAGAAGCTCAGCTATTTTTTCTATTCGGTTTGTGGCCAATTAGTCTGATTATCATTACATTAATAGCTTTATTAGCCCTCTTGGTTCTAAGTTGTGATGATGTGTATTGCAATGTGACAGATGGTTTGAAAGAGCATTGAAAGAAGCCATCTTTGTCAACCTTTGTTGTATCAAATCCCATCCTGTTCATATATTGGGGTAGCGATGATGTGTAGATGATGAAGGAATCTCCGCTGACACCGTCTTGATTGTATAAAAGGTTTATTACAAAAGGTTCTGCATCAATACAAGCACTGCAGTCTGCTTGGAGAGAGATCCGGGGCCAATTTTAATCTCTTTTCCCTAACAGCTTCAACTCCCTGTTTATATAGGAGAGTTGTCGTCGTAAACCTAAATAAACATATATGTCTGTCTAGAAACAGAGAAGAAGGCGCCAGCCCAAATTTAGAGTGGTGGTTAGAGCCTTGACCTAATGCCCTAATGTCAACATTCAGTTTTCCTCTGAAAACCTAGCTTATGGACCTCCGAATCCTCAGGACCTATGGGCTTCAGACCCATAGATCAACTTCCTCCAAAGAGAACACAACACATGGCATTTCAGACACCACACCTGCTAAACCATCACTTAACATTGGAGGTAGTTTAAGACACCAACTTTCAGTCACCAAAAATGCTGTCCTTAGTTCTCTCCCCAGACAGCTCAGCACCCAACCAGTGTGTCCGAGACCTCCCGAAAGGCTGAACAGCAAAATTCTGGTGGGGGGGGTCTTTAAAATCTTTTAAAAATTATTTGTTACTTCTAATTGTCATTAAAAGGTGGTAAATGGTTGTATTTATACTGTGCTTCTCTAGTCTTCATGACCACTCAAATCACTTTACAGTACAGTTTGCCATTCAGCCATTCACACACACACATTCATATAGTCCATCTATTGGCAGCACTTTTTTCTATGAGAGGCCATTCCGGGTTCAGTATGTTGCCCAAGGACACCTCAGCATGCAGATGGGAAAGACTGAGATCAAACCGCCAACTTTTGGATGGGGGATGACCGAACTACCCCTTAGCCACAGCAATTAAAAATTTTTTTTTAAAGCGTATTATGTCCAGTATTAGGTAGGCAGGGTTTCCACTATGTTCATTTTGCAACAGGGGCCCATTGCTTCATCAGGATTGGGGCAGACAGCTCCAGTATCCTTATACAATGCCACATGTCCTCCCTCCTGACTCCCCCGCTGACCTGCGCTCACTTAAACAACACTTATCAGAAGTTATTAGGATCTGAACAGAACTGTTTATTTTGAGTTTGTTTGATTACCTCAAGTTTATGAGACACATTGAGTTTATTAAACACATTGATAATAAGGTCAAACATTTTGTGCACAAGCGGCTCTGCTGCTACACGCAACAGGAGGTGTGACGCACAGAACGATCTAGATTCAGGATCTGATACCATCAATTAATAACTAAATAAGTGTGATCACCGATACAGCATAGACGTTCGGACACACACACACAGGCTGCAGACAGGAGATTAGTTCTTCCCACAGATTATGACGCATCGCAGTGTTCATTCAACTTCATTGTTGCAGAAGAAGCTGTAAAGGAATTCTCCTCACAAATTATTTCATTAGGAAAATAGAACCTGTCTCACTCCACACACACTTCCTTCTCTCTTCGCAATACCCAAGGTCAAAGGACTATTATATCTAATTCAGATGATGGTGACTTTACTGTGTCTTTTCTGTGACCACATTTTACAGAGGTGTTTAGAGCTGGTGGAGCATTACTACAGTTTGACATATTGACCAAAATTTCAAATACTCAGAATTCATCAAAACTGATTTTGAACACTAATGAGAGATGACACTAAATAATTAGTAAATAATTACTATTATTATTTGTTATATTATATTCTTTTTTTCTTATTATATTCTTTTTGTTGAATAGAACAAGTTGCCCTGAATAATAACATCAGGGCAAGAAGTTGGTGTCGTGTTAATATTAATTTTAAAATTAATATTAACCATTGTTATGAGTAGTTGTTTATATTTCTATTTTTGTACTTTATTAAAGTGAAATGTGATGTTCTTGTCATTTCATCAATTTGCATAATTTAGCGTTATACAAATAAAATTGAACTAAATTTAGCAAGATTGTGAACATGTTCTCTGAACCACTTTCTGTGTGTTACCCTATATTGTTAAACTTAGCACTAGCAAGACATTATGACACAAAAGTTGTCAAAGCAGACCCATGATGACTTGGATGATTATGAAGTCTAAAAAAGTTTTTAAACGGTTCAGAATGAACACAATGTATAAGCCATATACACCAATTAACCAAAACATTAAACAACCTAGTAGTTTCTGCTACAGTAGTTGTTTCCAGGACCACATTTTGCCATGACACACACACACAAACACACAGGCTCACAAGGGGAAAGCAATACACTGACCTAGTCTCAGGTCAAATATTGAATATACTTGTAATATTGTGCCCCATGGTGGAAGAAGGAGACATGATGCGAGATCTTCACCTGGTGCTTAAATTTATTTTAGTTACCAGTCCCGTGCAGGTACAATGTGAGAATGTACATAGTTGAAAAAAAAATTGAAAAGATACTAAACAAATAAACAAAACTCTTCAAACTGAAGTCAAATACTTGTTACTAAGCCACTGACTCGTGGGCTCTCATCCACACATCCTGCAGGCCCAAGCTTAACTCTCCCTTGAGGAGCATCTACCCACTGCCTTTATAGTGGAAGCCCCTCCTACCAGACAAACCATAGAGACAAACATCAATTAACAAATCTCTATCAGATAGGACATTGAAAAAAGTATATATATACCCATCAGCATTTCACCCGACCTCGCCTGTCACAGAAATATCACACTATTATATTAGATGTGCATTTAAAAGAGCATTTCTGTGATATCATTCAAAACACCCCTCTGGACTGGCTTTTATGTGGTACACTCCAGATTCCCCTCTCCATAAATGGAGTTGGAATCTCCCACTTCCTCTTTGCCAGTGGAACCAGGACCCTGCATGAACGTGAGGGAGGGTGGATATAACATCACAAACACATGTACCCAAAACCTTTAATAACAATAAATGTTTGTGAAATAAAACTGTGTGTCGTTGAGGTTATTTCTGACTATTGGTTGTGGACTCTGTGTATCAGTACAGTTTAGGAAGATTAAATGGTTTGTGAGTACTAGCTTAACAAGCTACCATGCTGCCTAATGATACAGGCATGCTAATGCTACTGATGTGCTGCAAATAATGGTGTATATTAAGTGTTTGCCACCTTATATCTTACAGGGCATGGGGTAACCCCATGACAATACTATTCAACTTTCACCCGAGATCATCTACTTTTCACAGCACAATAATGTGCTCAAGGTAGCCCACTTGATGTATACCTTTTTTTTTTTTTAAACACATTTACAATCAGAAGGGGCCATTTTCTTCACAAATTAAAGAAAGCCAATAGGTCAGTGCAATCTTAGAACTCAAACCAGAGGTGGACTTGAGCAATTCAGAATACATTGCTTTAACTACAGATGGGTGGACCTCCCATGCAACTGAGAGCTTCATGTGCTGTCTATGAAAGTCATTGTAGCACGCTCGTGCCACCGCGGGTTCCTCGTATAGACAATGTCTGACAGGGTTCAGTTAAGTTGCTTTATTTTTTAATTCACACACACATACATCCGCAGATCTCAGTCCGTGTCTCTTGTCCTCCAGCGCCTCTCCCTTTGTCCCAGCACGCTACTGCTAATAAGAGGGGGGGAGAGAGTCATTAGCAAACACAGTACACCTGTACACAATCAGACTCTCTCCCTGGCACCAATCCCTGAGCCACCTGCCCACTCTCTCCCTCTTGCAACCGACACTGACCATCCCCCACTACCACAGTCATACAAGTGAAAATTTGCCCGTAATATTACAGGAAGCTGTAGTGGAGTGGAGAAGTAACAGTGCAAACGCAACCATTCCCTTGACAACAGACAACATTAAGAACATAGGCAATGCTTTTCAAGCTGCTGGATTTTCACCACACATACTGTATCTCACATCCAGTTTTTTCACTTTTGGGTAAAATCATGGAATCCAGACGGGAAGATACTCACTGCCTCCGGACACTGCATGGATACTGGACCTTGCTTTTCTGACTGATATAACTGAGAAACTTAACTATTTGAACTGTGGGCGAAGATAAGTCTCATCTCTGACATGATTATTGCTGTTAAAGTCTTTAACCCCAAGATTGCAAGCTGGTGCCATGCATGTCATTCCTTTCAAATCCTTTAATGCAAGTGGACATGACCTGCATTGGTGAGCAACTAAGTGCAACTTAGTAGCTGGTGAGGTAGAGAGACATTCTTTCTGCAAAGCGACATTATCTTCAAAGACCACCAGGGTGAAACAAACTTGCACACTTTGTGTGTTGACAGCAGCTTTGAAAGTTGCCTGTCTTTTTTGTTCAACCTATCTGCGTGAGTAAGCCTTTTCTAATATGAACTTTAATAAGAACAAACCCAGAACATACCTTACTGATGCACAGCTGCAAGATTCAATCAGAGTTGCAGTGTCAAGTTATACCCCTGATTACAGTGCACTTGTGAGAAGCATGCAATGCCAAGCCTCCCTAATAACCGTTAATGACCAATCGGGAGTTTCAAGATCTTTGCTTTTGAAATGGCAAAAAAGGACTTTAGGAAATTTAACTTCAAACTCTAATATTATAGTACAAATTTTGATTGATGTGGTTCGTTTAACACGATTCAAAGTTCCATGTTCAAGGGTTTTATTTTCATATACACAACAATTACATTTAGCAGTTGCTGGCAATGAAATGCTTGAGTCCCAGGCCCCTCTTTAGACATGCTCTGAAATTACAAAAATTAAAATTAAAATTACAATATAAAATATAAAAATTAAATAGAATATAAAATACAAAAATACAAAAGTAGAGCAAATATTGTGCAAATGTTGTAAGGTGCAGAGAGATGAATAATGATGGGAGGAGTTTAAAAGTCTTACGGCCTAGGGGATGAAACTGTCTCTGAGCCTGGTGGTGTGGGCCCGGATGCTGCTGTAACAGCTGCCAGATGGCAGCAGGCAAAACAGTTTATGGTTTGGGGGATCAGGGTCTTTAATGATCCAGTTGCTCTTTTTCCTACACTGCTGAGTGTAGAGGTCCTCCATGGATGGCAGCTCCGTCCTGGTAATGCACTGAGAAGACGTCACCACCCTCTGTAGAGCCTTGCGGTTCAGGGTGGTGCAGCTGCCATACCAGGCGTTGATGCAGCCAGTCAGGATACTCTCAATGTTGCACCTGTAAAAGTTGCAGAGAATCCTGGGATCTATGTTGAGCCTCCGCATCCTGCGGAGGAAGGAGAGCCACCGTCTGGCTTTCTTTGTGATGGAGTCTGTGTGGTGAGTCCAGATCAGGTCATCACTGATGTGAACCCCGAGGAACCTGAAGCTGTTGACTCGCTCCTTCATAGTCCTGTTGATGGAGAGGGGGGCGTGTTTAACTCCCTGTCTCTTCCTGTAGTCCATGATCAGCTCCTTAGTTTTGCTAATGCTGAGATGGAGGAGTCCTGGCACCAAGATGTCAGGGCTCTGACCTCCTCTCTGTAGGCCATCTCATTGTCACTGGTGATCAGGCCTATGATTTAATGATGGTGTTGGAGCTGTGGGTGGCCACATAGACATGCGTGAATAGGGAGTTCAGGAGAGGACTGAGCATGCAGCCCTGGGGGGGGCCAGTCATATTGAATGATAGGGCCCGCTTGGTCAGTGTCCATAGCGCACAATAAATAACAAAAAAAGGAAAAAAAGAGCAAAGCTGTGCGGGAGCTTGAGACACAGCAGTCATCCTCAGCACTGCTCAATTTCCATCGAGCAGCTCAATTTTCATTGTGATGTGACTAATGATGTGTTAAGAAATGTGACAGATGGGATGATTTGTGAAATGTGATCTGTACAAAAATGGCACAAATGCGATGACTGATATTAACAGAGATTAACAGGGACATAATTTTAGCTGCATGTTAAAATACACATTTTCCTATGATTGGTTAATAATTATTAATGATTGCGAGGAATCATTAACAATCTCATATGTAGCATATTAGATGCAAATGATTCATTATTTAAAGGTAAACTGTGCACATGTGTATTATTCACAAAGACTATATCAAACAACTAGTCTCCAAAACAATTTTTGTGTGAGAGTGGTATATTTGGATGTCAAAAACTTTGATCCTCCTGGTCTTCATTTAGATGACCATTTGACTTTAAACTTTACTTAGATTTGGGTACCCTAGGGCAGGGTTAGTGTTAGCACTGTATCTCCTTTTACTCCAATTACCTACCTCATGATATTTCTATTGGTTGAATTTACAAAAACATGGTGTAGTAAACATCTGAATACACATACATACATTTAGATGGTTAATTGTTGGTGTGGTGGCGATCTACCATGTATTATGTAACCAATTTGATCAACTGTATATATGGCTCAAAAAGCTTGGGACTGAATTGTTCCTATACAAACAGTTAAAGTGATCAAGTAGTCTGCTCACAGTGTTAATTTGGGGTCTTTTCATGTGTTTGGACTTTAAAAAATATTTTTTTAATTCTTTGTCCCGTGACCAATTTGGCCAGCGACGTGATCACTGGAAGTGGTTTCCACTGTAATTACTAACGTAAGAGCAGTGAGGCTATTCAGAAAAATGCAAACTAAAGACAATTATTAATTCAACCAAATAGCAACAGGGACTGAAGACCTCAATATATATCTTAGTCATTACTGTTTAATCCTTCTCTGAATACCCACATTATTAGCGGAGCCAAAATCATACTATATTATCCTCCTGTCTGAGTGCGGTCCACTGTCTAACTCACCGATCTAATTTGCAGCTAGATTACACATTACATATTAAGAATGTTTTGCCAATATAAATATTATCCAAGTCCCAAGTATGTTGATACTGTGTAACAACATGACTGCTTACTTATTTGATTTCTGTCAATAGATCACTTTCACCCAAATCTTACACACTGAACCTTTAAGTCAATTCCTCAGTTCAGTCTTGGTCGAAGAAGTTGCTTTATCTCTGTCTGCTTCATCTCTGCCTGCTCTGGATTCCTGATTCTGCTTTCCTTTCTCTGAACGTTTTGATTTTATACTGTTTGTCTATCCCGTGGCATCTCTGTGCTTTCCCATCATTTATTTTCAATAAATTATGTTTTTTCGGAATGGATCTGCCTTGCTCCTCGATTGGGTCCACCTGCTCACCAAACCTGGACAGAAGGATTAATCCCAACATGAACCAAACAGAGCTTTGTATAGGAAAGAAATTCACAGAAGTCACGTGAAACTCCACCTTTACATAGTTTATTTTCCCAGAGGCGGATGTACTAGCTGTACGTGTTGGACGTGTTCCTCCAAATTTTGAGAAGAGATTGAGGTAGACAAAGAGAAAACAGTTCAGCATGTCATTGAAAAGGGCCTGAAAAACAGCGGGGGCGTGAGTCCGAAGGGCATGAGCTGGTATTCAGAGTGACCCGCGGGGTGTTAAAAGCTGTTTTCCACTCATACCCCTCTCAGATCCTGATGAGGTGGTATAGGTATTCCAGCTTGGAAAAGACTGTGGCTTGGTGTAGAGACTCGAAGGCAGGATATTTACTTTTATTATTATTTCATTTAATCCTCAATAAATCAAAGCACAGGTGGAGTGTCTTGTCTTTTTTGGCCACAAAGAAAATCTGCGCCTAGCGGTGAGGAGGAAGGGAGTATGAAAGCAGCTGCCTGGGAGTCATTTATATATTTCTCCATAGCCTCTCTGTCAGGATGGGAGATGTACAGGCAACTGGACGGGAGGCCAGGGAGCAAGTCAATGGAGCAATCATATGGCCTGTAAGGATGCAGAGTTTGAGCTTTAATTTTGCAAAAAACTTCGGCAAGGAGGTGATACCATAGGGGAAGGAGCATGATGTCTGGGGGCACTGTTGTGGACACTCTGAGAGGGGGCTTGAGCAGACTGCAGGCAATGTGAATGACAAAGTGGCTCCAGCTAGTTACTGAAAAGGAGGACCAGTTGATATGGGGGTTATGCATCCTAAGCCAGGGCTGACCAAGTACAATAGGGGCTCAAGGTGAGGGAATGACGAGTAACTTAATCTTTTCTTGGCTATTTCCAGACAGGATGAGATCACCCTGGTCAGTTTGGTGGGTGATTTGGGCCAACAGTTTACCTTCAAGGTCCGCCGCAAGAGCCCTTGCAGTTGGGTCGTGCCCTTCTCTCGTAAGTGGAGTGAGGAGATTTATTGCACACTGAATATGTTCATATGTATATAGGAGTATATTCTTTCTATTCAATTTTCTTACCTTTAAATTATCTTGTTTATTTTTCACTATTTTGTTATTGTTTTTAAAACACTACTATCCTGTTGCTGGGACAATAAAGGTATTCTGATTCTGATTCTGAGATGGAGGGCTTGTGGGAGTAATACAGGCTGTCTGGGCACGGGAAGTTTGTCGGGCTGGAGCTTGGGTGTTTGCGGATTGCAGATTATTTGCTTTCTCCCTGCGGTTATCTATCCGTATAGATAATGAAATAAGTGTTTCTAGGCTATCCGTCTCATTTTTGGTCGCTAACTCGTCTTTTAATTAATTGGCAGGCTTAAATACAAACACCCCTTGTAGCTAGAGCTCATCCCACCCAGACTGTGCTGCAAGAATATATATAATTTGCATACTTCGACACTGATCACAAACCCTGATGTAAAGTGAGTATTTGATTAGCCTCCTCTTTTCCCAGATTGTTCTGTTTTTTCTCTATTCTCTATTCTCGCATTTCACTTATTCTGTTGTTTGTGTTCATAAGTATAGAACATATCTGTCCTGTTTCCACAGCTTCCTGGATTGTCTCTTGTTTGTGGTAACCTAGCCAACATAGCTTACAGAGAGCTGTTTCTGACAGCTTGTATGCTTGTTCAAAACCAATATCACACTCTCTACTGACAAGTCTCGTCAGATTTTCTCTATGAGAGCACACACACACACACAAAAACATACACAAAGGAAAAGAAAAACAGATGCTGTGGGAGTCCAGCACAATTTAAAATAAAATAAAATGAACCAAGGCAGAGATTAAGTAAATAAGCAAAGGAAGTTGTGATATTGTTCTTGCTAGAATGGTGGTGATAGCATGAAATGATGATAATTCCAACTATAATGCTAATGATAATAATAATAATAGTGTACGTGCTGCATACCAAGAATATTGTAGAGTGATGTTATAACAATAATAACAAAACAGTATAATATTATAGTTGATGATTATGTTCATAATCATAATAACAGTAGTAACAGTATAGTAATAATAACAGAGTGCATGCTGCATATTAATAATAATCTGAAGTGATAGCCTAGCAATAATAATAATAATAAATATGGAACAGCATGATACTATGATAATAATAGTAATAGCTTAGAAATACTACAATAAATATGTACTAATGGCTCGCAGCATATTATATATTATACTAAGAGTTTATATATATATATATATATATATATATGTGTGTGTCATATGATAAAATCTAAATGGTGGAAAGATCACATATCACATATGATATTAAAGACATATTGGGAGTGGAGTGTTTAGTGCAGAGGATAAGAGGAAGGAGCAGATGGGAAAGGATGTCAAACGATTTGGTTTAGTCCAGTTCAGTTACCACAGATCTGGCAGAGGCAGATGAATAGTATATCCTAATGGCACCAGGTGGGAAGACTCCCTGTGTTGTTCCTTTGAACAGAGCAGTTGAATGATTCTGTTGTGTTTGTCAATTATTTCGTGAAAGGGGTGAACAACAATTCAACAGGATATTAACCTCTTAATAAACACTCTACTAAAACAATATGGGCGTGTACATATGTTTTTAAGTTATCTTTGGAGATACATTTTAGATATAGGCAGAGGGGTCATGATTATGTTTTTGGGAGTGTCCAGGAAGTGTCCAGGAAATAACTGAAAGTCTATGTTTTATCCCAAAAGTGACATGTTACAACAATGTGTCTGTGTGAAGGAAAAGACAGAGACAGAGAGCAGGCCAGGCAAGGGAGAAAGAGAAGTGGGGGGTTGGGTCATCCATCTATCATGAAACCACAGCCTGGTTACATGCAGTACATTAACTGGCCATTAGGAATCAATGGTTCATCCATAATGCATTATGGTCATAGGTACATTAAGAAGTCATGACATTAATATCTGATTGATGTCATCTGAATGGGTAGGACAAAACCCTCTTAGCCAAAAAGCAAACAGTAGAACAAGATAGCAGCAACAGTACTTTGCAGTAAGAACAAAATGAAAAATAACTGATAACTACTGTTGTCTACAACATGACTTTAGACATTTGACACTTTCTTACTTTTAGTCTTTTGAAAACATTTGCATCTTCACATTGAAATATATTCGATATTTGGGCACCTTGATGGATCGTTACTTACAATACTGAAAAGAACAATTCTGTGTTTTTACAATTTAATTTTTAGTGTCAACATATCCTTCCTTACACATCCTGATCAGACAAATCATGCCTCCTAAACATGCTATGACATACACTTGTAAAGATGATTCAGTGATCACAATAAGTATACTAGTTAATGGAGCAAAAGAGAGAGAAAAGGCAAAAGTTCATGTAGTAGGGAATCTGTTAATGCTTTATTCAAATGATCATGGATGGAACCAACAAATAACCGGATGGCATTACGTCTGACAAGACAGGACTGCCAAAAAATAAATAAATCAAATGGCATGTTCTAAACATGCCTGTTTGGAATGAGCTGTTTGCTTAACCTGTGGTTATGTTCTGGAGCTAACTTTGGAGCATTACAGCATACAGCTAACGACTGTTTCCTCCTCAGGAGTCCAACTTTCTTGCAGTGAGGTTTGGAGATCAATCAGTTGTAAAATTCAACAATTTCGTCCATGGCA
This sequence comes from Paralichthys olivaceus, assembly GCF_024713975.1. NCBI lineage: Eukaryota > Metazoa > Chordata > Actinopteri > Pleuronectiformes > Paralichthyidae > Paralichthys > Paralichthys olivaceus. The sequence goes on from NC_091102.1 coordinate 26,169,745, forward strand.
GGCTCAGTCTCTCCAAACATCCTGTCTTTTTGTCATAGAGGTCAGATCCCCTTGTTGTTCTCTTCATTGATTCCATTGGAAGACTCCAAAAAATCTACTGCCCTTTTGGACAATTCAGCAGAGACCTCCCGATCAATTTCTCCTACACGCTGAGAGTGACTGTGCAATAACATTTAATGTTGTCCCCAAAGGGCAATTTGTGTTTACACCAAGGTAGTGCAATAAATTAGATAACATAAAATGAAGATATAGTAGGAGGAGTCCTGGACACAGTAGGCCAGAGAAACCAAGAACAGGAGTTGCAGGTATTGTTGAGCATCATCAACATCTTAAGTTTCAAGACAATTCGCAAAATCAAGTGCAGGAATAAGTGTCTAGATATAGTGCTGTGTACAGGTATACTGATAACCTGATTAGCATATTGCCATCCATAATACAAAAATCATCAAGGACATAATTATCAGTATCACCATACAAGAGCCACATTGTCATGTCATTCAAAACAACACTAAACAACACACAGCCACGTGTTTAGCCTTGGTCACACGCAGTGATGGGCAAAGATACATTCAAATGAATGGTAAGAGTGACAGCCTATTTGATCTGTCCCTTCAGCAGTACAATGTCTCAGTATTACATGGACCATTTTTGAGAGCAACAACTAACAAGGGATTATGCAAATCTGACATGCAACCAGTCAGCAAATAGTATGATAGATCAAATAGTCTGAAGAACATTATCTGTTTGGTAATAAAGGGCCTACCATGCACCAGCAACACTGACGACTGTTAAGGGCCGGGCTTGGACACAGAGGCAGAGGCTGAGACAGGTTTAAAGTCACTGAGGTTTATTGGAAAAGTCCAATAGCTTAAGCAGGCAGGTAGACAGACAGGCAAGCAGGCAGGCAGGCAGGCAGGACTCTGGAGCTGGAGTCGGGGCTGTAATCCAGCTGCTGGTCCTGAGCAGGAAGACAGGAAAGGTTAGGATGCGGGATCAACAGGACGTTTACAGAATCGAAATAGTTACAATAGCAGCAGCTACAACTAACTTGAACTGAGTCTAAAGTCCGGCGCAGACTGAGAGCAGTAGTGGAGCTTATATAGGCAGCTGGTCAATCAAGGCCCCAACTGCAGCACACCAGGTTCACATCAGTAATCAGCCACGCACCTACACACCAACAGAGAGATAGAGAGAGGGAGAAAGAGAGAGCCTAGTAGGCAGGTGAGGAGGAGGGCATGACAGTCGACAATGACATACATTAGCAGACAACTGATCCGCATCTTTATCCATAAGTCAAATCACATCACTGTACTAATATAGCACAGTATCACAACAAACAGTTGTCATGTTGCTGCACAAATGTCCAAGATCTTAAAAAAGAAAAAATCCAACTTGTTCCACATTGAGCAAGTGGAGGAACAGTGGGGAGGAAAAACACCCAGGTGGAGGAAACCTCCGTCAGAACCGGGCTCAGTGTGGACGGCCTCTGCTCAGTTGGGGTGAGTGGAGGAAATAAAAATAGGGGAACAAAAGGAAATAAAGGGGAGGTGGGGGTGGAGTCACGGTCTCAGGGCATGGGCTTGAATCCAGCCCAGGAATCTCCACGTGGACGTTGGCATGGTCTTTCAAAGGCCCGTTGGTCCCCCCTGGGCACTCCTACCTCCCTCATGGTCCAACATGTGCAGTAGGTGGTACGGTGGCTCCAAAGGTGAGAGGTCCTCAGGTGAGAGTGCTGGTGGTTGCGTGACCCTCCATGTCAGCCCTGCGACAGACCAGCGACCTCCACTAGGTCCATTCCTCATCAGGACCTGAGCCAGGAAGCGCTCCAGAGAGCACAGCATGGACCAAGGAGGGGAGGAGAAGACCCAAGGAATTAGAGATATGTAATAAGATACAACAAAATAAACAAGGCAGAGAGTGAAGAAGAGAGAAGGTGCTGGTTGCTGGTGTGTGATGGGTGATCCCCCAGCAGTCTAGGCCTATAGCAGCATAACTATGGATGACTATAGCTCATGGTTGAGCCCACTATCTCTCTCTCTTCTCTCCCCTCTTTTCCACCCATCTCTCCTCTCCTCCCCTTTTTTCTCTGCTCACCCCAACCGGTCGAGGCAGATGACCGCCCACATTGAGTCTGGTTCTAGAGGTTTCTCTCTGTTAATGACGGAGTTTTTCCTCCACAGTCACCAAAGTGTTGCTCATTGTGGGAACTGTTGGGTTTCTCTATATTAATAAGATTTTAAGGTCTTTATCTTCTATGTAAAGTGCCTCGAGATAATGTAAATTATGATTTGGCGCTATACAAATAAAATTGAATTGAATTAAGTTGGGGGTGCGGCAGTGGGAGGGTAATTTTTTTATTTCAGCCTGGGATTAAGAATAGGCTATAGGCATCTTCATATTTCCATACACATAATTTGTATTTTACGAGTTTCAGTAAAAACCAGAGGCTAGTATGATATGAATCAAATGTTTGCCAGTCTCACAACTGTCAGACCCCAGCTTTTGGACATGGTTAAACAAGTCCAAAAGGCTGTTGTGCTCAGTGGACAAGAACCCATCCACGTGCAATATTTTAACAGCAGTAACAAATTACATTAAATCATTTAAACCTTTGGCTCTTTGACAGGGCGCAGACATTGGGCGGGTGCACACACATGATATACAAAGGGACTTCGCATATTAAACAGATCCATGAGCCCATTGCACACAGCGTACAAGAACATATCCAAATACGCACAAAACTTCAACCGGTCCAACCGTCAACCGGTTATTTTCCTATGATGTAATACCTTTTGTGCTGAGAAATGCACCAGTAACTTTTCAGCAGCTTATGAATAAGGAGTTAGCTGGTCTGACAGGGTGTACTGCTTGGGCCTGGAAATGTAAGGATTGTGTGGGTCTTACCTGTTCTTCTGGACAGAGGCTTCAGACCTGGGATCTGCTGGAGCCACTCCCCCAGTTTGGGGGTTACAGTCCCTAATACTCCTACTAACAGGGGGATCAAATTGGAATTCACCTTCCACATTTGTACTAGTTGTTCTTTCAGTCCTTGGTACATCTGATGTGTGCGCATAAAATCCCTGAGTTGGGTACTCTCTGCAGGGGAGTACCCAACATGTATTACATGACACTTTAGGGATAATTGATGTACTTTTTGTATGCATCTATGTCATTCTTTTTCACTTTGTGTTTCTGTGTCCTGTCAGTCTGACTGTAAGCCAAGTTTACCATCTGGGATGATAAAGCAAACTTGACTTGATTCTTGAACTTGACTTGGAGCAAAATACAGAAACTTCAACAGATTTCTGTACCATTCTTAGCTACTTCCTCAGTGCAGTCTTTGTACTGCAAACAGTACTATCTGCATCCCCTGAGCAGGCCAGACTACCATTTTATTTCCCCCGTAGGGAAATATAGATAAATGCCTTCCCAGTTACAGTAAAAACAACATCACACAATTACATTAAAAACAATAATCTAAGCAGAACAAAAATCAGACAAAACAAAAACAACATCAGATGTACCAAATCACAACATTGCTAATAATCCCAATTTCACCTAACAAAAATATACATGCATTGCACATAACACATATTGAACACACACAGTGATAAAAAAAAAAACCATGAGACTATTGCACATAATCCCTCAAGCAGCATTGTTTACAAGTTTGACAGAGGAAGGGACACAAGGGTGAGGGGAGTGGTCTTAGACATTATAGGATTTGTAATATAAAATAATATAATGACCCTGTTCTTTTAGGTTAAAAGATATCCAAAAGGGGTTCAAATAAAAAAGACTATTCAAATATTATTAATTAACAAAAATGTAGACCTTACTTTCCAACATTTGTCATTGATTTCTGTCAGAAATAAAAAACTACAGTCAGCAAATTGCTTGTGCAGTGAAGATGCAACTAGTAAAATGCTAACAGCTTACAATGTTCAAAAAAATAATATGACCGCATAACATTGATAGACTGCATAACAGTGATAGTAAACTAATATGTGTGGATGTATAAGGTTTATACACATGTATTGACTCCTGAAATAAATGTGATATTATGTCAACATTCTGTTTACAGAGTGTTCTACTGCCCCCATGTGGCTATGGCTGCTTTAAGAAATATCCAATTAGTGAAGGGAAGTTGATAACTGTCCACATCATGACAGTAAGCTCAGCACGAGTTAGATTTACAGTGACTCAAATTACGTGCAAAGAGTTTACCTACTGTAGAATCTGGAATATTTGTTCTCAGGGTCAGTTGGACAAACAACAGAAGAAAATGTCACAGGGTGTGTTTGCATTTGTATGCGTGTGTTTCTTCGTCATCTCTCTGTGGGGTAACTCCTCTTACACGACGTGCATTTGAACGCCCCATATGTGCGCACGTAATTGAGTCACTTTCCACTTTGCCCAATGGGTGGACGCTCGACTCCTTCTCGATTTGGCTTCCTTCATTTGTCTGTCTCCCTGCCATACTCAAAGCCTGGAAGCCTACCAGCAACAGCGTGAGAGAGAGAGAGAGAGTGGGAGAGAGAGAGAGACAGACAGACAGAGAGAGAGAGAGAGAGAGAGAGACAACCAGGCTGCACGCGTTCAGACCCTAATCCCCCGCACATCAGACACCGATGTTTCCCTGTCTTTATTCCTTCCCTGCGCTGTATCTTTGCCCGTGACTGCATGGGCATCATAGCGATCTCTGATGCACACACACACACACACACACACACACACACACACACACGTGTTAGCCTGTGGATACGCACATGAAAGGAGATGATGTTAGAACAATTCTAACGTTCAGACCCCACTGAGGGAAATAAGGTGTGGAGACCGATCGCCTCACGCAGAGCGGAGCGGACCCAGGAGAGGATTTTTTTTAATTTGCCCTGCAAAGTTGTGCGAAATCTGGGAACTTGAATCGTGACAGTATGGAGGACTTTGGTGCGTTATCTGGCGCATTCGGCGTACGTCGCCATATCAGGATATTGTGCTGCTGGAAGGGTGTCTTTCTTCTCAGCGTCTTCTTTCACATGTACCCGAGCTCCTTGCTGGACTGTCCGCCCACTTGTACCTGCTCGCCCACAGAGATCTACTGCAATAAGTCTGACATCAGTAAATTCTTCCCGCTGTTGTCATTCCAAGGCACCGGCAGCGCCGGGAACATTACCGCGGGCATCGAGGATCTTTTCCAGAACATTACCTCAATGTAAGTGCTGCTGCTGCTCTAGCTCATATAGCTCTCAGACACGTACATCATTATGAGTCCTTCTTATTCCCACTGATTATGGAAATACGTTAATAATTTGTTTTGCAGTGAGAAAACCCTTTGCACTTTATCTGCAGATTGGCAGCATACATATCTGATATTACACTGATAAGAAATGGTTCCAGAGTTGGACAAAAGGGAGAGAATTGTGTTTTTTAAATGTGACTATTTATTTTGAGAAACTCATGTCAAATTTAAATCATCACAATGCACACATTTGTTTTGTTTGAAATGGCCAGCACATGTCTGGCAAAAATTCAGCTAAAATCTCCTTTGTTTTCAGAAAAGTATTTCTTCCCACTAATAGGTAGTTCAAAATCTGGTAAATTATTAAACAAATATATTTGTAGGGTAAAGCACCTTGATCTGTTGTGTTTTGTTGCATGTATTGCTGTATATGGGTTTTTGCAGTCAGCTGTTGTCTCCTTGTCCTTACTGAATAGTGGCACTGCACTGGATGAGCTGTTAATGAACCATACTGGCTTAATTTCACCCATGTACACACAAATGATGAAGTTAGTGTCGGAAACATGGGAAAAAGAAAGAAATATAACTTTCTTTGTCCTGAATTGTCTTAAATGGAACTTTGAGGCTGGACTCAGGTTTCAAAATGCCCAAACTGTTGAATTAAATTTTTTCTTTCATTGTCAGATCCATACTTTAATTGGGTCAAGTTTATAAATCAGATTAGAAAAATCAAAATTAACAGGCATATTGACCAAACATCCTCGTGAGACTGTCCAATAATTTTTAATCACGTTTCCTTATGCTTCTTAGAGCACAATTCCAGTGTCAAGATATCATTATTTTGGTTAAAGTATGGAAACAGTAACAGTTTAGGATTATTCATTAGTACTTATCTTGACTAATAATGCCTTGGCAAAGTACATGTTTAAATTGGCATGAACAAACTTGAATGATAACTTATTGCACCATAGTAAAATCTGGGTGTTGGCGGATGTTGTATTCAGGGATATGCTGTATTGTACAATTCTAGCTCAGGTCGCATCACTACGCTGCGGTGTAGAAAGAAATCTCAATTAAAAAGACAACTTTTTTTTACATTAATTATCATCGCCTGTAGCTGTGTGCATGAGGGATTTTCTAACAATGTTTTGCCCAGCACTCGTAGTCCATCAGATCTTGTAGCATGCTGTCACTTAACACACACACACACAAACAAACACAAACACACAGCCTCTCTAAGTTTCACCAGTCTCCCCAGTGGTATGAGTGTGAGAACTTAATTAAAAAGCAGTTCTTCAAATAGTTTTTCTGTCTGTGTGAAACCAGTCTTGTTGCTGGTAACAGTGAAATAAACAGAAAGCTTCCACACAGTGATTCATAAAAGAGGAGACAAACTCAGATTAGTTGAGTGCAAGAAAATGCTGAGATCCTAAGCTTGAACATCATAATGAAAAAGTTAATGCGATAGATGTGCTTCTCATTTGGTACCCATTGTTCAATTGCTTTAGCCAGTTTACAACAAATAGTGTGCGCTTCACATAATTGTTACTATTAAACTATTTCCACAAGATACAAAATAATATTTAGAAATTTCCACTAATATATAATAAATAAATTAGTGATAAACAATTAATTGAACAGTTGATCATTTGAAAACAAGTCTGAAATAATAGATAATTTTGGACTGTTCTTACCTTATAGATGTCTTGTTGGGATCTTGGACACTGTGACAGGCATGTTTCTCATCTTATTCTGTATGTAATGTTGACCAAACAATTTATTTATCAAAAATGATCAACTAATGAGTTAATAATGAAAATAATTGTTGATTACAGCCTCACTTAATATTCCGAACAGCGACATAAGGGGGTCTGGATACATTTCAACCGTTTAACTATAAAAAGAACTTCAAAAATAGCTTTCCAATACCCCTCCAGATCGGGGTATAGCCAGAACATGTGGATCAGTGTTGCATCTGCCGACTTACATCTGTCACATGCAGGGTTAATTTGTGGGCACAGTTTTACAATTTTCTGATTTGAAAAGATACACCCGATGTACCACTTTAAATTGAAGCATAGAGTGTCGGGCACACATTGAGAACGAGTGAACTCTCTTCAAAATTGTTGTCCTAGTTCCCTTATCAATTGTTAATTGCAAATCCTGTTCCCATGCATTCCTAATACCGGACAGGAAGCTGCAGTCCAAGTTAGGGATTTGCCCAAGTATAGATGTAATTGGGCCTTTGTCTGTTGGATTAGAAGACATGATACTATCAATTATTTTGGGCTTATTGGGAAATGTGAAACAGACCTTGAAATATAATGCCTTATCTGTAAATATTTAAAAAAAATGGGAAATGGGTATATTTAATTTCCTTGACAATTGTTCGAAAGAGGCAAATTTGTTGTTTATAAAGAGCAAACATTACAGCATTACATACCGATCCCATGCCACACATTGAATGCTGTGTCTGAGTTGAGGGTGGGAGAAGATGAATGCCACTGGGCTGTAAGGGCACGTATCTTCTAGGTTAAAAAATTTTCTGAATTGTGAGTAGATTCTAAGCGAAAGAATGACTAAAGGAGTAATGTTAGACAGAGTCACTGGTAAAGGCATTGACGCACCTATTAAAGCTGGCAGGGAGACAGAGCCACAAAGATGTGTCTCCGTCCCTACCCAGGTGGAACATTTTTGTCTAAATGGTGATGTGTCCAATATAACACACAATGTAAATTGGATACCCAGTAATAGAGTTGGAAATTTGGGAGGGCCACACCTCCATCATGTTTTGCTCTTTGTAGGTATAGGTAATCTTTTCGCAAACGTGGTCGTTTGCCATTCCAGATATGCATGATGATATTACTTACTTGATTCTTAATAAATAAAAGCGTCAGCTAAATGAAAGGTAATGTAATGTAATGATATTATTGAGTCCAACTTTTTGAAATAAGTGCAGGGGATAAATATACTCAGACATTGGAACAGGTACAAGTACTTTGGGAGCACAGTCATTTTTATTGCATTAACTCTGCCTATAAGTGAGATGCAGAGGACCAACTAGCCAAATCCTGTTTAGTTTGTGTCAACAGTTTTTTCAAATTTTTGCTGAAGAGGTCTGTAAAATTCTTTGTCACTGTAACTCCAAGGTAAGTAAAACTGTCCGTTGTTGTTTTAAAAGGTAATCTGATGGTCTCAAGTTTTGAAATGACCCAAATCTATGGGGGCAGCTTGCTTTTATGCAGATTTAATTTATAGCCAGAGATTTACCCAAACTTTTGTAATATATTAAGAATCAAAGGAATCGCAGCCTCTGTGTCGGAACCATGGAGAAGGAGATCTTTGGCATAAAGGGATACTTTGTGTTCCATGTTCCCCCTTTTTATGCCCGTGGATGGAATTATGGATTTATTTGATCTAGATGGCCAAGACAAACAGGAAAGGGCTCAGAGGATAACCCTGGCGAGCAGAGGTGGACTTAACCACTAGGCATAGGTCGGCAATTGCCTTAGGCCCCATAAAGAACCTTATAAACTTAATATTTGTTTTTACTTTTTCTTTAATTAATCATTTCTTTCTAAAAGTCCATACGCTAAAACGGCATCAGCATGCCTATAATTCACAAGTAACTAGTGTCTCTGCAACCCCCTCCACAATGCATTACATGAATGCATCCACGGAAGTGATTCAGGGTGTAAACAGAGACTGAAGAGAAGTGTTGCACCAGTTCACACTTAGAAGAACTAGTTCACGTTCATTTGTTCCGTTTTTTATTGGGATGATTTAAATGATGATAATGTGTTTAATGGTGTCGGATCATGAATCTGTGTCGCTCCGGTCACTTAAACACTGAGTCCTGTGTGTGTCGCCTCTCATGTTGTACCGAGCGCACATATTATGTGAATGACTCATTTTTCATGATGTTTAAATGCAGTCTCATAAAATCTGGAATCAAACACACACTGAGTTACTTCATGTACTGATCAGGTCCTGATAACTAGTGATGAGTGTTTATTAGTTATAGTGAGAGCAGGTCAGAGTGAAGGTAGGAGGAAACAGAAACTCCAGCTCGATACAAACCAAGTGTAACTTCAGCTCTGCTCATGAAGCAGCTGATCACTGAGCAGATGTGACCAGAGGAACTCTGTGTTTTCACTGTGTCCACTGTTCTTCAACTAAGTCTCTGACCTGCTGCTCGTGTGTGTGTGTCGCTCTGAGCGAGTGAGCGGAGGCGGGGCCCCGGAGCCTCTTTTTGTGTGTTTGCACACACACACACACACACACACACACACACACACACACACACACACACACACATTTTCACTCGCTCCAGGTATTTCCCATGATGGCCTTTACAATGATGATTAAAAAAAACGTGAGTGTTTTTAAGAGCAAGACGTGAAAAAAAAAACATTCAAGGGAGAGGAAGAAAAAGACAGGGACGAAGAGAAATGGTAATCATTTTTAAAATTATATTTTGTTATTGTTTCTGTAACTCCATAGTTGATCTCTTATTTCCTTGTGTTATCTTCTCACTTAATTAAAACAAGATGTAAAACATCATCAACTTTATCTGAGATCCTGCTGAAAACCAAGGTTATAGATGACTGATCTTCCACCTGAATGGACAATATGGTTCATTCTTATTGTACAGAGATCATATTGTTTATGTTTTACTGTGAGTGCATTTGTTAAACTGTTAATATGTTTTGTTGGGTTGGGAAGAAGTTACAAGTAGGACTTTCTTAGATGAGTAAGGATTGAAAAACAGATGGAGAACAACGTACGCAGAGGGCGCCATGCCTGTGTTCGCCTTGGGCCCCCAAATTGCTAAATCCACCACTGTTGGTGAGTTCTGCGGTGCAAATCAAAAGGTTTGGAATATAAGTATACGTAGTCTCTTCAGACTGTGGTGGGAGACACAGCAAACGTTCTTGCGACTGCAAGGTGTACATGGACAGCTTCCCATTAGCTCAGCTCCCTACAGAACTTTATGATACATCTGAGGAAAGAAGAACTTCAGAAATAAGTCAAATATTATCATATGTAATCAAATTGTCCTGTATGAAGCAAAGATGTATTTGTTGTTGGGGTTAGCTAACTTTTATTGACTAGAATTATTAACACAATTATTAGCTTATTAAAACATCCAAGGTTTTGCCGTCCTCTGCAGGCAGGTAGGATTCTGGATATGTGTGATATTCACTTTGCCAGATCAGCAACAAAATGTATTCATCTGGAGATAGCCTCGAGATGATTAACCAGGCTGGAATATGGCTTGCAACCACTTGCATCACTCCCAGTTCTCGCTAAAGAATACAAACCATATGTTATTTGTATGTAGATGTGACGCATCTCCCCATCTCATAGCATTACTAATGCTATTGCACATTGTTTTACCACAGCCTTCATTTTTGATTTTGATCATGATCTACGTGGCGACCGATGGACTATGATTACAGCAAGACTGCTTGATATACAATATGAATAATCACATACTCTGCCATTACTGACAATAACTCCTCCATTTAAATTGTAGTTGCTGCTCCATTTATTTTTTTGAGAGAGTTTCTTATGTATAAATACAATTTACACACTTTCCTATTATGCTAAAATCAGTTTCTCCTAATCAGTGTGATACATATTGTAATTTATGTGTTCAGCTACATCTATTGCTAAATATATTGCACTTCTGTCCATCCTGGTGGAGTGATCCCTCCCTCTCTCTGAGGTTTGTACATTTTTCTTCCAGGTTTATTTTGGGGTAGTTGTGAGGGTTAGGGACAGAGGATGTTGCAACTTGCCCTATGAGACCAATTGTGATTTGTGAACATAGGCTATACAAATAAAACTAGATTTGTGTGATGAGCTCACAGGAGATGGTGCATTGCTCCCTAATTGCTCTCTGGTACAATAAAAAAACAAATCCCAAATCTTATAATGTGGGCATGTTTGAGATTAGAGATCTGTGAGGTTTATCCATATGAGCAATGCAATCCAATTTAAAAATCAATTGTCTTTTCCAAACTCCTGTAGTTGGCTAAATGGAGCTGTTTATGCGACACATTATGACAGAATGTCAATGACTGAGGATCAATGCTTTGCTGATGTCAATATTAAAATCCTGTCAATTATGAAAATGAAAAGAAAGTCAATTTTTTCAGTAATGCACTAATGCTGTCTGTGAATATCAATAATTTCCAGAATTATGGATCATAGAAAGATCAGTGGAATGTCTGATGTGTCAGTGTTTACAAGGTCGAGTGTACAGGCTACATCGCAAAGTAAGCTATTACTGTAATAACGCATTGTTATTTGTTGTCAGTTTTTGGTGTACAACAACCTTGAAACAGAGCCGAATGGCAATCCCAGACTGCAAATGTCTAAGTGAGACACTCCGTCATTTCAACAGACTTTATCCACCTGACCTCCAGAAATCCAGGAAAAGTCGACGTGAGAACACAGCAGGGGAGCTCTGCTGGGTTCACCGCAAGCGAGTGGGGGAGTTAACAAAAGAAAACAGATCTCCTGGTGAAAAAGTGGTGTCACACACAAAGAAGACATTGACGAAGATGTCAAAAGATTTTGTGGTGATAAGAGCTGGCGCCAGAGTCAGGGTGCTGTAAACAAAATCACATGATCTACGCAGCGGAGTTAATACGTCACCTCCTGTCTCTGACATCTCTCACCTGAATAATGAGGAGAATTTGTTGCTGTTGTGAGCGCTTCTGTACAGAGAACCTCCCGTTGTGCGCATGTGTGAAAGGCTGACTCTGGGTAAACTCCAGGCCCAATTCTCTGATAAGTAGTTTCTTTGTTTTGGCAGTGCAGATTACCCAGTGTTCCAGTCTGTGTCAGTTTAGTAAATGGTGAATGGTTTGTATTTATATACTCTTGATGACCACTCAAAGTGCTTTACAGTACAGTTTTCCATTCACCCATTCACACACACATTCATACAGTGCATCTATTAGCAGCACCTTTTTGTTCTATGAGGGGCAATTCAGGCTTCAGAGTCTTGCCCAAGGACACTGCAGCATGCAGATGGGGAAGACTGTGGATCAAACTGCCAACCTTCTGATTGGAGGACGACCACTGTTAGTGTTAACAGTTTATTGGAGAATAGTTACACTTCAATAAGTAACTTTTGGTTTTACTTGCTGTCATTTTATTTATTAACATGTGCTACTACATGTTTTAAGAGGAAGGTCTGTTTACCATGCACAACCCCCTTTCAGTCTTCCCCACTGTGATATTAATTTCTGCTTTCCACAGTTCTGACTTTGAAATTCAGGACTGCTGTCACACAAGAAAGCATTCATCTTTTAATAATATGTGTTTGTGTGGTGAGCTGGTCCCTGGTCTTCATAAAACAACCTTTTTTTTTTTTTTTTGCACAAAATTGCTGCCTGTGTTAAACATTTGGAAACCTGTGTTTGTCCACTTAAGATATTAATATGTGCTTAAACAAAGACAGCCCTATTGTGGAAATTACTTCTTTTTTTTTTACAAGTGATTTACAACTAGTACTATTAATCTATCCATCCTTCCATCGATCCACCCAGAGGAATCTTTAATTGCGCATCTGACCAAACAATTGGTTTACAGAGCAACCCCAAGCACAAATCCTTGTATGTGTGTGTGTTCACATAGACAGATACATACATACACCCTTAAAGGACAGTTCTTAACAAAGAAATGAGACTGGAAATCTTGCTGTAATTGCTAGTCTCTGTAAGTGTGTGCGCGTGTGTGCGTACGTTTGCATTAGTTGCACTGTAATCTCAGTGAACAGAGAAGGCAATTTGTTCAGCCAGGGCCCTTGTGTTGATAAGCTGGTCACACAAACCACTGTCTGCCAAACTCTCTCTCTCCCCGTCTCTTTCTTTCTCTGTTGCAGTATGTCTCTCTCTCTCTCTTTCTGTTTCTGACCATTTTCAGACTTGTTATTATTTGTTTATATATATATATAAGTTTGTCTGTTCACGCTTGGCATTAAAATGCATCCTGAATGTCTTCAGTGACCACTTGTGATCTGATCTCTCTTCCCAGCTCTATATGCAAACAATCATGTTCATCATTTGTGTTCACAAAGACCAAATTATGTTGTTTTAATCCAGTCTGAGCATACAGATCATAGGTGTCATTCATCCATCCATTTGGATGAGAATCCACCTGACTAAGACAGGACAACAGCACCAGTACTTCAGATAAATAATCTAGAGCAACAGATTGTTTTGAATACAACTGTGATTGAATAGAATTTCTTAGGTTAATGCTGTAGAAATGTAATTCTAGGCATAACTGACATGCTCGTGATATAACAGTCATTAAAAAGTTAGAATCCTTTTTATTTTACCTGGCCAGTATTTGTGGCCTGTCCTTTATTTGTTCTTGCTCAAAGGTTCAAAGGTTCAAAGGTTTTATTTGTCATCTGCACAACAGATACAGCGTACATGTTGGCAATGAAAATCTTAAATCCCAGGCACCTCAAGCAACTCAACATGTAATAGTGTTAGAAAAATAAGAGCAACTAAAAATACAAATACCAATACACCAGTGCAAATTAACAATAAAGTTGACCACGCCCCCAGTCATTATCCTGGCTTTTAATTGAATACCGGCCTTTGTTTTATGAAATACGGTTCGTGAGTGGACGTATAGTATATTCAAGTAATGTAGTTGTAATCATAATCTGCCATCACCCGCCACCACGGTCTATGATAACCATCCACCACCACGATCCACCACCATAATAAACTGCCACCATGCTCCATCAGCACAATCCACCATCACGATCCATGATCCACCATCACGATCATGATCATGATCCACTATGTGGGCTTGGCAACGGGAAATACTTAAAGGAAAAGAATAGACAGGAGTAAGTGAGTCAAAGAGGGGTAACTTCCCGTGTGATCTAAAAAGAGAAAGGTTAACAGTGAAAACTGTTTTTAATCAAGACTGGACAGACTCTTACATTTGCATTCTCCCAACAAGCAGTTCATTAACAGTATGTCTCATATGTCACCATCTCTGCATTTAAGGTTGAACCTAAAACGTTCCTTTTTGATAAAGCCTATAGTTAGTTCTGGATCAGGTGAGTCCTGAACCATCACTTATTTATGCTGCTATAGGTCTAGACTGCTGGGGGAACTCCCATCATGCACTGAGCACTTCTCCCCTTCTCTCTGCCCCCCCACATTCATTTTATTCATTTATTTTAATACATGTCAATAACTCCTCCCCACTATCTCTCTCTTCTCTCCCCTCTTTTCCACCCATCTTACTTCTCCTCCTCATTTTTCTCTGCTCACCCCAACCGGTTGAGGCAGATGACCGCTCAAGCTGAATTCCCCCTCTCTACACAAAGAGAAAGGAGATTTGTACTCTTTCTCTAAGAGCCAAAACCAAAATCGTCAGATAAATCTATGGAAGAAACTGTGTTTAAAGGCAAGGACAGCTACCAAATGCGAATGCCAAAACACTTGAAACGCCACCTGGTGGCTGGCCACTGTTTAGATCATAAGATCTGAATTTAGATCATAGATCACGTGTCTCTTTGATACCTATACTTTGTTTACTATCCTGTTGATGATGGCATTCACAAGTTCCCTATTTTCCTCTCCAGCAGAAATCATTAAAGGGTTGTTGGTGAATAACAGAGGTTCAGCACTGGATAGCTGCTGAATACATAGCAGAATGGCTGATGGAATGTCTGTGTGGCTGCATAGTGGTTGCCATGGTAACATTGCCAGAGCCCTTGCATTTGTGCAGGGATATTTATCCATGCCTCAGACTGTAGTGTAGTGTATACAGTAATAGTACAGGTTCCTCCACAGTAAGGACAATGTGTTTAAGGATTTAAAATGAGCACAAAGCTTTGTTTTTGGACAAAGTACTTTTTGAAACATGAAAATCTGGAATCTGGAAAAAAACACAACCAGACACAATGTGGACATCCATCTACCTGGAGTGGTTTGGGTGATCAGAGAAAAATAGGGAAAGGAGGAGGGTGAAAAAGAGAGGGAGAGGAGATAGAGACCAGGAACAATTTATAAATATAATATATAAATAAATAAATAAATATATATATATATATATATATATATATATATATATATATATATAATCAAGCTTATAATCAAACTGAGTGGTTCTTATGTATAATGAAAATAATAAGATAAATATTTATAAATATAATGATCTTATTAATGAGGGGGAGTCTTCCCATCTGCATGCCGAAGTGTCCTTGGGCAAGATGCTGAACCCCGAATTGACCCTCAAAGAACAGAACAAAGTACTGCTAATAGAATGAATGTGTGTGTGTGTGTGTGTGTGGGTGAACTGTACTGTAAAGCACTTTTAGTGGTCATAGAAAGCACTATATAAATACAAATCATTTAATGATAGCAGCAACAGTTAATAATAATAATTTAAAAAATGAAAAACTGCAAGCAGTGACGGTCGGGCCCTCACGGCTGTGGTGTAGTTGATGGTGGTTGGTTGTTGGAGGTAGGTTGACACGGCTTGGTATTGCATTAATGCGTTTGCACAGTGCATGTATGAGTTAAATGTCACATCCTGTTGATCATGCCAGGTCATCAAACATGTTAATGTGCCAATGTATAGTCAAAATAATGGAACTTCCTGTTTCATGGCGACATTGCCACAGGCATGCTGTTGAAGGGAGCCTTTTTTTATCACAACTTTTCATTCACATTTTTTTATTGGTACAATCAGTAGGTTATAAAATAAAGTGCTAATGTAAATAAATAAGGAAAAATATGTTCTCCACCCTGTTTTTCCTGCTCATTTATGGCACAATGGGGATACAGTTATTATCCATTCTTTAGATGGTCCCTGGATTAGCCGAGCAGCGTGCTAAGATAAAACAGGGAACGTGTGCAGAACCCCAAGTAGGCGTTGCAGGCAAGGTACGTTTGTTTAAGATGAATATCGTTTACCACAACCATGTTTGGACTCAGTGCTAAAAGGTGGAGTCTGGGGTGGTGGAGGCAAGTTGCCGTCAGCGAGGGGCAGTGTAGCTGAGCAAGGATCAGTGAGGATGAGTTCGTATTTAAAGGGACCGCTTTGGAGAGAGAATGGGCTGTGATTGGTAGGTGACTGACAAGCACCCATAACCCTGTAGCTGAGAGCTTATGACAGCTGCATGATGCTTGCTCCCAGGATAAAAATCTTCTCTGTAAAAACTATGTTAAAAAGACAAAAAATCGTTGTTAAAAGAGAGAGAAAAGACTTGTCAGTCTCTTGCACTCTGTAAAAATGTGATAGACATCTTATTAAGAACAGTGGGATTAAGAACAGAAATAAAAGCATTGGAAGCAACGGCACCATGAAAAATACTCCACGGGAGGTCGCCAGTCCGTTTTTAGCTGGGTCCATTTTCTCCCCACCTCTGTGACCACACAGTGGGGGGCCTGTTGCTCAGTCCGGACTGGTGGATGCTCTTCACACAGTTCCTGTAGAGGGTTTCTTTGTCACCTCTGTGTAGGCTCAGTTTTCATTTGTTCGCTACAGTTAGTAGGGGGCCGGTCTTGTCCCCCAGCTCGGGGCTCAGGGTGATCTCAGGGTAGGGGTCTGCAGCATCAGGATCTGTTTCCTGGCTGTGTCAGGACATCAGAAGGTTCTTCTCTTTCCCAGAGAACCTCTGGGTCTAAAGATCTAGGAGCCTCTGGGCCACCCGGATAGACTGCAGCCCCAGCAGAGTGCCCAGAGAGCCTGGGTGTCATTTAGTGCACTGCATCCCCCAGCTGCTGCAGGATCAGAGTCCCAGACCGTGTCAGCGCCGCCATCAGGCTGGGTGTTGTGTTGTTGCTGATATCGAGTCTGGCTCCATGGATTCATGGTTCTCTCAACAACCAGTAGAGAGAGTCAGCTTTTGGGCACCTTCTATGGTAAAAAAGGGCCCATGATTTAAAAACACTTAAGGAGGCAACCCACTTAATTTTAGAAATTTAGAATCAGTTAAGAACAGAGCATTATCCAACCCCAGGTTTTTAAGGATGCTGCTGGCCACATCTCTCCACACCAGATCTGCCGAACCTGTGAGGTACTTTTGCACTGGAGTCTGAAAGTGGCAGTCAGGCTGGCCAGGTGGACAAGGCCATGTCCCCCCTCATCTCTGGCTAAAAAGAGCACCCCCTTTGTCACACAAGTTAATCAGGGCCACAGTTGGGATGCCACAAGGTTGTTTAAAACCAGTACTCTGCCTCTTAGAGACATTTGAGGGAGCAGCCCATTTTTTTAGTTTGTTTTCGTTTTTTCTGTGAAGGTCTCCCAGTTCTTCTTTCCCATGTGCCACCCATGCTGGTTCTTGGTTTGATGTAAAAAAAACAAGAACCAAAAATAAAATAAAAACTTCTAAAACGAGGTACGTCACTGCTGTCAGACACACACTCATCATTCCCACTCTCATCACTGTTTTTTGCATCATTTGTTTCACTTCTTGTTTATCTCCTGTGTTTTATTGTTTGCTTTGATTTTACAGATCTTTCCGCCTCTTCCTCCATCTCAGCCTCCTCCACCTGTTCCACGGCACACTTTTATCACCTATTTTATTTCCATTAGTTACACTGTTTCCTCCATCCTTCCCTTGCTGCTCATTATTCTTTCCTTCACTGACCTTCCTTTCCGCCTCACCTGACGCACACACCACTCTCACCACTGCCACATTTACCTAATGTCACCTAACAAATTTAGTGTATTTCAGTACTACACAACATACAATTGTTGCAGAACAAACATGGCACTGCCACACATTTCACACATAAATGTAAACTGTAACACATTGAGTGGATTTCAGTACCACATACAACTCCTGAATGTAGCAGAAGAACTGAGATCATAGTACTGTCTGTGAGGACTAAGCCTTTTTTGTGAGAGGCAGATTCTTTTTGATGAAATGCAGCTTCTCTGCATTATCAGCTGTGAGCCTGTTTCTGTTTTCATCAACAATATGTGACACTGAGCTAAACAGCATTTCACTTTCCACACTACTGCATGGTGCCGAGAGGTATCTGCTTGACATTTGGGCGAAATTGGGAAACCGCACTTCGTTAACCCCCAGTACAGCAGTGGTTTGTCTTCCCGAGAAGTTGTGGTCTCTCCAAGGTATGTCTCTAGCTGAATAGCAGCACCCACTGGTGCACTGCTCTGTGATGTTAATGCTTGCTCATCTGCTATCTCTTTAAACCCACTGTCTAGACCAGTGGTTCTCAAACTATGGTACGCGTACCAACAGTGGTTCACTAGCTCTCTCTAGTGGCACGTGGAAGATTCTCCGAAATATTATTATTATAATATTATTATTATAGAATAATATAATATAATAAACAGTCCAAACACACTACAATTGTCGCCCAAAACAGGAACTATTCAGAAGGAAAGACCGTATCAGGAAGATAATATATCGAGCAGCCATGTTAAAAGTGAAGTTGCCGCCGACTGTAAACATGAGATAAAATAAATATGAACAGTCTCTGGCTATGGATACAGAGATCACAGACAGCTCCAGCTGGGAGAATGCGCACAGCACCACCATGTCAGGGCAGACACCAGGACGCCATGCAGAGCTCCACTATGTCCATTTAAAGTGTTAATGTGGGGTCTTTTAATACATGTTTTGGACTGTGAAAAGTTTTTTTGTTGCTCTGTCAGTAGATTACTGCTCCTCTCTTGTGTCTCTGTCATATGCGCTGTGCGCTGCGCCAACCGGCTCAAATTTAAAGGGAGCATGCCATCGTCTCCTCCGCCTCTACATACATTTACTGAGTTTCTAAAGTCTGTTGTTTTCACTTAGACTGAGTTTACACATGTGTCTGATCACAGTGTGTGTGTGTGTGTGTGTGTGGGAGCGAGAGGAAGAGAGAGAGAGGAAAAGAGCAAGCCTGATGGCTGATGAATGCGAGTGCTGCTCTGAATAAAGATTGAACTCATTAATGTAGCGACGCCTGCGAGCTAGTTCAGGCAGTCAACTCCGGTTGGGCTGCCCCTATCATGTGACATACACCATGTGACCTAACTCTCTACAATCATCTATAATACACACCCACCTCTATTTAAACAGAGAACAATTCCCCTCACTCCCTTTGCTTGCCCCACTGCTGTGTCAGTATTCCTGCCAGTTGCTTCAGCCCCTCCACCACCCCAGCATACACCTGTAGGCTCCAACGAGGGGTATTTGCTCATCAATCCTATCATATCTATGTAATCATATCAAGGGGAGTGACTTAGTCGGAGCTTAGACGCCAAACACTAACCTGTTCTACTGCTGCAGTAAACATTTGAACATGATTTGTACGACTGAAATTAAAGTATTAACCATTATGTTAAGATCAATGTTGATATTGTGGCGAAAAACAAACTATAACTGTTCACCAGCCACTAAGGTCAAGGCGGCCTGGGAAAATGAACTGGGGTTGAGCCTGGAAGATAATTGGTGAGATAAGGCACTAGACAAGATCCACACAGGCTTAATTTGTGCTTGCCTGCGCTGAAAATACTTTGATACCATGTCAGAAATACTTGATAACTTGATAACTATAGCGGTTTATCCCCACATTGCTATATTTGGGAAGATTATAGCCGCTACACCTCCATGCAACTAAACATTCTGACCTTTACCTCTTTACTTGCAAGACGGCATCTTCTGCCTCACTGGAAGTCCACTAGAGCTATGTGCTGTCCCAGTGGGTCTGCTGGAGTCTTCTATAGGCATGTTAAGCTGCACCGGAATGTCTTCCAGGCATGAGTAGACAAAGGCAGAATGTTTAAAATGTCCCAAAATGTTTAAGTCCGACTGCATCAGTTACACTTTTCTGAGCCAGAAGACCGTCATTAACAGCCAGCTGAAGGCTGTGGGCGACACACGGCAGGCTAGGGAGTCCTGCATCACTCATGGCCTTGATCATGTTTGCGTTGTCCTGGAGCACAATGTGAACAGAACTTTTTGGAATGCACCATGTCTGAAGCATGTCCTCAAACACACCTGCTATGGCTTGGCTAGTGTGCGAACCCTGAAACTGTTTTGCTTGTACAGCGACTCTCTGGAGAGTAAAATCCTCATAGATCCACTGCGCAGTTATGCTAATGAGAGGCAGTGGACTGACACTGCTAGTGTAAATATTAGTGGCAAAGCTGAAAGCAGAAATGTCCTGCAACAGGCTGTTGACGTGCTTTTTCACAAAGTCATGCAGCTTTGGTTTTATGGTTTCTATGATGTGGTGAAAGCAGGGAATCTCATACTTCAGCTCCAGTATACTGAGAAGACAGCGAAATCCTACATTATCTGCAACTAACAGTGGCTGGTCATCAAGAGCAATGAACTGGGTAAAAGCTTCTGTTATCTTTACTGCTTATGGGTTGTCTCTGGATATTTTTGTTGCAAAGTTGGTTGTTGCTGCATGCTGATGCTAGTGTGAGCAAACTCCTTGAACTTGGCGTTCTTGTGTTAAAGGAGCTACTCTTCACCCCTTGTCTTGACAATTAAACAGAGCATAGTTTACAGTCTGCTCTACTTTTGTCATCATCGCTTATCTCGAACACCTTCTCTGGCTACCTGCTCAACTGACTGAGGTTGATATCAAGTTGAAGTAAAGTGGTATCGGGTGCAGTTGTGTCAGGTTAGTTTTATGATTACAAGTGCATGAGCACAGTTTTGCATTTGTGCATCATATTAGGCACATAGTAGTTATTTATTTGATTGGACAGAGTTAAATTTTAAAGGGGAGTTAATGTAGATACAGTGAGAGGAGAAATGAAATCATACAGCTGCACTGCAGATATGCTGCGGTCCTCATTCTTTCCCCCTCTGCCCTCTGTCTTATACACATACGTTTTCTGCTGTGTTGGAATGCCTACAGAATCATCCACCCTCTCCATCCCACTCTCTACTAATGGAACTAAATCCTGTGAGTGTGTATGTACCTGTGTGTCTAGAATATGAGAGGAATATTTCTGTTAGAGAATATAAAAGAAGCAAGGTTTGCCTCTAGCACCGTCTTCTTTCCCACATCACACCCTTTGTATAATTTAAAACTTTTCATTATTAAATAAGATGATTGCTTCCAGCAATCGGCCTCCTGTTCTTTTCCCCCAAATGCATTATCTCAAAGAACAAAGTAGCTGCAAAAGTGCATCCTGTGTTTGTTACTCTAATTTAAACAACATTCAGTCACAATTCGCCACACTTCAGTTGGACTCAGCAGTATGCAAAGGCTTTGTCAAAAGAAAACACAGCCAAATGACTTTTGTCTTCTGTATTAAGCACAGACAGACAGTTAAACACAGAAACCAAAATACATACACAGTATTTACTACCACTTTACTAAATAACTACCTGCCTTAAATTGGCAGTTTCCCCATGGGAGTTCTGCAATTTCTGCCATGACCGAGCAGAAACTAGCACCAACAGGTCAAACACAACAAGGAACAGTTGCGTACAATCAGGTTTCAGCCCTGAAAGATTAGTTGTGGAATGACAAGTATGGATGTAATGTTTTTTAATGATAGCAGCCACAATTATATAATAATATAATAATTATTATAATTATATTATTATTATTATTATTATTATATTTTTAACAAAAAATAGAAAGGTCAAGACAACTCATATCCTACTTTGGTTGTCACAACAAAAGAAAAATAAAGACATTAGCAGAAAGTTAAAGAAAAAAGGACAGACTGGTGGTATCATACGTCTAAGATACCAGGTCAACTTATTCTGAAAGGACACAACAAACAAACTGACAAATGTGTCAGATAGCTGAGAATCAAACTTCCAACTAACAAGACTGGATGTACAGCAGATGCCAGTGAAAGCAAAGCAAAGCCTCTGGGTTAGAAGGTATCCCAGCAAGGCTACTCTTGATCTAACCAAGAAAGACACACAAGTAACTTAGTAACTTAACAAGTTTTGGCGACTTATGAACTTGTAAAAAAACACATACCTAATATTGACATTTTGCACATTTCAAATTCAATAATATCACTTGCTGATCATGAAATTCGCATGTAATTAATTAGCATGATAGCCCTATAACAGGAATGATGACTCTTTGCTAAGACTTTAAGGCAAATGTATTATGACTGAGCCATGGCTACAATGATAAATCTATATGTTAGCATTTACAAAAGTATTGCAATGAAATTGCTATCCAGTATTAATATCTTCTTACTCTAATTGTTTAAAGTGTATCAAAATGCACTGGTTCTTTGTAATACTGCTTATGTGCAATTTATAATCAATGCCCCGTTGTTCTGTTTACTCTCAGCCAGCAAAATTGCTCTCCCTCTCTTACCTCCATCTCTCTGACTGTTACACTTTAGAGGCAGAGTGTGTAGGAGGCTATGATGTTATATAATAATATGATGTTCATTTCGTCCTGGCAGGCAAACATTGATGGTTTGTGTGGGTGAGAGATCTGACTCTTCCCACACTGCCAAGATCAGGAAAGAAAGGGAATAGAGGGGGATGGTGAGAGAGGGAAGAGGGAGGTTGGGACCAAGGCAGTATAGGGTGTTGGGCATCATAACCCAATTCTGGGTTTGATTTTTCTTCCAATGGTTTTCAATAAAAAGTACAAATTCATTCAGAATTTTTTTTTTTTTGATTGGGCGGATTTTTTAACTCATGACTCATTTTGCACTTCAACAGTGTATGAAATATGGTGACACAGGCCCTCAAAGTGGTGGCTTCCAGAATGCAGAAGTTTTACGGTGAAATGTAATCCTTGCAAAGTACTTTTTTCAACACATTGAGTACTAAACTAATGTTAAACTGCTGGCATACAATATTACAAGATAAATTATCAGCAGTTTTAACTTATGTTTACAACAAACATGTTTTATGCACCAAAGCTTTATAGGATAATGCTTGCCTGCCTAATTTGAGTATATTCCACTTCCAACCTTTCCTTCATCTATTGGTACTTTCTTCTGTTTTCTTTTGTACAGCAGCAGAATTTCATCTGAAATATCTCCTTATTTGGATGCACAGGCTGATTGTCAGGACATTAGCTGCCTTTAAAGATAGAGCTGTTTTATTAAAGACTTCCCTATTGGAAGGGAGATTTAATAATTTTCTGCTCTGGGACATTTCCTGGCATAATATTATACTGAATTGTTTTAGGCCAATTAATTTGCCTTGGACACGTGTGTATGTTTGTGTGTGTGTGTGTGTGTGTGTGTGTGTGTGTGTGTGTGTGTGTGTGTGTGTGTGTGTGTGTGTGTGTGTGTGTGTGATTTTACAAAAGTTTTGCCCCCGTGTTATTTCTGCTCACATAAATTGTCATTTTTAATTCACCTGAGATGTAATTAAGGAGCTGCCACTTCCCTTTGTTACATTTTTGTTGCCCGCTCCTATAAAAAAAACCTTCTTAGTAAAAACCACATTAAAGAGACAAAAAACCATTGTTAAAAGAGAAAAGACACTTGCACTCTGTAAAAAACATGGAAAACAGTCTTACTCAGATCAAAAAATGGACATTTGTTGAAAACAGCAGGATTAACAATAGAAATAAAAGTATTAGAAGCAGTGGCACCATGTAAAAATTTGCCCTGGAGGTCGCCAGTCTGTTTTTTGAGGGGTTTGCATAAAATCCTCAAATGTGGGCTGGGTCCATTTTCTTCACAGAGTGAGAGAGGGTATATTAGAAGCCACATTAGGTATAGAGGAATACTTCACTGCACACTGGAAATGTCTGTATGTATGTATGATTTGTGCACAGCAAATTTCATTGCACTATTTTGGGAAATGAGAATAAACTTTTCTTATTCTAATTCTAATCCACATACATACCTACTGTCACACATATACATATAAACATGTATATACTTTATCTAAACATAAAAACGACAAGTGCCAGTATTTTTGTATGATGTCCAAATATTAGTTTGATGCTTCAAACATGTCCCTGTTTATACCTTGTTACTGATAAAATAGACATGAATGTAAAACAGCCAGATATCAGCCTGCCGAAAACCAAATCCCTGTATAAACAGGGACCCCTCATCAGAGTAACAAACTGAATATTGTGAAAACAAAACTAAAATTTGTCTTCTTTATGACCTCCCATATCCCCTTCATGGACCACTTCAAGTTTTTATGTGATTTCCTATTCAGTATGAACAGTCCTCAAATACATCTTTTTAGCAAAACCAGGGAGTTAGAGGGGTCAGAATTTTGAGAATGGTAGGAAATTGTCAGAGCATCTTTTCATTTGTAGTATCAAAATAATGCTAGAAAAATATGTGTAAGCTGTCCATAGTGTTTAGATATAATTATGTAAATTTATATTGGTACCTTATTGTAATGTATGAGCTCCCAAAGATGCACCACTAACAGTACTGACTGTAGAGCAAGGTGAGATGAGGTCATTTGGCCCACTTGGTTTAAGGAATTCAGAAATTAATCATTAAGAAAGTTTGTTGCTATAATAATTAATTATCAGTGGAAAATGTTTGCATTTCCAACTGTTTTGAACTTCAGTCTGTGTTCTGTATAAGGTTGACACAGGGTCTTGCATTTTGCTCAGTCAGTAAAACAAAGCTTTTCAGTTTTGCCATATAGCACTTCATATTCTTGTTAATGTCACACAAGCTCATGCTGGCACTTGGAAAGATCAATCTCCATCAGGGCTTATAGTCCATTGCTAATTTCAGCATTCCTCTATTTTTTTCTGATTGATGGCCATAACATTTCCTGTTGCAGAGCAGGGGTAGTCCTGGGTCTAGCCAGTTGCTTGGTGTTTGCATTAATAAGTGTTTACATGGTAGTGAGAATCTAGGAATTTAACATAGACATCAATTTGGTTGCATACTATATTAGCTTTTAGTCAGTGTGAGTTTTAATTCCTCGAGCTCAGTTTACTACTTGCTGTATTTCAAGAAGGCTGTATGTCAATTCTAGGCTTAAATCTATGCAAAAAGGAAAGTGTTGCTGCCAACAAGGATTCAATTCATGACTAATGCTGACAAAGCTACTATAGTGAGTGTGCAAGAAGCTCTCAGAAGCTTCTCTGCAGAGTGTGTGTGTGTGTGTTATCCCATTAGAACCAGTGGCTAGTGTGTTGGATGTGTAGACTTTGAATTGGATGATTGTTCTGTGTTTTATTTAATCAATCAACTGGCTCTCAGGGGGCACACATTGCTGTTACGTAAAAGTAAGTACAGCTAGAAAATCAATGTGCAGTTCCCACTGGTTCTAGAATGACAGTAGTTTGGCTCTTACCACTGACCATTGACACAGATTGATATATTATGACAGGCTGAAAAGGCCGTCCCATAATGTACCAATCTATGGGGTATGGGGCAATCTCTTTAAAACCATTAAACTCACAATATTAACACTGTGCATGATGTGCATAATGGAATTCTGAGTTCTGTGTGTTAATGTAATGCCTACAAAACTGTCAATAGACTTATCAGTGAACAGAGCAGTGTGTGGCAAAATTATTTGAATCTTGTTGAGTTTCCCTTTTAATGAATGCTCCTTTTCAAGCAACATTGCCCGGATTTGGTATTTAAATTAGCTGGTCCCCCCAACCCACCTCCAATAATCATACTGTCTGGCTGAATGAATGATTAGCTTTAATAAACTCCAATCAAAAAAGCAGGGCCAATCTGAAGCAGGGCCATGTCTCTATCACACCTTGAGTCACCTATCGGGCGTCTAAATGAAAGATATGATGATCATGATAATGATGATGATGAGTAAATAGTAATAGTAAGCAGATAACTTTTGTTATGGAAGTTTTCTGGAAGCTGGTGAAAGGAGAACTCAGGCAGCAGCTGATGTTTTATGCAGAATATTTTTATATAGGTTGTAGGCTGTAATGTTTTTTTATCCCACATATGCAAAACAATAACAAAATATTCTTGTAACATCAGGGTTTTTCCTGGCTTTAAATGAGGTGGTGGTGGTACCTGATTGTGGGCTCACAGGTGCACATGTACCATGGCTCAAGCAAGTGTTTTACTAGCAGTCTATTTTAGGATTTGTAATTACATGAATTAAAAAAAAATGACAAATATTATTTTAAAGCATAATCATTTATTTTTTATGTGCTTTGTTTAACATTCACTTCAGTTACATGGCAGCTTAACCACCATTGACTTGCACAAGGCACAGTCAGTGGCAGAACATTTGGCCCTCCTTGGTTTTATCCTGTAGAACCTCCTGATGAAGTCTTTATACAAAGACCTCCTGGTTTGGACCATCAATGGCCACCTTACAGCATATGTCCAGGAGCCTCTCCTTAAGTTGTTTTTATCTTAAAATGCAGCTGCAATGCTGAGAGCAGGATACAGTAGAGAGGGTTCAGGGGAAACAAGCCATAGAAGCACCTCCTCCAATGACTTGTTCTGAAGTAGAGCACCAGATAATCATGTGAGAATTCCATTCAAATTCAACATTGTAATATGTCATGCCATCCGCGCCGTGCCTAAGCCAGGTACATTTGTTGAGCCATTGTGAGTCAAATCCACTGGCTTGGTGTTTTTTAGACGTGGAAAGATTAAAAAGTTACTGTAAAATCATGATAACGTTGTTTATATTCTCAACTTATATTGACAACGGAATGACTGGCTGAATACCCTCGGCTTGACTCACTGTCCTGCTGTGGGGCTTCACTCTCTATCTGTCATCATCTGTGTTTGTTGCAGGGAAAACTTCCTCTTCTTCGTCTCTCTGGATGTGGTGGTAAAAGATGCTTTGTTTGACATGTCGGCCAGTGCTAATTTCAACACAGCGCCACCGCCACTACTGGTGGTTGCGTGCAACTGCAGTTACATATGAATGAAATAAGAGATCCCGACGGGGAAACGCTTGGTGAAGTTACCGATAGAAAACCAGCCGTGAGCTGGTGGCGGTAAGGAATTTGGCAGTGGTGGCTGCCACCAAATTCTCTATGCAGGAAAAACCCTGTACAGTATTCATATAATAATTGTTCAGTAGTGTCTCTGAGGTTTTACAGTCAGTGACTGATGTGCACTGCACAGCTAATGTTACAGTAACGTTACTCAGTAAGATGTGAACACAGAGCTGTGGTATAAAAACACTTTGTGTTGTGTTGTTCTTGTTGATATCAAGCAGACCATGTAGTAATATAATAAAAACACAAACCTGTAGGTTCATTCTGCTCCCAGTGGTTCAGTCTCTCCTCCTCCTCACTGCTGCAGCTCCAGGATCTCCTCCTCTTCTCTTGCTCACCTCAGTACAGCTCTCAGCTGTTTCAGTGTGTAAATGGAGAAGACAAGTGTCTCCTGCTGTCTCTCTGTTATCAGTCTGTTTGCTAACATTAGCCCGCATTAACATTGAACTAATTCAGCTACCTCAGTAATAAAGCACTACCACAGCGTGGTAATACATTTATACTATTAGCTACTGTTTACATAAGTAATATACAGGTAACATGAGTAAATATATCGATGTATAGACTGGAGAGAAGACAACTTAGTGAGGTAGTCTGGCGTTTTGAAGCATGAGGGCCACCATAGCTCTCCTCACGCTCAGGAGGGGAGGAGAAAGTGAGGAGCACCGAATTTAATGCGATGTTTCCAGCTTGTTACAAACTGAACTTATAAGCAGTGGTGAGGGGTGTGATGGCAGTAGACAGGCAGGCGGTGAGAGGAGGGCTCAAGGGAAGGGCAGCACAAGAAAAGATTTGAACATGTCCTCTTCATCATTGGATAAACAACAGCAGTGGTCCATAACTGGGTTAAATCGCAGGTCAAAATGGCCAGCAGATAATTTCTATAATTTGTTCATTTCACAATATCAGTGTGACACAGATGTAATTTTTTGTCACGAGTGCTGATTCCTGTCGTGGCAACAACACGCATAGAATCACTGCCTCTTCTTTTGCAATTTTTCTAAAAGTAAAAGCACAGTGTTTTTTGTTCCATTTGAAAAGTTGTGAACTTGGCTCTGTAGATTGTGTTTATTGCTTAAAAGACAGCAGTTAAGAAAAAAAGTCACACTATATTGTAGGTCTGTTTCAGCAGGGTTCACTGATGACAAGCAATAATTCTGAATTAGGCTCTGCAGCATAACCACAGGCTAAGCAAACAGACCATTCCAAACAGTCAGGTTTACAACAGGTACTGCACTATTTATTGTAAATGTGATATTTTTGCACCCTTAATTCTAAGAAACAATTTCGACATTATGACTTTAAGAAAATGTTATGGGTATCTTTCACAATTTTTATTTTATAGACCAAACAGTTCAAGAAAATAATCATTACAGCCCAACTGATAGGTCTTTATTTTCCTTCTTTCCAGATACATTGAGTCCTGGACGGGTCTACAAACCTTGAGGGATGTGGATATGGAGCTCTACACCGGCTTAGAGAGACTGTAAGAAGAAGCATTTCTCAATGTCACTGTGTCTGTTTGCTCATGCACTGTTATAATTGTAGGATATATCACAACTAAAATATCTGGCTGCTGAGAATATTTAACTCCATTCCAACGCATCGACCCACTAATCACACAAATGTCTGTCTGTCTTTCTGTCTGACTGTTTCACTTGTTCATCTAATTGACTTCACAATTGCCACATGTATTCTTAGAGGTCAAGGGAAATGCAGTGCCAAGTTTGGTGCAATTTGGACACGGATATATTTATTATAGTAGCGACCAGCACTTAGCACCTTGATATTTCCTCAGACAATCGTGGCACCAAAATTTAATATCGTGACATCCCTAGCTGTATGTCTTTTTCCTTCTATAGTGCCAATAATATATCGTAGAATATCGTGAAACTCTGATATTTCCTCTGACAATAATCGTGGCACCAAAATTTCACATTGTGACATCCATACTTCTGCACCATAGACTGACTGTATATAAAAAATATTGTAGGCCTGTTTGAGGAGGGCTGACAAGGAATAACTCTGAAGTAACTCCAGAGCATTATCACAGGACAAGCAAACAGCTGTGGTTCAATGACAGCTAAATACAACACAGACAGAAGCTGACTTGTATTTATTCTCAGAGGACAGCTGTAGCACATCCTCCACTCTGTGGAATGACTGCAATCCTGCAGCTGAGAAAAAATACTTGCTCTTCTCCCGCTGATGACTAGATCATTAAAAGTAAGCATGAGGTTCTGCTGTAGCTTCCTTTTAACCCTCAAATCCAAAGCAGCTATTGTAGGAGATGTCGTGCACAATAACTGCCAACAGCTGGATGACTGTCAGACTCATTTAGATTTTGTCTCACCGGGAAACAAATGAAAGGACAACTTTAAAATGGCCAATGATAAATCTAATGGCTGTTATGTGGATCATTGGCAGACATGGGTAACCCTGTGGTATGAGACTAAAAACGTCATGAAATCTTACAGTTTTAATGTTTAATTCATATAGGTCTTTTTTTCGGGGGGGGAAATATGCACTTTCACTATGAAATATTACGATTTCTGAGAACTGAATCCTCCAGAGCATTGATATTTTAGAAAACTGGACGATGCCACTCAGCTTTACTCCTGATTTGTCTCCAGGAACATAAATACCACTGTTATAAAAGAGACGTCTCTAGAAGAAAAACTACAACTTT
Organism: Paralichthys olivaceus; assembly: GCF_024713975.1. Taxonomy (NCBI): domain Eukaryota; kingdom Metazoa; phylum Chordata; class Actinopteri; order Pleuronectiformes; family Paralichthyidae; genus Paralichthys; species Paralichthys olivaceus. The sequence continues at coordinate 26,199,566 of NC_091102.1, forward strand.
ATGTGTTATTACAGAACATTGCTAGGAGCAGCTCCACCTGGGTCTCATGCTTTTTGTCAAAACGTACATGGTTCATAATGTCCCATCAGGTAGCTGCTTATCAAAAAATTTGTGCTATATTCATTGTAATTTCAGGGTCTTTCATTTTAGCCAAAATGTTTACCTCAAGTAATAAAGTAAATATTAAAAGTATTCAATCCGTTGTGATAGGAAATCCTGGAAGTTTTGCTTTAATTTCTACCCCCTCAAAAAAGTTCTGTAGGTTGTGTAAAGATTTCTGCTCATAACAAGCAACACCATCTACTTGCACTGCAAAACACCAAACACCATCTCCTTTATTGGCCTCATTTAATCATTGTAGTCATTTCTTTAAATATAGTATATATAACACATCATATGGTAAGTAGAGATTTATAATAAAACAACTTGGTGAGACAAAGGTGGTGAAGTTGAGAACCAAGGACATATTTATGCTTAATGGTAAATGGTTTGGTGAATGGTCTGGATTTATAAAGCACTTCTCTAGACTTGACCACTCAAAGCGCTTTACAGTACAGTTTCTGGCATTCACTAATTCACTCACACATTCATACAGTGTATATACTGTATGTGCAGTACTTTCACTCAGCCATAGCCTGCTCTCTGCACAGGTTTCTTCAAATCATATCAATGATCATCTATCAAATGTCTTTCTAGAGCAAGAGAACAGAGTGTGAGTAGATTTCCAACATCAAGTATTTCACAAAATATGGCTTTAATTCGTTTTCAGGGCTTTCATTGTATGCAAGCTTGCCAGTGACAGTGAACAAATGACTGTGCTGTTCGGGAAAGCAGGTGCACAGAGCACACACCACTTGAAATTTGCCTTCTCCAGGCACCTCACCTGCATTCATTACTATCAGACTATGAAAATGAGATGTTATGATTGCATGGGTCCTATGGACAGTTCTTCTCTCATTTATGTGATGTTAACAGTCTGTTGGCAGATGTAACACAGAATCATTCCTATTGATTGCATTTATCCACAATCAATAATTTATGTATGCAGCTTTGAAAATGGATGAGATTTAAATATTACTGTCTATTCCTGCTGTGATGTGTTATCTGTGTATCTCGTTATATGATCTGTTTTTATTTCTGCCTGTCTTTCTTTTCCTTTCTCTTTCATTGGTTGAATTGTCTTTAATGATAGTTTCTAATCTGTCCTTCCCTCCTCTAACTAACAAACTAATTTACAGATGAAGCTGAAAGATATTGATATTAGCTGCTCTCTCTCTCTCTCTCTTTCTCTCTCTGTGTGTGTTATAGCACAATTACAAGGAGCAACCTGCATACAATCCATACTCGTGTTTTCTCCAAGAACCCCCACTTGCGTTACATGTGAGTACACACGCACACACACACACACACACACACACAGTAATCTGAGGCAAGGCAAAAGGTCTGAAATTCCCCTAAAATTCTGTGATTAAGATTGAAAGCTGTATTGTGAAAAGTCACATAGTTGATGGAGTAAAAATCTAAAATCTGACGTCAAACAAAATATTGTCAAACACTTAACAGAGTGGAGAAAAGGAGTGGAAAGGCTTGCCCAGAGTGTATTTATGTATATAACAGTCATATACTAAAATAATAAATACAAGAATATAAAATAAAGCATACATCAAATGAAACACATCCATGAACCAATCAGACATACATCATACATAGCAACAGAAACTAATTCATACAAAGTCACACATTTACATAGCAGCTGAACAGGAAATAGGCACCACAATTGTACAGGCTAAATACAGAAAATCAGGCAAATCCTGAGAGAAAAGAAATGTCTTTTAAGTTTACTTTTAAAAGTTGACAATGTTGACGTGACAGACCACAGTAACTAAAGGTGCCATCACCAGACATGAATCTGAGTTTGGCTAGAAGAGCACTGCTTGCTGACCTGAGGCCTGACCCGGTTGTATCCAGCGAGCAAGTCAGAAATAAGCTGTGCAGCTGAGCCATTAAGAGCTTCGAAAACTAATAGGAGTTTGTAGATTCTGTGATGTTCTAGAAACCAAGAGTATTTTAGTATTGGAGAGATATGTTCAAATTGTCGCGTACCAGATAGTTGCAATTGAGAGAAATGTATTAAAGGTTATCAAAGATTGCTTCTATCTTTCTTCTCTGAGAAAATATGTTTCTAAACAAATTACTGGACTGGCTGAGTCTTGGCTTGAGGAATTGGCTGTCATGTTATGTTGTGCCATCCATTTGTGTCATAGTTGTTTTGTTTTCAAAACGTAAGGGTCTGAAGAATCCTTGTTGGATTGCATGAATAACGTTGTTCTGCTTGTGTCTGGGTACTTTGCTAGACTATGCAAACATATAGTGTAGGCTTTATTATCTAACTATTATCATTTGTTTTGTCTCAGATATAAGGCAAGGCAATTTTATGAAGCAAATTTCATACACAGAGGTAAATACAAGTGCTGTAGTAACAATCTATATTTTCCCTGTGATATTTCCATCTTCTTACCTGTCTACTGTTTTGGTTCAGGCTGATGCTCTCAGGAGAGCTACTGCTTCTAGAGAAACAACTGTAAAAGCCCTTTATCCACTACCTGCTCAACAGCATCCAAATGTCCGACAAATGCAGCATTTTGCATTTACTATCATTCTATTGGATGACTATGTTTGTTTGCCAACTTACTAGTTTTGTCAACAGTGAGTTTTTTTTTTAACAATAAAAGCCTACCAGTATCTTCATATTAAAATTAAAAATTGATCACAGGACTGTTTTTAACTTCAGCTAGGAGTACTCAATAGACTGGCAAATCAGTGTATACAGAAAAAGTTAATTTGATGAGTCAAGACAAATGTGATTGACAAGAAAAACAGCCATAAATTGCACTGCATCATAGCCACTCAGACCCACACAGAATGACTGACATTTTAATTTACAGTGACAACACCTGTCATGCCAGTCCAGAGATTGTGTGTGTGTGTGCATGTGTTTGTGTGTAGTATTGTCCTCAGTGAAGAGTTTCAACAGTCACAGTCATTACAGACAGTAAGCATAGGCTGTCCTATGCTTTCTAGAAAGCCCTGGCCCTATTCGATCGCGGTGAGTGAAAAAAATAGAACAGAAGCCGAAACCGTCGTTGCAGATCCCAAGCCGGCTGTGATGCATCGCTGCCATTGTCAACAGCCCAATTGATTAATATGGGTGCTGAAAGAGAGCATTTCATTGCGCTTCCGCCTCCGATGTGGCCATGGCGTTACTGGTGATAATGAAAGTGGTACCCATACATCCTGGGGGTCAGGGTCAATTTTTTTTTTTTAGGTTTGCTATATTCACAAAAATTGTATAGGTAGTTGTAGTTGAGTTGAATGCTTAATGCTCAACTAAACTGTCAAGTTTTATACTTAGCATGCTACCTAATTGAAATGCTAGCTGACTGCAGAGCAGCCTGTTTGTCAGCATAGCAGCTAGCTGAATGATTTTTAACAATATACTGGCTTCCTGGCTCTGTGTGTATTTATGTTGTTTTCACTCATTTGATGCTGTGGGGAAACTTTCTCTGGTGCCATTTTTGTTTCAAGTTCTTTCAAGTGAAAACTGAGTGTTTAGTGGAACTGCAAACATATATAATATATATATATATATCATATAATTCTCATCTTGATAGCTGTTTTTCACACTAGTATCATGATGTGGGAAATGTGCCAATGAGGAACAGCAATGTAACACTATGGATGTATTTTCTTAGACTGTTACTGATAGATAGTGTCACTAATGCTTTTCATTCACCACTGGAAGTGAAGTCATGACTCATCAAGTTAATAATAACGTGAATGTGGGCCTTTACACAGTTTCAGTCTGAGTTTTCAAACTAAAACAGTGCCAAAATGTTTCCAAAGTTCTGTTTTAGGGGCTTGAAAACACTGGAGTTGTGTAAATGTTTTTTTTAAACTAAAATATATTAGTTTAGATGTGGCATTAGATAAAAGGAAATGCTACCAAAAAGGCAACATAAATTCATTTGGAAGCAGCATCTGATATATTTTCATAGTTCAGTGTTTCAATGCTCTACAGGCTGCAGGCCTCAAGGTTAATAAGAAAAAATCTGAAAATGAAAAGGAAGTATAAATATGTCTTCTTTCCCCTCCTGTTCTAAGAGGAATTTAATAAGGTCCATAATCTCAGCAGCTATGAATGAAAAACATTGTTCCACCACAAGAAGAAACGAAAGGGAGGACATGGGCGGGGCTGGCATTAAAAGAGAATGTGCAGCAAAGAGACACAGACACAAAAGAGTATAATTTACATTTTAATTGCCATAACCAATACCTCTGCCATTATAACTGTTGCAAGTGCTACAAGGCCTAATAGGACAAATAGTATTCAGAGGTTTCTCAGTCCGTGTGGAACACGCTCACAGCTGCTGGAGTTGCAGGGAGTGAGTGCAAGGCAGCTGCTTGCAGGTTGGGGGAGGCACTTGTTGGCTTTGGAATAAGTGGGAGGAGTTGAACACAAAGCCAGGGAGGATGGGCAGTGACACCATTGCTGATATGCCAACTGGAAGGTGTTGTAGTTCAGGGTCGCCCAATAAAAGTTGGACCAAGTTTTTCCTGGCTGAAAGCAACCGTCAACAATAAGAAAGTGACTGAGTGAGTTAGCATTTTGATGTATCTAATGATGCATCTATATTGTATGGAACATTACATAACAGTAATGTAACAATAATATAAAGTGAATTTGTGTACTGAGCAATGAGTGAAGAATGATTCAGGAACAACCTGATGGTTGGAATCATAAACAGGGTTCTAATCTCCTGATGTACAGTCACACAGCAAGACTAAATGGTAATTTGTCCTCTGTTTTTTGTTTGTGTATAGGCATCCACGTGTGTTTATATGATTTTCAATGTACTTACTGTAAAATATAGGCTAGAAAAATAGTAAAATAGTTGGATTGACCAAGATCCTGAGATACTTAAATAGCTTAACTTCAAGCAGCAACTCACCCCAATCCCGGGACAGCAATCCAGGACACAACCAGTTCCCTCTGGTAGGCGCTACAGAGCACTGAGGGCAAACACTACCAGACACATGAACAGGTTCTTTCCTCTGGCCGTCACTCTGATGAACACTTAATCATTCAGCATCAGGAACAATCCATGTGCAATAATCTGGTACCTATATCTTCTAAATTATATACATAAATACATATTCCATCTACCTCATGTATATTAAGTATCCTGTGACAAATAAATGGTAAATGGTTGTATTTATATAGCGACAACCTTTCCCTATTTATTTTATATACTTTTGCATACATATTTATATCTGTACATAGTTAAATGTTGGCTTAACCTTGCTTTTTTGTCCTTGTTTATTTTTCTATTTGTGTACGTTGAGAGTAAAAGAAAAACCGCAGTCAAATTCCATGTATGTTGATGTAGTCTTAGAAGATTGCATTCACTTTTTTGCAGATGCTTTGCTGCTACCTCTGTTTGAGAGTCCAGGTCATCCAGTGTCTTTACCTCCTGCAGAACAAAATGTTCTCGAACAGTTTCTTTTCTTTCTTATTTTTTGTGGAATATGCTATTATTCTGCCCCTTAAAAATACTTATGCTGTTCCCAAGAAGTATATGTGGTTGTCTGTGGTGTAGTTGGTTTCTTTGAAACTTTCCTCATTGTAGGACTCATAAAGGATTATCTTATCTTATCTTCTAGAAAAGATGAGGACTCATGTTCAAAATACTATATCAAATTTCAGAAGTAAGGTATTAAGGTACCACCATCTAGGTGGTAGGTGTGGCTCTGTTCCTTTTATAATTTGGGGGTGATTGGAGCATGGTCTGAGATAATAATTTGGTGGATGTTTGATTCTCTATGCGTGATTGACATTATTCAAAAAAATAATGTGAGAGTGTAGTGGACACTGGTGATAGACAGAATTCCAGGGGGGGGAAGGGGATGGTGTTAAAATCGGTGTTTGTTTTGCTAACACCTGAAAGTTATCTGTAGCGGGAAAATGTTTGTCAAAAAAACGCACACCGAGCTGCAGAAAACTAGAAATTTCCCGACTACTTTATCCCATCGACTCCTACAAGAGTATGTTTTGTGATATGAGGAGAAGTAGGAATATTCTCCAGATATCTGTCAGTCCACACACATATATAGTTTAATTAGAGGCATAGATTAGTAATATATAATTAATAGGGTATGTGGGTGGTAGAAATCGAGGAGCGATTAAGATCTGGATTTAGTGAACAATAAAAATCTCCTCCTGAGATGATGTGGGAGTTGGAGAAGTTGGCTAATTCTGAAATAAATGAATGGAAGGAATTAGGGGAGTTAATGTTCGGGCCATAAATACTGGCTATTTATAATGGGATAGATCTACTCACCACCATGCCGATATGGTGGTGGGTTAAGTGTTTGAGTCCACAATACACTATTGGAGACTCAGGGGTTAACAGTGTTGCAGCCAAATCCAATATGATTGAAGTAACATGTGACTCCTTCAGACGTAATAAAACAACAGAAAAAAATCATAATATGCCTCCATACTGCTTTTATCCAAAGTGACTTACAATAAGTGCATCAACCATGAGGGAACAAACCCAGAACAACAAGAATCAAGTAAGTACAGTTTGCTGCAGTGCTACAATATTAATACCATATAAGTGCAACTATATATTCAATTCAATTCAGTTTTATTTGTATAGCGCCAAATCAAAATATACATTATCTTAAGGAACTTTACATAGAAGGTCAAGACCTTCAAATCTTAATATAGAGAAACCTAACAGTTTCCACAATGAGCAGCACTTTGGCGACTGTGGAGGAAAAACTCCCTCATTAACAGAGAGAGACCTCTAGAACCAGACTCAATGTGGGCGGTCATCTGCCTCGACCGGTTGGGGTGAGCAGAGAAAAATGTGGAGGAGAGGAGAGATGGGTGGAAAACAGGGGAGAGAAGAGAGAGAGATAGTAGGGAGAGGGAGAGAGAGGCGAGAGATACCGGGAACACTTGCGCACCATCAGGTATCAGCTCTGACTAATTAAAATGTAAACAATAACAGTGTAAAGAAGTTATTGATTATTAATGATAGCAGCAACAATTCATATAATAATTAATTACTAATACGTATTGTTGTTAATAATGATAATTATAGTAAAAGTTGTTCTGCTGCAGTTCTGTGTATATAGTATATACATTTTTTTAATTAGTTACTAGACATCATCTTCTTCACTAAGGTGTAGTTGGAAAAGATGTCTCTTTAGTCTGCGGCAGATGTGTAGACTTTGTGCTGTCCTGGTGTCAATGGGGAGCTTGTTTCACCATTTAGGAGCCAGGACAGCAAACAGTTGTGATTTTGTTTGGTGGGGGAGCAACAAGCCAATTGGCTGAGAGAGCGGAGTGAACAGGCTGGGTTGTATGGTTTGACCATTTCCTGGATGTAGACTGGACCCCATCCGTTCTCAACACGGTACGCAAGTACTACTGTTTTGAAATGGATGTGAGCAGCCACCGGTAACCAGTGAAGGGAGTGGAGTAGTGTGAGTGAATTTAGGAAAGATAAAGACCAGTCGAGCTGCTGCATTCTGGATGAGCTGCAGCGGTTGGATAGCACTAGCAGGTAGACCAGCCAGTAGGGAGTTGCATTAGTCTAGGCATGAGATGACCAGAGCCTGGACCAGAACCTGTGCCGCATCCTGAGTGAGAAGGGGACGTATTCTTCTGATGTTGTGCAGCATGTACATGTATCTACATGAGCGGGTTGTTGCAGTAAGTTATGTTGGGATTAAGAGGGAGTTGACTGTCTAGTGTCACACCCAGGCTCCTAGCAGTCTAGGTGGCGGTAACCATGGAGTTGTCAATGGTAATAGTCAGGTCATGGGTGGGAGCAACCTTTCCTGGAATGAAAAGTAGTTTGGTCTTGTCAAGGTTATTTTTCAGGTGGTGTGCAGACATCCACTGAATCAGTCAGACAGGCAGAGATTTGTGCTGCTACCTGTTTCAGATTGGGGAAAAGAGAGGATTAGTTGGGTATCATCTGCATAGCTGTGTTAAAAAACCCGGTAAACGCAGTCGAGGTAGGATGAGAGCAGGGAGAGAGTAGAGCCTCAGACACCCAGATCTTGAAAGGAGGAAATAAGGATCTGGTGGTTAACTGTGTCAAATGCTGCAGAAAGGTCTAGAAGGATGAGGACAGAGGAGAGAGAGGCTGCTCTAGCAGTGTGAAGTTGCTCAGACACAACAAGGAGGGCAGTCTCAGTTCAGTGGTCTGCCTTGGACCCAGACTGGTGAGGATCGAGAAGGTTGTTAAGGTGAAGATATGAGGAGAGTTGATTAAAGATAGCTCGCTCAAATGCTTTGGAAAAAAAGGTAGAAGAGAGACAGGTCTGTAGTTGATTACTTAGGGTGGGTTTCTTCAGGGGAGGGTTTACTCTTGCCTCCCCCTCAAACGTGGTACGATGTCCCACAGGGTTCAATCCTAGGTCGCATTCTATTTTCCATCTATATACTCCCGCTTGGCAACAACATCCGCAAAAATAATTTCCACTTTCATTGCTACTCACTGATGACACACAGCTCTACATTCCAATCAGTCCTGCTGACCAATCAAACATAGTATATCGTCAACAAAGTCTTTCAGGTTTTCAGAGTTATGATGGTACAATCCAGGGTGGAAAGTTCAGATTGTTTCAGGAGGATTGTACGGTTTGTCTAGCTGCAGAGCACCACCATGTTGGATTTCAACCATTACCTGGCAATGTTCTCACATTTTAAACTTGCAGTACACAATGACAGCCGTCTTCTTGTGACCTTCCGGATGGTGATATTTATACAAACAAACAAATCCTTACTTTTGTTATTGCCATGGCTTGCACAGGTCAGTAATTCTCCCTTATATCAAACTCAGCAGTGATTCCCCAAACATCTGGTTGGTCTGTATTTGTAATTTCTGTTGTTCCATCCATCTCTTTTTAATATCCTGTGCTATATCAGGAATCTGATCTGTGAAGGTTCCTCATGATTAACTGACACCGTCTGCTTCTAGCAGCTACACAGCAGCAATAAGGGTTCTTCACAAATTTCTTCTGAATGAGGTTTCATCTTCTAGGCCATTAGCTCACTCGCCAGAATGCAAGTCTTGTTAAAAGTTCTTATTGAGCACCAGAGTCTGCCAAAGACCATTACATTTATCTTCAGAGCGGATGTTCTGACAAATTATTGAGTTTAGCTGCAACTGTAAATGTTTATGGTAAATGGTCTGTATTTATATAACATTTTTAGTTCAAAGTGCTTTACAGTACAGTTTGCCATTTACCCATTCACACACGTTCATACAGTGCATCTATTAGCAGCACTTTTTTGTTTGACAAGAAAAGACTGTCAGATTTTGCCGTGGGCAGCTCCACTCTTCTGCTGCACTTTGGAAAATGTATGCAGTGTTTCCCATTAATAACCCAGATGGTGACATTCCAGTTCTCACTTCTTCTGCAGCTGCATGGAGCACACACTTTCAATTCAATTCAATTCAATTTTATTTGTATAGCGCCAAATCATAATATACATTATCTCAAGGCACTTAACATAGAAGGTCAAGACCTTACAATCTGGTCAGACAGTGATTCTCTGAGATGTTTAGGGCCAATTACAATGACCTCAGTTTTGTCTGAATTTAGAAGTAAGAAGTTTTGGGTCATCCAGGCCTTGATGTTCTTGAGACATTCCTGAAGTTGAACTAAGTGATTAGATTCATCATGCTCCATAGAAATGTACAGCTGGGTGTCGTCTGCGTAACAATGGTCGTGTACGTGGTGCTTTCTGATGATGTTGCCTAGGGGGAGGATATATAAGGTGAAGAGTATCGGTCCAAGGACAGAACCTTGTTGAACCCCATCACTAACTTGCATGTGCATGGAGGGGTCATTGTTGATGTTAACAAATTGAAATCTATCTGATAAATATGATTTAAACCAGGCTAGTGCCGTTCCTGTGATCCCTACATGTTGTTCTAGTCTCTGTAACAAGATCTTGTGATCTATGGTGTGAAATGCTGCACTAAGATCCAACAGGACGAGTACAGAGACAAGTCCATCATCTGATGCAATGAAAAGGTCATTAGTGACTTTAATAGTGCTGTTTCTGTGCTGTGATGGATTCTAAATCCTGACTGAACGTTTTCCAACAAACCGTTACTATCTATTTTGGAAATGTAGGGCAGGTGACTTTCTGTCAGCCTGGCTACAGTGCTGAAGAGGAACCTGGGGTTGTTCTTATTTTCTTCTATTAATAATAGATAATAATTGGTTCTGCCATTTCTAAGTGCTTTCTTGTAATTTATCAGGCTATCCTTCCAGGCTAGGTGAAAGTCATATTGACTGGTCGAACCTCCTCTCCAGCTTCCATGATGTCTGTTTTAAAACACCTGTTTGAGAATTGTACCATGGAGCTCATCTCCTCTGATTTACATTCTTGTTATTAAGCAGGGGGGCCATGTCAAGGGTTGTTTTTAATGAGGCTGGTGTACTATTAACAAAGTTATCAACTAATGTGGGAGTAAAGTTTTGCTAACTTTCCTGTATTGTACTGACACATGGCTGTGAGGTAAGTGTAGAAGGAAGCAATTCATCGACTATAATAGAATTTCTTTCCAGAGACAGTGTAGTTAATAATTCTAAATTCAAATGTTATTAAAAAATAGTCAGACAGAAGAGGGTTCTTTTGAAATATTATTACATTTTCAATGTCTATGCCATATGTCAGAACTAGATCAAAAGTGTGATTTAAACAGTACACTACTACTGAAACACATATAATTGAACCAAATAGGTTCTAAGAAAACAGATGGTGGGGCTTGTGGGCAAGTTATGTAATCAGTATGAGCCTGACCACCGCAGGATATCAGTAACACAGACTATCATGGCAGCCCTACTGTATGTAAAATAGGTATAATATTAATGTTATTTATGCTTGTTGTTATGTTTTATCATTTATTCTACATATGCTTTTTGCTTGTATTGCAGAATGAAAATATTTGCTAGCATTGCTTTGTATTTTATCAACACTGCCATAGTGTATGGAAAATAAACACCAAGAATATATTTCAGTTCATTAAAAATACTGAATGAGTTAGAAGCTATAATTAAAACAGTTGTGACTATTGAAAGACACACCAGAACTGTTATCTTTGCTGAATACAACTGACATAATAGACAAATAAATGTAAAGTGTAACATCGCTGAGCTGAAGTTTCTGATGTCCATCTTATTTTCTGTCTCTTATAACTCTCGCCCTCAGAAACCTGTCCAAGAACCCCATGTTGACCACATTATCCTGGCAGATCTTTGAACCTGTGCAGCTCTTCGAACTGTAAGTCAACCTCCCTTAAAGACCATAATCTCATTAACCAGAAGAGTTAAGGAGGTTAATCTGAGGTTTTCTTCAGGACTGGATCTTAATCAATATAATATACCTGTGGTTAGAGATAAGAGAGTTTTTTCTGAGTCGTGAAGCCACTGTCTGTGTTAAAATCAAGTTGCATTCTTATCACAACTAATTTTTGAGATCTTTGTAGATGAGTAAAAAATCAAGCAATCAATCAACTTGTTGTAGGAAACATGACACACACACACACAACCAACAAAATATCTATCTTTCTGTTTGCTATATACTTATCCTTACTGCCAGGCTTTTTTCACAGAAACCTATTGACTTGAATACATTACATAAAGTCATCTACATATACACTACTCTTTTGGGGGGGTATCAAATATCCCAAATTCCCAAATTACATACTCTTTTCTATGTGATGTTTACATGTTGCACAAAATATCCACCTGTATTAGGGACAAATTATTTGCAGTGAGAAAGAAAACACAGAACATTTGTGTCCTGCAAATGGTAAATCAAATTTTTTTCCAATTACTTTAGCAGGAGAAAGAGTGGTTAAATGGTTGCTGTGGCAACATGCAACTTACCAAGAGCAGTGTAATTCTTTCTTTGATCCAATACACATTGTAGTGTATCTGAATGATGCAACAAAGAAAAGCATGTTCAGAATTAAATGTTGGAACATATGAAGTAAGTTTAAATTTTTAAGGAAAATTACATTTTACATTTGAGGGAGTGTGTGAGTGATCTTTTATCTTAGAAAATATTTAGGGTGAATTCAGGTTTTCTGGGACATTGGATAATGTGGTATACCTAAGCTCCAGTCTGGTTATTTCCCGTTCTTACAAAATTTAGTCAAAAGGACTTTTACTAGTTTTAGTTGTTCCACTTTATCAAATATGATTGATAATGTGGAAACACCATGCTTTGGGTAATTCTCTATATGAGGAAATATGCATTTAAAGGCTTTGTGAAGTAAAACAAAAAAGATGAACTAAGGGATGTAACATGGGGGTAGACGGGTCATCCTACAACAAGAAGGTCGGCAGTTTGATCCCCAGTCTTCCCCATCTGCATGCTGAAGTGTCCTTGGGCAAGATGCTGAACTCTGAATTGCCCCTCATAGAACAAAGTGCTGCTCATAGATGCACTGTATGAATGTGTTTGTGAATGGAAAAACTGTACTGTTAAGCGCTTTGAGTGGTCATCAAGACTAGAAAAGTGCTTTATAAATACAAACCATTTACCATGGTCTGCAGTTGTCAGACAGGAGTTAATGACCAATACAGTATGTCCCTGTCTGTTTTTAAGTGATTGTAGGGTTAGCTAACTAGCACACAATCAGTTCGCTTTCCTTGCAAAGATGATCCAAAAAGCACAGAAGAGAGTCTGTCCTGTGGTCTGCATCTGGAGAAGACAATGGGATGATCGATGAAGATGGTCTCTCACCTACAAGGCCCAATTGTTTCCGGAATAGCCTCAATAGACTTTTACATGTTAATATGAATTAATTGAATATTTATGAAGATCCATTTTATTATTCATTTTCTTTATAATTTTCTCATAATGTTTCATACAAATTGGTGATATTGATCCAAGTGATGTTGTTTTGTTTTGTTTTTATCTGAAAAGAGTGTCCCAGATTACAAAGTGACCCGTCCCAGATGATCAAATTCAGGCAGAATATATTTTTGGGCACAAAGCTGTGTCATGTGTCCTCTGAATATTATATCTTCATAGTTTCTTCTGGTGTGGTTAGAAAACATCTTAAGGATTACAGAAAGTTGTAATATGTTGATCTAACATGATTATCACAAAAGTCAAAATTGCACAAAGTGTCCTAGATTACCTGATTTCACCCTCCGACTAATTCAACAAAAATGTTTCTATCTGTATGTGGAATCCATATCTAGCAAATCGTTGAAACTTGGCATTTGTAATGTTAATTGCCTAAGAAAATGTAGAACCAAATTTGGTGCCATTTGGAGGTGCAATTCAATGTTAATAAAAATTGAACAAACAGGTCCAGTGCTCTAAGCAGTAAGCCGGGGCAAGGCAGTGTGCTGAAGGTCAATGTGCGGACCTAGTTGAACATTTCTTCTTCTATATCCTTGCATAAACTACAGCAGCATTCTGCAACTGGCAGCCTGCAGCCAATGACATCTGCCCACCCGTAATGAATTATGATCATTACTTTTTTCAACATATTGGAATGACACAGACATTCCTGGGAGTAATTGGTGCCAATCTTCCTAATGGCAACATAATTTACAGAATCCTCTGTAAAACTTTACGTAAATTTTATTGCTGTAGATGAATTACAAAGCTTTTTTTGATAAATTGTGAACTTTGGTCAGAAATTTGGTGCTTGCTTAAGACCTCTGAAATAGCCAACACTTAATGTATAAAAAAAAAACTTTGTTGAGTCAAGCAAACTTTTTTAAACCACACATATGAACAGTAATTAAGATATTTCCATTTCATTTCATATTAAATCCTCATTGCAAATAAACCAGGTTGGATGAACACAAAGTTTTGAAGACCAAGCAAATTTCAAACAGACATAAAACTTATTACTTGTTATGCTTAGGGTTTTAAGGTTTTTGGCTTGCCATCACCAACGCAGGTTACTGTCAAAATACTGATACTCAAGGTTTGCAGTTTGGATGAGAACTCCACAGATACAGAGTATTCCAGCCTGAGCAGAGTTGAGTGTGTTGCTTGTAGCAGCTGATCCTGAGTTAGAGTGGTTGGGCTGCTGGTAGCATTGAGTAAAGCTGCTTTCAGACTTGCACTGAAATCTGCAGATACTCCATATTTTCTGTGGAGGCAGTAAATGATTTGTATTTATAGCGCTGTTATAGTCTTGATGACCACTCAAAGCACTTTACAGTACAGGTTATTGCCATTTGGTGCATGGTGCATTATAAAAGCACAGCCCACTGACCAATCAATTCCTTTGGAACGTTATATCACTGTTCTTAGCGGATCCTATGGAGCTTGGTGTGCAGAGGGTCTCTGAGGAGGTCTAAGGTCTTCATAGACCAGCAAAATCCATTGGCCTACTCTTCTGATGAGTATAATTCTTATCAGAGGGAATGATAAAACTCTGTCAGCTGCTGGAGCCAAAAAAACCCAACCTGATATGTAGCTGCAATACGCTCACAGTACCAAAGACTGTCTACAAAACAAACAAAAAATCAAAATCTGAAAGATATCCTGGGTATGTTGAACTTGCTTCATTGTACAAGCCCCAGAGTTGACAGCAGAGGATGCACCAATCACATGCGTTTTTGAAGGGAATGCAGAAGCAATTAACCAAAACAGTTCAGAAGAATGGGTGTTGCCAGAAGGTGGCACTTCTGAATTTCAGGACTGCTTTGACACCACATACTAGGACATCTTCAAGCAAGCAGCCACACAAAACCAACACACTGACCTACATGAGTACACAGAGAATGTGACAGCTTACAATGCTTTGGCTCTGCGGACTAGGCAGATTGTAGATGTCCTGGAGGGAGGGGAGTGAGACTACTCTCAGCTGCATTCACGATGCACTGAAGGGTCCTGCGGTTGGCAGCTCTCAATTGTTGCTCTCTTCTTATGTTTCAAGTACATGGGCCAGACATGACCATCAAACAGGCCAGGGGGGTCTGGCACCATGTAGTTCCTGAAGCACCTCCTCTTTTTGCATTCTTCCTATGGGATTGTTGACTCCTTATCAACAACACCCTGCTTATCCAAATGCAGGTTGTTACTGTCACTGAAACAATCACTTCACAGGCTGACAGGAAAGGTTCACGGACTGCTGAAGACCTGGAACGGTGCCTTTAGAGCAGGTGACGCAACACTGCTATGTAGACGTCACCTGGAAGAACAGGCAGTGCCACTACCTTCTCTGTAAACGGAAGAGAGCAACAATTGAGAGCTGCCAACCGCAGGACCCTTCATAGCATCGTGAATGCAGCTGAGAGGAGTCTCACTCCCCTCCCTCCAGGACATCTACAAACTGCCTAGTCCGCAGAGCCACAAGCATTGTGAGTGACCCAACCCACTTTTCAGTCCTCTTCCATCTGCAAAACGATTCTGGAGCCTCCGTGCTGGTTCCAACAGACTGCAAAACAGCTTCATCCACCAGGTTGTCAGGATGCTAAACTCTTGCCCCTAAGGACTGTACCATTCCTCCGGCCCCCCACAACCACCATCAACTGATCTCAAACCTCTCCATCTCCAAAAGTATTTCCCCTGTAGACTGCTGTCAGAGAGAAATGGCATTTCAACCCTGTCTTTGTCCTGTACAGATTGCAGAATTGATTTTAGTTTACTTTGACTCGATAGCAAGCTATAGGAACTGGCTACTTCCAGACTGTAATAAGGGTAGAAGTTTATCAATTTAAATTAAATGTCAATTAAACCAATCATTTTCTTGAGCTGCTGCTTTTATTCTGCACAAATTGGTTAAGTCTAATTATTTCTTGTATTTCAGAATGATTTGCATACTGACTCATTCTCACAGAATTCATACAATGCATTTTTCACCAACAAATTCCACCTTGGGTCACAGTGTAAAGCCCAGTTCATGCTTCCACATCAAATCTATGCCAAAGGTCCAGCATAGCCTATGCATAGAAGTATACCCTACACCGTACCCTAACGTGCACCACAACAAAAATGTAACAATGCATCGAGGCAACACGCCCCACACCCACTAGCGTTTCAGAACTATAATTGCATAGCAATGTAAACACACCTATGCAAAACTATGAATGCTTGTGAGTACCTAAGGCGTAGCTTCGACGCAGAACCATTTATCAGCCCTTACTTTACCCCACTGTGAGCTCCTACTGTTTGCAGGATTTGTGTGTGTGCATGTGTTGTAATACATTTTTATGTGTGTATCTTTCTCTCATTCTGCCCAGTTCTAAAGTCTGTATTCTGGGCTGGAATAGCAGGAGAACCACATCAACTGGGGGGCGCTGCCCCTACTGATCATTATGCTGTTACAGTTATGGGAGCCCTCTGGACCTGCTAAACTCATCACTATTATCCAATCTAACAAGAGTTTCTGTAATGGCTTTTGTTAGCAAAGGGATTTGACATGATGCCTTATTCTTGTGTGAAAGGTTTGGTTGGATGGGCATGTCACTCGTGAGATTTTGTTTTTACTGTCAATGCTTTTCTTTTCTCTCAAGTCATTTAGAGGACGTGGTGTTCACCTGCGGCTGTGGGATCCGCTGGCTGCAACTATGGCAACAGAGAGGAGAGGCGGGTCTAAGCAGCCAACAGTTATATTGTGCTGATGGCTACAGGAAGATAATGTTGAATGATATGAACATTAGCAGTTGTGGTAAGTTTCAAGTTAAAAACTATATGCAATACATACACTTCGACCTTGATTATTGGGAATCTGACCTTTGATATGTTTTGCTTTAAAGATCTTGTTCCTTATTGTGTGTGCAATTTTTCAATACTTTGCCTAACTCTGTCTGTAAATGGTTTGCATTTATATAGAGCTTTTCTAGTCTTGATGACCACTCAAATTGCTTTATAGTACAGTTTTGCAATTCACCCATTCACACACTGCATCTATTAGCAGCACTTCTGCTGAAGAGTATATTTATCATACTGAAAGAGACAGAAATTGTGCATTTTGGCTGACTATTTTCTGCAGCAGAGGAATAACAATTGTGTATATGGGTTTCAGTCTTAAAAAGTTGGTAGACACAAAGTACGTAAACAATTTAAATGAAATGACTCCTTCCAATTTAGATTTGTAATTCACATATTAAAGAACATTATTGGTATTACATAAAAGGGTAGAAAAATCTAGTTTTGAAAATGAAATAACTTTTCTTCTATACACTGACTTACTACACTCAACCTGGGGGTTTAAAACTTGGTTAGTTAAACAAATATATTGTAATAGATGATTTAAAGAAAAACCTGATTACATCAGATGCACTGCTAAAAAAAATAGGGATTACACTTAAATCACACATCAGATCTTGATAAACGAATTATTCAAGAAAATCTTTACTGATGTTCATTGCATAATTTGTTGAGAACAGGATGATGTACACACCAGTAGCCTGCTGGAGGTCATTTTGTAGAGCTCTGGCAGTGCTCCTCCCGTTCCTCCTCACACAAAGGAGAAGATAAAGGTCCTGCTACTACAGCCCTGTCCAGCTCTCCTCGTGTAACTGCCAGTCTCCTGGTATCTCCTCCATGCTCTTCAGACTGTGGTGGGAGACACAGCAAATGTCTGTGGCCACCACATTTAAAACCATTCTTGGGTATCTTGCTTTTGCCTCCATTGCAGCTGTTGTCACTTTCATTTCCACCAAAGCAGGTGAAGTTGATTCACAATCACTTGTGCTTCCTAAATGGACAGATTGATATCCCTGAAGTTTAACTCACTTGGTGTCATACTGTGACATTTATTAGATTCACTTATGTTCAAATAAACAGATAGAGTCCAGTTTCAATGCATAACCTTAAAAACCACAGCAGACATCATTAAAGTCAACAGTTGAGGACCATAAGGAGAGGAAAGCAGAAACATTTTATTTTTCATATAAATACTACTAATAATTGAATGAAAAAAATACTTAGAATTAATTTTGTTGTCATTTTCAGTGATATTTAGTCAAGTTCATTAGTTATTTTACTTTTAATGAGGGAAACAAAACCTGTCAGGGCTAGCAGCTAGTAAACAGTAGAACGTCAATGATGCAATACAATTAGGATGAGATGATTATGAGTAACAGTGGTGTAACAAGAGATGGTTTCTAAGCACACACAGACACACAGCTTGTAGTTACCAAGATATTCATTGCTGCAAACAGTACTCAAAATGTAGCATACAAAAGTCATTACTCAACCCCGCTCTGCTTATTACTTCTATTGCACAGCTGGAGGTGCCCTCTTGAGTCAGCTCCACACCATGTCCACCTTTACCCTACCAAGTGGTTACACTGGATTTTTATTATAATTTTTTATTTAATTTTATGTTTGCCTTCATTTAGATAAATGTTGAGTAGTATTATCTCACCCTTTAGCTACCAGGTCTTCTCAATGACTGATTTAGTATTTTGCAGTGTCAGCATGCAAAGTGACACAAATCCTATGTAAGTTTTTTTTCAGGAGTTCAAATTCCATTGGAAAAATATTCTCCTGAGAATATTCTGAATCCACACTTTTGCTGTTCTGGTTGCCACTTTTGCTTCAGTTGCTTCAGAATCCAATCTTGCCACTCCCTTTAATCCACTTTCCCATACATATTGTTGTTTTATAAATCCAGTGTCCAAGTCTGATTGTTCTGCGTCTTCCTCTTTTTTGTTTTCCTTGTCATCTTGTTGGTCTTCCTGGTTTACTCTGCAGGGGGCAGTTGGAATTAAAGTGCCAGTTTGAATTTATTCAAATTGATTTAATGAAAAAGCAAAAGTTATTTGACCTAACCTGATATACTCCTAAAACTTTATCTTATCTCATTTGAGGAATAGTTTGAGTAAGGTCCTTTCCTGTTGACCAGGCCAAAGCCATGAATAATTTGCCCAGTTTGTTGTGAACATTTTTTATTGATCTGTATGTGCCCACCCAATGCTACTCATTTTATATGTGCTGAGATGTACAAAGATTGTGAGGCTTGCTTACCGACATGTTGGACCCCACTGATGCGACTGTTCTATCTCATGGTGGAGTAAAATTTTCTGTCATGTTCCTTCTCTCTCAGATTTGCCAGATATCAGCGTCAGCCACAGCAACCTCACAGTTATCGAGGGTGATCATGTAACTGCAATCTGCAATGGCTCTGGATCCCCATTACCGGAGGTGGACTGGCCTGTCAACGGCTTACACTCCATCAATGCACAAGGGGTAGGGAGCACATACACACTTGGGCATCCCCACGCACACACACACACAAAGGAACAACAGCTTTGTTGCCTCATAAATATTTGATGTGTATCTGTTGATATCAATCATTGACATGATTTGCATCAGAAATAGACCATTGCACAGCAGCGGAATTTCCCTCCGAGTGGAAGTGGTAGTAGTTTTATTTTTTTATTAAACTCTCTTGACTTTTCAGTGCTAGTCTCGACCATAGACTGCATATGAAGATGTAAGAGGTGTTTCTACTTCCTCACTACCTCTTCCCCACTATCGAAATATCCTGGAAATGGACACTGCCCTCTTTTGAGGCAGAATCTGAGCAGTAGTGATTAAAGCTCTAACCCTGGAACCTATATGCTTACATTGAATGCACAGTGTTCACACACCACCATAGTCTATGGTCTCCATGATTAAATCATGGAGTGTGGAGTGCCAAGGTCATAAAAAATGTCTAATGCCAAACATTTTACCTTAAAGCTACAATGTGACATATCTGGAAATCAAGCCAGAGGTTGAATGAGATTCCAAAGCATGATTGCCAAATGAACTAAAAAAACTTTTCGAAAGAAGTAAAATGTACTAGAGTTTTAGGCTAATTGCAAGCCAAGATTACCGCTTAACTTCTTTTATCCCATATTTAAGGGGATTTAAATCAGCATAAAGACATTATTTTATTGCACAAACAAATCCTATGGCCATGAATGGGCACTTGCTTGAAAAAGGTTTTTGTTCTTTTTTTTTAATTTGAGCACAAGGCTAGATTAGGGGGGCTACCCAATAAAAGCTGTTTTTAAATGAGCTGTGGTAATGCAGCAAAGTACAGCTTGACATTGTTACCATATCTAAATAAGTATGATGAGTAGCTAAACATGTACACTACTTCCTTTTGCTTAGTGAATCAGCCTGTTCCAAGTTAAGTCATATTTGCTCACACCACTTAATGGATGAAATTTTCATAGTATATTTATATTTACTATCATTAATTTTATTATTCTTTCCAATTCTCCCTCCAGGCTAAAGTCTTCGACAACACCATTCATTCCATCAACATAACTTTGTTCAATGTAAGCAGAGACGACAACAACTTCCTGCTAACTTGCACTGCCACCAACATAGTGGGCATGACCAATGCTTCTGTCCAACTAACAGTTCATTGTAAGTACACAGACACATACAAACACACACATTCACATTCAGCATTAACGTTGGCTGGTTCTTAAATGCTCCATTTAATTGTAACCCACTTTTCATAGTGAAAAACAGGCCACCCATCATCATTACAGCCACGTGTGTGTGTGTGTGTGTGTGTGTGTGTGTGTGTGTGTGTGTGTGTCTGTTTATATTCATGTAGTGATTAAAAAGGCCAAAACAGCAATGCAACTTCAGATCATCATAAAGAAAAAGTTTCAGTATTTAAATCCACAGTTGATGGTCATTAAAGAGATACTGCAAACTTTATGGGTTTTTTAAATAAAAAACTAAATTGTATGTATGTTCTTTCATAGTTTTAATAACAAATATATTACCAAATTTGTAAAACATAGCTCATAATGACACCAGTGTTTCAAACCTTCTTGGACCTTCCAGGGCCAATGCTTACGTGCTTACGAGTCAACTGTTTGGGATATCTCTATCTCATGACAGTTGTATATATTTGAAAAAGTTAGCCTCTGGAAAAATGCCAGGAGCGACCATTTGTGAACGGGAATCTGGAACCCACTGGAAAAGTCATAATCAAATCTATACTGAAACTAAACCACCACATCATCTTTTATATAGAGATGTCCTCCATCCTCTCCTGCCACTCCATGTCCTCACACACAGCTGATTCAGACCTGGCTGTCTCACACACTCTGTTGGCACCACTGGCTGAGACAGCTGCCTTTACAATGGTTCAAACGACTTGGAACGAGTGTGGTCTTGGCTGTCAGGAAACTCTGGTGGTGAAAAGCCAACATTTCTCTATGTTTCTACATGAGTCATCTCTCATAGCTGGACAACCTAGATAACACACCCGCCCCTAACAATACGATTGTCGTTAAATTGAACACGCATGGCCAGATGTTAATTGTTTATTCCATGCTAAGAAAAGGTCTTTTGCTGCAATGCTGATATATTTCCTAGTGACCATGAGCTATCGAAATCCAATATCCAATAATTAGCCTGAGTTTAGTAGCTCAATATTATAAACGCTACTGTATTGGACCCTGGGTATCAATACATTCACAATATATTCATGAAAATGTATTAATATTGAAATACTAAAATTGAATAATAACTTTGATTGAAGTTGAATTCAAGGAAAGGGAAAAGATAGCAAATTCATTGAATCAGTCTAATGAAAAATGTTAACTTTCAATTTAGACTTATTAATCATTGACAAAATAACTATAATCAAAATCACCACATCAAGTATATACTTAAGATACTTAAGATTCCTTTTTAATCATGCACACACAGCACTACATGCAACATGGGGAAATTTGACCTCTGCATTTAACCCATCCAGGTGAACATGGAACACACAGAACACAATACACACAGTGACCACATGGAGCAGTGGGCACCATGAAGGCACCCAGGGAGACAGTTCGGTGCCTTGCTCAAGGGCATCGAAGACATGAATAGCCCTCTGAGATGTTAGAGGTGGTCTTGCGCCTGTGGACATAGGTTTCCCCATCAAGACGTTATACAGGCTCAAACAAGCTGTTTGGGTAGGTGTAAATCTGATGGAATAAAGTGCTAATGGCACCAATTAATGCTTGTGCTGGGTGATTTGATGAAAGGGGTTCCCCTTATCACTGGTTATTCCATTTGGATGTCAAATCAGGGAATTACTTCTTTTAAGAGACAGACAGTTGCTGCATCCTTTCTTCTTGTTTTTTTCTCTTAATTTCACCCCATTTTGAGATCATATTAACAACGTTGAGGAGATACTTGAAAGTATATGTACAAAGTGTATTTACAAAAGGTCCTGATTGAGGCAGTAGACGGTCATATGTTACTAATTCATTGACCCTTTTTTTCATAGGCACACCTTGCATCTGCCTACCAACGATTTGGCTAAACCAGCAATGCCTGGAGACTACCATTGGTTTTGGATCATGTGATTTCTTCTTATCTTTTCTTACATGTATCAAAGTATGAGCCACTTGGGTCAACACATAGAACACTCAGAAAATAGTGTTCAGTGCAGCTAGTTTAGCAGCAAGCTGAGTTACTTTGAGAGATGGAATCAGTATTACCGGGGTGTGCTGCACATTTTAGAACGGTAAGTTCTAACAAACAGATATATGGAATAACTGCATGTTGGATCGGTTTGCCTGAGGAAGTCATAAACCAAAGACACTAAAGCCTGTCTTGAATCAGTGTAGATGACATGCTTAATTGCAGGCATAATTAAGTACATACAACTCCACTTGTTGGGCTGAGGTAGCATATGAGAAAAGCATGGAACTCTATTTTGTGTGTCTGAGGGTCTCATCGCTAAACCAGCACAAATGTTTGGAGTGTAATTATTATTATTATTAATATTAGTATTGTTATTATTAACTTGTGCCGCTATCATAAATACTAATCATTACATCTGTTGTATCACTATTGTTATTTTTATAACAACCAGTCCGACAGAGCTTAAATATGACTCTTATATTACCCCCCTCCCCTCTCGTTTCTCCCCCTTCTTTTTTAATGACCTAGTCATGTATTAAATAGGTTCAGGGGCAGAGTTCAAAGAAGCAGCACTGAGGACAGAGTCCATTTCACTGTAGCCATGTGTTTGCAGTAATTTGCCATGAAGAGGAATGAGCAGATTTCTGCTTTTGTGTGTGGAGAAGAGTCAGCAGCCTGACTGCCTGGTGAGAGGAGGTGTCATCAAAACATATTTCAATTTATAGAATCTTTGCTGGCAGAACTGCAGCATGATGCTCTCAAGAGACAATAGACACTAAGAGGATAGGTTGGACAGCTGATGGGCACTTCGTTATGGGCCCTGTTTTGGGACTCCACCAGAGTTTTCTCACATAGTCCCTCATCACCAACACTTTGCTACTTTTCCAAGAATAACTCCAGCTAGGTTTGATTAGAGGAATATCTCTCTCAGTCATTCTTTGAGTCTTAATAATTTAACTCTGGGGAGTGAAATGTATTATTCAACTGGGATGAACCCCTTGAGTTGCACTAACTCATTTTTGAGAGGGTCCTACACAAAACAATCATAAAACAAACAAAGCAATCCAAGACGACACAACGATAATGGAACAGACACAGGACAACAACACAGGAACTACAGTTTACAACCTCAAACTAAATGAGAGATGAATTAAATGGAAGAAAAATGGATCAATCTGTAAAAAGAAATAATAGTGACATGGTGAATTTTATTACTGACAGTCGGATTTGAGATAAGAAAGCAAAACATTTTTAAATACGCTGAAAGATGAAAGCAAACAGATGTTAAAAGGGCACTGATTCCAATCTGAGGGAGCCTGAAACATACAAGCTTTTTTGCTCACTTCTTTTTTAACAAATGGGACTGTAAAGAGAGAGTGGTCAGAGCTTCTAATTGTATAATTGGGGGTGTAGGGAACAATTTATTTTCAGTAAATAAGCACAATCAAAGTTAATACACTGGAGCTCTGTTAAGAATTGGCTTGTTCACTATGCTCTCTGATAATGTACAGTATAAGTACTTGGTGCACGGGTTCTGTGTACATTTGCAAAACAGAACTGATGTTCCAAAGAAGATGGCTCAGACAATCCCAGAACCCTGTGGAAGGCAACCATTTTTCCTGCTCAATCTCAAGCTTTACCTGCCTTACAATGCTGTGTGTGTGTGTGTGTGTGTGTTTGATGGAATGACTAATACAAATGACCACCCCTCCCCATCTCTCGCTATCAATTTCTATCTCTCGCTCTCTCTCTCTCTTTGGTGCTGTATTGAATTTCATTTAGTCAACTATGGTAAGAAAATCACACTGTTCCAGCACACATTAAATTGTGTTTGTAGACAGTTGTTAGTAAACAGAGAAACACAAGAACTGGAACACATGAAAATCGATTGCAACAGATTGTGATGAGACCAGCATATTAAAATGATAATTAAAGTCTATCTCCTTGATATATCTGTATTGTATCTCTGGCTCTCTTGTACAGCAACAGTGCTTCAAGTATAATGGAAGATAATTCAAGTTTAACTGTAGTGCATGTTCATGTGATAGTGTACGACAATAAAATAATTTACTGTCTTCACATGTCTTGTTTTCTTTCGTTTGTTTTTTTGTCTTGTTTTTCAGTTCCTCCCTCCATTGTGAAGCTGAAAGAGCCAGAACGGCGCCATGATACTTGCATAGAATTCACGGTTCGGGGTTCACCCCACCCAACCTTACGATGGTTCTACAAAGAAAAGGTGTGTTTGATTCACACACTCACACACAAATCAGTAGAGGCTATTGCATATTCAGATTCATATATATTTTTACACATGTTTATTTAATACATTTTATTTGTGCAGTGCTAAATCATAACAAAATAATGGCTTCTGTGGCCACTGTGATGACAAAAAGCCAGCATGGGACAGTAGACCATGTGGTTGAGGTCCCATGCAAAGACAGACCCTCAGTCTGTGGTAGAGCACATAACTTACATCAACTTTCAACTCGGGACATGATACTGCCACAGGGGAGGGTGGACAGGGACTGCGCAAAACGGCTGCATTTGGTGCTGTGATGAAGCTTGACCAAATTTCACAGTGGAGTTAAAAAAAAACATCCTGTTTCACAATGAGTCTGTAGGTGTTTCTATTACCCTGATTCAATATTGACATATGGAGCTGTTAAGGCTGGAACTCTGATCATGTGACTGAATTGTGTTGCTGATTGGACAATGCTTTGTGGAGTTATAATAAATCCCTCTTTTTTGGCAAGTCATGAAACTTTGACGCCACACCATGGTCAGACCGTGTGACGCACACTAAAACAATCAAGGTAGTTTTAATCTCCATGTTGTTGAGATGACACTCACTGAATCTAAAGTTGATCTGATGAAAGCTCTAGGAGGAGTTCTTTCAAATACAATGTGTAAATGGTAAAAAATGGCCACTTAACTCAAAATGGCCGACTTCCTGTGAGGGGGGGGTTGTTACGCAAATGTAATTTCAGGGAGATTGAACAATGCATACTGAAGTTACATCAATTTCATGTGTCACAGCGACTCGTTAAAATGTGATGCCACGCCTCTAACATGGTGTTCGACGAAAAACTCACAGTTTCCATATGCCTACATCATCAATGTCTTGAGGCCCTTCTGACAAAGTTTGACATGGTTGTGGCCAATGGCCAAGGAGCAATTAATCAAAGTGTAAGACGTGCAAAAAACAAGACATTTCCTGTTTCCACCAGGGGTAGCAGTGATTTTAAGTAATGATTTCTATGTAGGTGGCATCAGGCTGGAACTCTTATCATACGTGTCCAGTTTGGAGTAGACTGGGCTATGTTTGTCCGAAATACAACAACCTCGTATTCATCAAAATTTGATGCCAAGGTAACACTGTGTGACGAAAACTAAAAATTTTCGGTAATTTTAATCTCCTTCTTGTTAAGATGACACTCACTGAATATGAAGTTGATTTGATGAAAGCTCTAGGAGGAGCTCGTCAAAATACAACATGTCTAAAATGGCCACTAAATCCAAAATGGCTGACTTCCTGTTATATTTTTCATAATGCTCCCTGAGGCTTTTGTCTGGTCATGATACACGTGTGTACCGCATTTCTTGAAAATCGGTGAAAGCAAAGTCAGGGGCTTTGTTTAAGGTGGCGTTGAGCCATTTGCCACACCCATTTCAAAATACTCCGGAATAGGTACATTTTTACCACTGTTTAATTTTCTGTACAGTTTCATGAGTTTTAAGCATGTTAAGGCCATGAAAAAATCAATTAAGTGTGCGGACAAATAATAATAATCTGACCAATTTCAATAGGGCCTTCGCACTGTTGGAGCCGGGCCCTAATAATCTGAGCACCAAATTATCACAACAATATAATTCAAACTTATAATACATCACATTGACCAAAGTCATGTGCTTAGTCTTGCTTAGCCCTGTTATGTTTCCAGATTCTTCAGTGTGCCTCTTTCTCAGCTAGCAATTCCTTGTGCACAAGCCTGGTTGGAGGATGTTGTAACACCAATGTTGAATAATGTAGTCGTTGCTGTGCTGGATTCCAAGATGGAATGAGTTGGATGTTGTTGCAGGGTTAGCAGCTCGGTGCTAACTAGTTGTAGTGCTCCTATTGAGATTAGAATCTGCTATGACACTTTGTGTCATAGTTTCTGGTGCTGAATTCTCAGTCGTTACACAGCTTGTGAGCAGCTTGAGCTGACTAAGGGAGACTACATCAAACATGAAAGATATGCATGGTTAGGCTGTCTATTAACGAGTCTCACCCAGCACCAACTCACCAAAGGAGGGGCTAGTTTAAACATGTAGATGGTGGAATCATAAAATGTAAACTGAGATGACCGTGTGCCTGCCGCACATACAGAACAGCAATAAGCACCCGCCACAAGGAACATGAATTACACCACAGGTTGATTGTGCTCATGCATACATGTATACATACAGTATATTCTCGCTGTGTGTCCACAACCCAATCAGAATATATAGACTACCATAGGGGCCTATCCAGTTTTCTGAAAGTGAAGCAAATGAAGAAGTGATTGATCTTCTTGAGGTCCTGTGTGCAGAATGCAGAGCACAGCATAGACTGATAGTGCTCTAACACCCTCTCCTCTTCAGACAAGGAGACTGACTACAGTTCAATTTACTGGGACAGGAGGCACCCAGCCAGAACCTTAGACAAGAATACTGGCATGGGGCAGAGGACTATCCTCGACCCACCCATTGACCTGAGACCTGCAACAATCACTTTACATAAAAGTGTATACAAGAGTAAGAGCTTTCTTATCGTCTTGGCAGAAGTTAACAGAAGTGCACTTCTAAGCCATTCCAGTTGAGCAGCACCAAGGAGGTGGTGCGTGGGTGTACCAAAGAATCTCATCCCAGAGGTGGATCTAAGAATGCATGCAGCAAAGGGCCAGTACCTGCTGGACTAAGTTAACTATGGGCACCCCCTTGTCCTTCAAGGAGAAGCGTAAATAATGTACTGACTCTGAAAGCAAACAAGTCGACTTTTGCCTAACTGACGTAACCCAGATGCTTCTTGACCTCTTGAAAACAGAGTCTCCACTCTCCTGTGTTTAGAACCCCTCTTGACAGGCCAGAATATGTAAATATATCACCCATGGGTACACCCCTAGAGCTGACCAGGCTGCTAACAGGGGAGGCTGCCAGGCCAGGATTTGGCTCTATTGAAACGATGGGGAGTGGGCCCTTTAAAGACCTGGTCCTCCTCCTTTCCCTTGCTGGCGTTTTTGTCCAGGGCAGAGGGTGGGCTAGTCCACTTGGGGGGCTGCCCACAGAAAACCAGCTCTCTGTCATCCATATTCAGATGAGCTGCTAACCACTTGTCAACTGTAAAGCAATAGACAGAGCACTGGCTGTCCTGTCAATGACCTCTTCAAAACACCAACCTGATTCTCCTCTAAATGTGCTATCCACAATTTGCTGGCCACAGGTTGATTCATTAATCTTGAAGGAGGACGGGTCCCTCCGTCTATGTCCCTCTCTTCGACCTCCTCTTCATCCAATACTAGAGAGGGAGGGAAGGGAATAATATGGGCTATTGTAGGCCAGGGGATAGGGGAGGGCAGGGCGACCTGATAGAGCCATGAACACTCCCATTCCCTGTACATATGGAATATGTAAAGGAATCGAAAGATAGTCTCGACATGATAAAGAAATGATATTCTGTTGTATTCTATTTGGCTGATGAGCTTTGTTGTTTTCAGTGTTGTTCATCTGTTTGTTAGACATATGACAAGCCATTATACAAGAGTTTTTCAGGAAGCTAAATAACTTTTACTTTAATGACATACATATGTACATATGTGTACATGTAATATGAAGTATAAGTGTAGTATAAATTTGTAAAAGTAAACAATCCAAATCTACTTTATAAACATCTACTTTAAAAATTCAGTCAATTTCCTAGAGGAAGGGATGAGACTGTAAATCTTTCAATAAAAAAGTTTGACTTACAGATCTAAAAGTTTGATGATGTATATCGATATGAGTGAGCTTTTTCTCTTCACAGATGCCAAAGCACTTGTTCATTTTGGGAACTGTTTCTATATGATTTTAAGCTCTTGACCTTCATATCTAAAGTGTCTTGAGATAATGTATATTATGATTTGGTGTAATGGAAATTTAATTTAATTTAATTGAATGTGATCACACTTACCATCCTACTTACTCAGAGTTTCATGTCATGATGTCACTTTTCATTTGTTGCTCTCCTGTAACTCCCCCTCAGGAAATTTCCCACACTGAGTATGTGCGCCCTGATATGGATATTTACCAGGACTATATAGAGGGCTGTCTAACCTTTAAGAACCCAACACACCACAACAACGGAAACTACACTTTGGAAGCCAGCAATTACCTGGGGGTAGCCACCTTTACTGTGTATGGGCATTTCCTTGACAAGCCCTTTGACGGTAAGTTTGCACACTGGTATCTTACAACCACGGCAACAGACTATCATTATATCAATCGTGATTACTTAAAATTAAACGATAAAAAAAACGTGTCAGTCCTTGAATTATCACAGTTCTATCATTCTTTTTCTTCTTTGTTTGGCTTATTGGCGGGTGGGGACCAACTTCTTTGTTGGTTTTTCAACTTTTTGTCATTTGATTAAAAAACTGAAACATTGCCTTTGGTGACTCCTGGGGTTCTGCAAAGTGGTGTTTGATATTTATGAGGGTTTATGTGACTGTAAAAGTAGATGGCTGTAATGTGCCTTGCGGTTGCCACCCGCCAATAAACTGAACAAAGAAGAAGAAGAAAAACTCCATTAGAAGTAAATCACCTACAAAAACAATAATCAAAGGAAACATTATTGAAGAATGTCAGCGTAGCTGGGATGTAGCTCATACAGGGAGACACTTTTATGCAGTACAGCAGGAAGTTAGCACAGTGAGGACAGCAAGAAGGAGCACCAAGGAGGAGATCATTTTGCCTAGGCTGAGGATAGGACATACGGCACCCACAGTGCAAGTCAGAGCGGTCTCGAAGGTCCTTCATCCCAACAGCCATAAGACTTTTTAACAAACGTAAAACAGTGTAAGAATAATTCCTTTCATCCAATATCATTCCTGTTTACTTACAATGTTTGTCACGGTCACTTTAAAACTGCTTACTTTGCACGAACACAGACAGTAATCTGAATCTATCTCATATATATATATATATATATATATCATATGCAATAGAACTGAGCTTGGAAATAGTGTTTACCATTCAAATAGGGAATATGCTCCTTCATCTGAAAGAGACATGATTGGACAAAATAATTGATTATGTCCTAGATAACTCTGATTCACGCTCCAACACAGGAGGTTGCCATCTGAGCAGAAGATGATGCTAACGCACCTTGCCGTTGGTTGCCCCCACCAATAAACCAAACTGAGAAGAAGAGGAACCCCAGTAGAATCTTTCTTTTCTAATTCTGTTGGAACGTTTGGCCATGAAGCATTCCACTGACGAGGACAAAAATGTTTTCATGTGTCTCCTCACCACCTAATTTTCACCCAGTTAGAAGTAACCAGCTTTCTCCATGAAACACACATTTGACTGTTTGCAATGAAGCTCTGTTCAACTGCTTGAACTTACCATAATCGTGTGTGCATCCATTATCATAGTCACTTTTGTGCTGGCTCTAGAATTACATTTGGCTCAGCTTAAGCCTCAGACTAAATTCAATTTTCAGATTCTTACAACTAATAATTGTGCAGGTAGTGCCGTTGGTCATGACTGATCAAATAGAAGTGACATCACAGCATGAATGGGTACAACAAACAGTAAGTTATGTCTGGCAGAAAAGCAAACCACAGACACAAAGTTATGGTAAAGTTTAAAAGTTTAAACAAGGTCAGAGGAAAAAGGATCATGATGCATACAGTTGAACAAGATTCCAAATTCAGGTTCAGAGAACGCAGTTTAAAGTATGTCTTACACTATCTTTTCTGTATCTCTGCAACTCTTTTTTCCCCAGGTATAGACACAGACTATGATTATGGTAAGTGTTTTGTCTCATATTTTTCAGTGGAATGTTTATTTTTATTCTCAGGATTGTCAAGGAGTTAACACTTTAACATGCCATTCTCTACATTATATATAGATTGTACCTGCCTGTTGTTTAAGGCATTATTCAGTGTCAGAATATTTAGTAGCAGGAAATTCAGATGCCAGACAATAATACATTATAATCCATGACTCAAATTATGTTGCAGTTTCCAAAACATATGGGCCGACCTTCAGGTGTGATATGCAGTATGCACTGTCTCTGTCAAACAGAAAATCTAAAGTTTTGTGGACTATGTCAAACAGATGGTTCTTGGTTATTATAGAGCTTCTATATTGTAGTCTTGCATACTGGAAGATGTGCCTGGTATTTAGTCTCCACAGCCCTCTGCAGATAGGGGATAATATGTATGAGTATGAATTCATAACATGAATAGGACAAACTATTCTAATCTCAATGCTGAAAAGAACACTGCAGTTTACATTTTTAAAATAACTTGTACTTTTTTGTTTAATTATATTTTAATGCTACTTTTAGGTTGTTTAGTTAGAGGAGGATATTGGGAACTTTAATTTCAATTCAAACAGCTATTATTATGGGAAGCAGCTGAAATGCTTCCAGGTCATTTCATTCAGTGGAACCATCCGAAGCAAAATAAACTATGCACCCTATTATGGAGCCAAATCCAAATTTGGGTGGATCTGACACCATCTCAAGTGGATACTATGCTGCGTTCACAGTGCTATGTGGAAGTGCGAAATGTCAAATATGAAAGTGTAGTAAACAGAACTTTGTCACTGACGTCAGTTTTTTCACTGCCAATCATATGAATATGGTGCATAGAAAGTGTTAAATCAAAGTTCACGTGGTACCTACGTTTTCTGAAGGTCCTCAGCAGCCTTCTCTGTGATGCTGCCACTCAAGATGACACGCCCCTCTCAGTTGATGCCACACACACCTACGCCAGATTAAGGGTATAAATGTGAAACTGAAAAAAACGGATCTGACTGTGAAAAAGGTCAGAAATGGAAAAAAAAGATTTAAAACCCCAAAAAATTATTGGAACTTTAAAAAAAATTTCAATCTGAAAATATAAAATCTGCAACTGAAAACTGTAAGACCCCAAACATCAAAATATATATGAAAGTAAGTTCAAAATCAAAACTTGAACTTTCAGGTTTTTTTTAAATGATCAAAACTATTGGCACCTGTCACCTGGACCACACTAGATGCATGAGACTCAAACCTTAACTTTAACAGCCCTGTTAACAGAATTACAAAGTCAGCTTATAACCACATTAAGATATATCGCTTGGTTATGTTGTTCTCTGATTGAAGAGACCATCTCTCCACTCCATTACATATTCCATATGTATGGGGAATGATCCCCTTGCTGTTTGGTGCATGGGTATTTCTTTAAGACACACAGCTTGCCCAGCCATGTTTGATTGACATGTCTCCGAGCAGCCTATGAGTTGGAGAGACAGGCTCTTCAATCAGAGAACCAAGGTTACCATAACCAAGCGTTCTCTATCGTATCAAGACTATCTCTCCACTGCTCATTACATATTCCATATAAATTGTAGTTTTCTTTACCCAAGAAAAGGCCCTTTATATTAAAATACTTTATATTTACATTGAGGGGACCCTCTCTACGGAGGCCGCCATGTTTTTTACATTAGTCCAGACTGGACAAACTAAACACCTTTTGAGTTTTTATGACAATTAAAGGCTACCACAGGTTCTTTTTCATGTTTGGAGGGAGAGGTTGAGGTGAGGGGTGTTCAGCTGCAACATGCAACTTGAACACTAGATATCAGTCCATTCTACACACTGTACCTTTAACAAAAATAAAAACTTTATTAAAATTCAATAAGTATGCTGTCTTTGTGAATTGTATTCAAACCTTTTCAAAGGGGTCAACCATCAGAAGTTGTCTTGGCAGAAAGAAAAAAGAAGTACAGAACATTCCAGGTGGTATACAGTGATAACACACAGCCAGCAAATGAGGTCATGTTTCAGATCAGAAATCATGGTGGTACCCATTTTGAGTGAACAGATAAACAAACAAACAAAAATCTCCATTACACCCTATACTGATAGGATTTATTTAGTATTCAGTAGTAACAGATAACAATTTAAAGACTTGATCATGATAACTAAACATTAATTAACTTTCTAATTTTCTAGATGTGCTCATTTATGCACAACATCTATTGCACTTATGTCCCTAAGGGACCCCTCACATGTGACTCTGAGGTTTCTGCATTTTTTTCCTTGTTATAGGGAGTTGTTTGGGTAGTTTTTCCACACTCTTGTCGAGGGTTAAGGACAGATGATGTTGCACCTTGTCCAATTGTTAAGCTTTATGAGGCAAATTGTGATTTGTGAAGATGGGCTATACATATGAAATAGATTTATTGACTCATTGATTGATTGACTGATTCGTTGATTCATTAATTCATACCGTCTTTATCTACTTGTGTTTTTCTACCAGTGACCCCTACTGCAGAGACACATAAGCCTGATAAGGATACTTTTGGGGTGAGTGACAATATTAAAGAAATGTATAGCCTGTTTTCTTCCATTTTCCTAGTCACCCAGGTGGAGAAACATAGCTATAATCAAAAGCCCACTATTAGAGAAAGGACTGAACAACTTAAAATATCTGAATGCATTTGAGTTCACAATATTTTATTACAGTTTAAAATTCTATTTATTTTTATATATTTTAAATAAACCAGGCCTGACTTGATGATTGTGTTGGTAATCAAGACTAACTTTAATTAGGTCCAAACATGCTGCCTAATTGCATTGTTACCTTTTCTCTTTATGAAAAGCATCAGATAATATTAAGAAGGTGCTCGTTGTTGAGGGCCTCCCCGAGGCTGTGTTCTCAAAGAAAAATGAACATTCAACAGCTTCAGGTCAAAGAAAGTTCAGGTCGTAAAAGGCTCAGACGTGTCTATAAAAGTTACTTTTCAACTACAAAATAGTTTTCCACCACAAACTTTATACATTTTATGTATTTCTTATAATTAACTGAGAACATATTAATGTTGAAACAGAGGTTGTAAAGAAGAAATTATGCTATTTTTGGCATTCATGGTTTTGTTATCAGGCTTTGATTTTTTCTGCTTGATTTGGACTTGAGTCAGACTCAATCATACATTTGCTGACTTTACAACTCAACTTGGACTTCAACACCAAAAATACTTATGCTTACCAAAATTATGACTGAATTGCACTAGAGGTGAAAAAAAACACAAATAACAACATAAATTTAGTCACTGATGCACCTAAACAAATTCCTGTAAACTGGGAAACACCAGTACTACAAAGAAATTCACTAGCAGAGTGCATCTTCATCAGCAGCTAAGCTGCAGCAATTAACTAAAACAAATTCATAGAGAGTACCATACCAAAATAAATGTATAAATAAACAAATTCTATTTTACACCAACATGACTGATCATATCTGCTGATCGGCAGTAGCTCTTAAATACAGTTTTTATGTTGCTCATTAATTTTGCCTAATCAAATGGGATTTTACATGACAAACAAATCAACTTACAGCTATTTTACATACATTTGCAGCATCACCACAAGCCCTGTTAAGGTTATTGCTTCACAAAAATAACATATTTTCTTTACTTAACAAGATTTTTGTCTCAAACATTCTGTTATATATAAACAGAAAATGTTTAAGTGATGATTTGCGTGATTCTAGGTCTCAGTAGCAGTAGGCCTGGCAGGGTTTGTCTGTGTGATGCTGGTGGTTCTCCTCCTCCTCATCAACAAGTATGGACGACACTCCAAGTTTGGATTGAAAGGTAAGAAGCCAATATACCACTTAATCCCTTTGCACAGTCTTTCTGAAGATTCAGGCTCAAAGTGTATGACATGAATGAATCTTAAAGGTGTGGTATGGTGCTGTTCATGATAATACCAGTACTAGTGGAAGCAAAGACTGAAACTGTTCACCAATATCTTTATACTGGACTCTACAGTGCAATTATCTCACTTGCATTTGCCCCTAAAAGTAGATGTATGCAGAAAGGTTATTTGGTAGCGCAGTGTGTAAATTAAGATTACAGCAAGACTATACAAGACACCACAGGGCATTAATATGAAATGATGGCTACAGAAAGTAAGACAGCCAACAAACCAATCACTCAGTAAATCAACGACATATTATACAACTATAGCAACCAGTTAACTAGGTCTTTTGAGGTTTTCTGTGGCCCGCACAGAAAACAGGTGCACAAGACCCATCTAAGCAGAGAGAAGTAAAAGGCCAATTAAGAACTTAATCAAACCACATGTTCAAACAATGCAGTGTGAAGGAGACATGATTTACAACACAACAAAGTAGCTAAGATACTAAAAGCTTTGTGTGTATTAGTAATTATGTTGGTTTGTCATAAATTTGTTTAAACCCATAAAAACGTATCTTCTGAGACAATCCAGACCCCCATCTCCAGCAGCAGGGGGAGGAGGAGAGAAGACAGATACTGATTCATATCTCACACCACTAGAAGCTATTCTCCAAATCGTGTTTTAAGTTAATTTGACCTCATGGATTTTCCTCCAGTTATCAATATGTTTGTGCCAGATCATATATTTTATCCATGGTTTACATTTGATTTCTTTAGTCACTACCGACTATTGTCCAGTATTATACAGTTAATGTGTCGGGTTCAAGTTACTCAGATTTGACAACAACTTTAAGCTTGATAAATGTTATTATTTTATGTAAATTGGTTGGATATGGTTCCAAGAGTGGGCCCTATTTCACACCCCATGCAAAGCCGTCCAGCAAGTAACAATAATCTGATCTAAAGATAATGGTGCAGTATTTAAATGTTATTTATATTGGTTTTTCTTTGGGCATAGGGAGGTCTGTTTCATTTGCAGAAACGTATGCTCTCGACTATAGGAGCAATCTATTTAATTCTGCAGTACTGTCACACATTGGTTGAGTAGTCTATGAAATGCTCCTGTCAGTAACACAACTCTCAGATGCACTTTTCCACCAAACAATTACATAATAACTTTGTGTGTTTTAACCAAACCACCTTGGTGCACCATGCCCCAAAGAGGTAACACACTCACACACACACACGCACAGCATTTGAAATAAGATGGAGCCAAGAATAAGACTGATGATTTCATTAAGTCTCAATAAATCCTCCTCTTCATACACTCTGTTCCTCTGCTGGAAAGGGAAATGATGTGTGTTTTCTCCTCAGAAAGAATATTGTTATCTTAATCCTACATAATCTGCTTTTATATCCAACAGTCCAGAGAGGACTACAAGATATCTATCTGTCTGGCTGCTAGTGTCGGTCTCCCTTTCCATCTCTCTTTCTCTTTGAGCTTTTACTGAGTCTTTCCTCTGGAGCATAAGTGAAAGTGCATGACACATCATGCTCTACTGGTATATATGTGCATAGACTCAACAGCTAAAAGAAGTAGAACTTGTGGTATAGGTTACTGAATGCTTTGGATTTATACAAGATCTGACAGTGTACCATAACATTTATTTATGAGCTGCTGATGAGGTTGTTTCAGGTGTAGGAGGCCAAGCTCGGGTTAGGCTTCACCATTGTTAAATTGCTGTGAAGCTTTTCAAAGGTACTTGAGTTAAGCAAACAAGTTATTTTTGGCTAAGATCACACAACTAAACAGCACTTGGCAATACCAATAGAAAATAATTACACTGACATAGATGTACAGAACTGGCCTCCAGACTGTAACATATTTGTATAAATATATGTAAGAACCTGCTTGGTTTGTGCAAGGAGGTCTTTTTAGGAGTTGAAATCCATCAACACCATTGCTCTGTTTTTTTCTATTACAGCAATCAATTTAAAAAACATAAATTGACAATGATTTACTGTTGCGGATGATAATTAATTTTGTCATTACAGCTCCTACCACCGACCTGACATAGAAGTACAGTAAACCATATATTTAGGGGTTTTTTTGAGAATCAAAAATTGGTTAAAAAAACATTATGCTGCAACATTGTCAAAACAGGACTCACGGGCAGGTCAGTATGCCTTTCATTCTAGGAATGTCAAATTCGGCCACTTTGTCTACCCCTCAGTGTCTCCTAAGCTGCTTTTAGACATGCATTCTGAACTTCGCAGATCCCCCATATTTTCTTCAGAAGAGGTTAATGTGTGACAAAAAATGGTGCACTTTGTCCACCTGGCCTCCTAGTATAAAGTCTATAGAAATTCAGGAGAATTCAATGAGTGAATCCAGCAGGGAATCGCCCCGTGGGGGGGTTGATGACACACAACAGATGCAAAAATGAAAAAGCAGTGACACACAGAAGATACAGATGATGTCAAGAGAGTTTGTGGTGTTAAAGGGATAGTTCATCGAAAAATGAAAATTTACTCATTATCTATTCACCACTATGCTGATGGAGGGGTGGGTGAAGTGTTTGAGTCCTCACACCAACTCACCACCGAATTCTTTGCATTTTGCAAACTCAGCACTGTCTCCAGAGCCGTCAGTGAGGGATGCATGCAGTCATGAAGCTGTGATGGCCAGAACCACCTAGGCAGTATAATATTTCTTGCATGTTGTTTACTCTCGTCTACATGCCACTGCTTTGCTGTCAGCCTCTGTCCTCCCCTATTAACCCCCACCACTTAAGCCCTGAGCAGCAAACCAATCTCCAAATCAGACAGCTAGACTGTGAGAGAGGAGAGTGTAAGATGAGTTGACATTCTGCCAGTCTTTATAATTTAACATCACAGTGATCGAGCAACACACTGGGTAGCAAACAAGTAGCATAGGCAGATGGAGTGAAAATAGCTCAAGTGCAAACGGGGACAACAAGAAAGGACTGAGAGGTTTTTTTGTGGGGATAATGTGTTTTTTTTCTTTGGGACTGGTGTCACCACGGCATTGGATAATATCAGGGTTGGAGAACGTCTGGCCGGCAATTCAATTCATGAATACAAAAAGAATCCCTGAAGAGCAACTAAAAGTTTCCTTGGTCCCACTGGTGCACCTAACATTTAGCTGATCTGTTTGACTCTCCTCTCCTCTGAGTCAGGGTGCAAGGTGGAGTTTACATCCACACAACCAACTCACTCACACACAGAGACAAGAACGATAAGTGTGAATACAGGGTTTCTACAGCAGACTGCCAATGATGAATTATTGGCACCGCTTTTTCAGGATCAGAGCAGAAGCAGTAGTGGGTTTGTAAGTATCAAAGTCTCCTGTATGAGTGTCCTCCCTCCACACTCCTGCTGATGTGCCCTCACGTTACACTTGCACAATGACCTGAACAGTACTGAAGTTTACTTTGTGTTTTGAACATTTTGTGCCAGTCAGTTTACCTGCCACACTCAATACAAGATCCACGATCCAACACCAGCGATTAATAACTAAATAAATGTGATTGTCAGTTTGCGAAGAGCGAACAGCAGACACATTCACACAAACACAATCCTATAGAAAATGCTGGAATACTAACCTAATACAATACAAACCTAAAAGCTCATGTAAATAAAACCATTCCATCTTGTTTACTGAGCTGGTAATATTTATTCAGGAGCAATTTTTGTTAACAGAGCCAGAGAGTCAATTTAATTCATTGTTTTGGTTGTGTGTGGTTTATTTTATAAATGTTTTATTCATTAAGGATATTTTTATATTTTTGATTGTAATTAAAATGTCGGACTGAATAATCTTTAGAATTAAAAGTAAGTTCATTGCTCTTTGCTCAAGGTTGTAATGATTTACAAATATATTGCTTACTTTTTAAGATTAGCCAGACAAGTCAGTGGCTTTATAACATATTTTTACATTTTTCAAAAATGAATACATAAATCATGTTATACCTCTTGTTTTCTGATGTCATTCCCTTGATCAGTTTTGTGGATTCTGCCTCTCGCACACACTGACCTACACAGACGTACTCATTCCTTGACATATCTTCTGATGCACAAACTTGAACACATCATCCGTGTTGTAGCTTGGAGTCATTGGGTGTTTTGGGTCTTACAACAGAAACCTCTAGGTGACCAAACCAAGGTTGAGTAAGCCTCTGCCTGTGCGGCATTCTGTTGCCTCCACTTGTCAGTCCTTCAAACAAAGCCACCTTGATCAGGGATGGGAATTGATAAGATTTTTTACGATTCCAATTCCATTTTCCATTCTGCTTAACAATTCAAATCTTTATCGATTCCTTAATCGATTCACATTTGGAAAAAAAGGACAACAAACAGGTCGATTAGCATCAACTTTGTTTAGTTAAGAAGTAACATAATCATGACCTCACAAACCCAACAACAGTGAAGTCTTAAGAGGCCCACAGCCTAGGGCTCCTCGATGGGGTGCCAGGGGTTCCCCAGAAAAAATAATTTGTTTTCAAAAATAAATATAAAATTTTAATAATAATAAAATAAATATTCTTCTGTAGAAATTAACAAAATACAACATAAATTATTCTGTGGCAATTCCACAAGGATGTCCAACATTTTTCTAATAGAAATTAAAATTCTCCTTTTTAAAAGGATAAATGAGCTGAGCACTCAAAAATAAAACTACCTCAGCCAGTGACAAATACAATCAAGTAAAAGCCAATGGAACTGTGCATTGTGCAAATCTGCAACCATCAACTATGAAATATTAACAATTCTTTTGCAGAAAAATAAGCATATCTGCTTTTTCAGGAAGTATACGCGATCTTTCTGGACTTATGGTGTCTCCAGCTGTGGAGAAAGCCCTCTGAGACGGGGTGGAGGACGCCTGCACACACAGAAAGCTTTCAGCCAGTCCTGACATCAGGGGCAGAGACTCTCTCTTGCTCCACCACCATAGGGTGGCGTTATCCTTGCAGGGGATGGGGGGCAGGTTTCTGTACAGCTGGATCTCCTGATCCACTCTCTAGGCCAGGGAAAGGAGGGGTTGTCGTTGTTGGAATGACTCCAGCTCGTTGTCCTCCTCTTCAAAGAGTTCATCCAGGGCTGTCTTTTTCTGCTTTACTGGTGGCAGCGGCGCCTGAAATTAAATGGACATAAAAGCGAAAAATCACTCAATAATCCATGACATCTAAATGATCATGACGATGAGCTAAACTTACATAGTCTTCTTCTTCCTCCTCTTCATCTTCATACCCCTCCCTCTCTGTCTCTCCTTGCTCCGGGAGCTTGAGAAGAAAGTGACAAATAAACATAAATAAATCTAAGTACCACATAGCCATGGATGAAAAGTCTCTCTCTCACAATGGAAATGTGCTACAATCAAAAACATTGTCAAATTCAAATACTTCATCTGCTGCTGCCTCTGTGTTTGCTGCCATTGCTGCTTCCCTGATCCTGTCCCAGACTTCATCCTTATCCACTTTGGATTTCAATCTGGGGTCTAAAATGGTGGCCTCCTCCAGGAATCTCTGGATATCAGCTTTCTTAAATTTCAAAAAGGAGGAAAATGTGACATCATGAGTCATGAGTGACTATCCTTAAGTATTTATTATAACTGTCATTTTATTTATGATCATCAATTATACCTGGTAGTGTGTGGAAAGATCTTTCCAAATGTTCTCCTTGATGCTCCTTGTGAAGGCAGAGTCATCTTCCTGCACGGTGTAGTGTTGCTGTAGCTTTTGTAGGATGGGCAAAATCTCTCTACAAAAACTCCTCTGCTTTTCTTAGGTCCTCATTGCCCATTTTGGCCAGTCTGCAATATAAACAAAACAAAAATGCAAAAGATATATGTTGCATAAACAAACAAAGACAAAACCTGAATCCAAGTTTAAAATAAGCCACTATCATTATTTTTCAATTTTTCTCACCTTTCCTTCTTCATGGGCTTTCTTATCCGTGGGTCTATGGCTGCTGCCTGGATGGCAGGAAACTGCTCGCAGAATCTCTCCATCATCAAATATAGATGGTCTTTACATCCAGGAGGAGCATGTGCTTGGGCAGCTCTGAGGGGTAACATACACAACTTAAATGCTTCTGTAATATTATGCTTTTAATTTGATCATGATATAATAATTTACATGTACACATTTCTATGTTGCCTGCAATATAAAGAAAGTATTTATCTTAATGAGCAAGTCTTGATTCTCCTTAAGGGCCACTTTTGCCATGTGGGACCTCTTCATCCATACAATCACAGACCGAATTCTTGCTGCCCAGTTGGAAATTGCAGAGCAGTTGTACAGCTTCTGAGCTCCAAGGTTCAGCGTATGTGCAAAACATGGAAACTTGACAATTTGTAACTTTTTCACAGCTACATCCATGTTTGCCGCATTATCCACCGTGGCTGCCACAACCTTCTCTCTGACACAAACACCATACTCCTCCAAGATCTTATCAATCTCCTCTGCTACAGCTGTCCCTGTCTGTGTTTGGTACACTGCTTTGGTTTTGAGGACTTTTTCTTGAGCCTGGCCATTCCTGACATAATGCAGCGTTACTGTGAGGTAATGATCTTGACTAAAACTTGTCCATCCATCAGCAGTGATGGCTGCCATTGACACATGTTTCAGCTCAGAGATCAGATTTCCTTTTTCAACAGCATACCAAGCAGGGATCAAGTGGTTAGTTAAACTGTCTCTGTTTGGGGCTTTATACTTAGGGTTGAGAATCTTTGTCATCTCCCTAGAAAATATATAATGGGAATGAATGACTGAGTGAAACATCTGGTTAACTTAGAGGAAAACATGCAACTTTGACATTCTCTGACTTAGCATACAATTTAACACATTCACCTACTGAAATTCAGGGGCATCTACTGTGGAAAATGGGTGCAAGCCTTTTACCACAAACTTAGTCACTGCTCTGTGACATTCGTCTATCCTGGCCTGGGTCATTTTACTCTTCCCTGCTTTGGTGAAAGGAGAAGCTAGAGGTAGACGTGAACTGGAGGTAGTACTGCCAGCCTCTGGCTCTGAGCCAGTAAGACTCTCGTCGTGATGGTCATCTAAATGTAATGCACAAGAAGGCATTCATTTAACGTTAACCGTTACTAATAGCAGGTTTTACAATGAGGCAAATTGCGCTAACATGATAGGCAGTTTGTTAGTTACCTGCAGTATTAGCCGAGGACATGCTAACGTTGCTGCTGCTGGGTTGAGATTCACTAACGTTAGTCCGGAGCGGATCGAAAACGCAACATTCATTAATAGTTATTGCATGCTGTGATGTTTCTGCCTGTTGGTAGTATTTCCTCCCTTTGATGAAATATCCACTTTGCAAGTATTGCAAATTGCCCTGTTGTCGTCTTTTTTAGTGAAGTGTAACCAAACTCTCGAGCATTTGTACCGCTTGGGCGCCATGTTTACTGTTGACTGCTGCCTGCACTGGACTCGCCACGCAAGTTACGTGGTGACGTCATTCGTGCCCACTGGAATCGAAAAGGAAATACCAAGGAATTCAAACACTGGAAACCGGTTCTCAACAAGAACCGGTTTTCGATTCCCATCCCTAATCTTGATGCTCTCTCATCTGCCTCCGTGCTGTTCATGGCCCTCGTCCAGCTTGCACTTGTGATGCCCAGCATTCGATTGGGCATTGTTTAGGGAATGACCTGCAACCCCCCTGCTGCTCACCTCCACTGGCAAGCACATGTTCCTTCATCCATTTCATGCTCAACTGTAAAATGACACCATAAAAATTACAAAAATGGGACTTTTTGCTGCACAATGTTATACTTTAGCTCTGTTGTTTTCTCCAAAAATCAGCAGTGGTCAGTAAAACAGGATATTTGTCTGTGTCAATGTTTATTATGATCTACTGGCAAGTGTATTTTCATAGTTTCTAGAATTGCATTGTGTAATAAGATTTTACTTTTATCTTATTAGAAAACTATTTTTTTTCATCTGCAGATATACAGTCAGTCCATCTGACAGTAATTAGATATTCAACCAGCCTGTACCACTTCTCTTTGTCTTCCTAGGGCCAGTAGCAGTGATAAATGGTGAGGAAGATTCCGCCAGCCCACTTCACCATGTGAACCATGGGATTATCAGCCCCTGTACGCTGGATGCAGGGCCAGAGTCTGTGGTGATCGGAATGACCAGAATCCCTGTCATAGAGAACCCACAGTATTTCAGACATGGATACAACTGTAAGAAACCCACCACCTGTGAGTACACATGGAAGTCTTTCATTGATTTTAAAAGCTGAGTGTCAAGTTTCATTCTCTCGGCTGAAATGTTGATATTTGCATAGTGTAGCCTACTCTAGCTCGCTATTTAGCAGTGTCTTTAGAGTGGTGTAAATCAGTCTGCTATAAACATAGCCCAGATGCTGCTAAATGGCAAAACGCTTGACCAGGCAAAAAAAAAAAAAAAAAAATTTTGGTTAAGGGGTCTGTGCATCACAATAAAAAACACCTCCACTGTAAGCCAGAAGGGGTAAACTAAGACTTACTTTTTCTAGTATTTAGAGGAGTTTTTTTCCACAAACGCTGGCCTTTTTTTGAAGTTATGGCAGTATGTATTTCAATGTTTCTTGGTTGAAACAAACAAACAAAACAAATTAAATTATTATGTTGAAGTTAATTCTAGTTCTAACTTTTGACAAGATTTGTAACTTGGCTGAATGAAGCCTTTAACCAAAATGAGAATACAAACACAACAGACCCCTGGCAGACAGTGTGAAGGGATAATAGAAAAATTATTTTCATTATGGTAGCATTAAACAAAGATTGTAATGGAAATCAACTCAATCACTCTCTCTCTTGCAGACGTTCAGCATATTAAACGACGGGACATTATTTTGAAAAGGGAGCTGGGAGAGGGAGCCTTCGGCAAGGTCTTCCTGGCTGAATGTTACAACTTGAGTCTTACCAAGGATAAGATGCTGGTAGCTATAAAGGTAAGAGACAGACGATGTGTGTGTGTGTCCATGCATGTTACATTACAATACATATCATATGGCTGACTCTTCTATTCAAAGCAACTTACAATAAGTGCATTCAACCATGAGGGTACAATCCCAGAACAGCATTAGCTTCACAAAGCCAAACTACAAGTGCTACATGTAAGTGCAATATATTAGTGCAACTAAATATATAACTAAGTTTATATAAATGTAAACACCGTAGCAGACAATTGTTATTAGACATTATCTTCTTATCCAAGGTGTATTTGAAAGATATGTCTATAGTCTGCGGTGGAAGATTTGTAGACTTTCTGCTGTCTTAATGTCAATGGAGAGCTCGTTCCACCATTTGGGAGCCAGGACAGCAGACAGTCGTGATTTTGTTGAGTGGCTAGGTGTCCCTTGCAGTGAGGGAGCAGCAAGCCGATTGGCAGTTGCAGAGCGGAGTGGATGAGCTGGGGTGTAAGGTTTAACCATGTCCTGGATGTAGACTGGGCCTGATCCGTTCGCAGCATGGTACACAAGTGAAATGAATGTGACCAGGTCACTTAATATTTTTTTCCCTCCCATAGTCTCTCACTCTATCTCTCTCTCTCACCCCATGTCTATTTCTTCTCTCCACTCTTTTCCACCCATCTCTTTCCATCCACATTGAGTCTGGCTCTGCTAGACGTTTCTTCCAGTTATTGAGGGAGTTTTTTCTCTCCACAGTCACCAAAGTGCTTTGTGGAAAGTCATTGTGAATACTGTTGGGTTTCTCTTAAATTTTAGAGGTCTTAACCTTCTATGTAAAGTACCTTGAGATAATGTACATTATGATTTGGGGCTATACAAATAAACTGAATTGAATTGAATATGATAACTCCTGCTAGTTCCTGTCAGCACTCATGCTGATGCATTTTAGACCAACTGTAGGCTTTTCACAAACTTACTGGGACATCCTGATAATAAAGAATTGCAATAGTCTTGTCAAGAAGACATTTTTGGACTATTCTCACAGCATAATTTTGTGACAGAATGTTTCTAATTTTCATAATATTGCACAGGTGGAAGAAAGCTGTCCTAAAGACTTGTTTTATATGTTGGTCAAATTACATGTCCTGGTCCAACTTCACCACTAGATGTCACTAAATTATGCACACAGAACCTTTAAACCATCCTAGTGCTGTTCATTTCATCCCAACATGTTGCTTTAGTCTCAGAATCTTGTCAGCTTTTGTGTGCAGCATAAAGATCCAGCACACATTGTCATTCACACATTAAGAAAGTGCAGCGTTTTCTCAATGTAATATCACTGACACATCACTTGCACATTTGTCAGGGGTAAATTGGGGTT
This sequence comes from Paralichthys olivaceus, assembly GCF_024713975.1. Classification (NCBI taxonomy): domain Eukaryota; kingdom Metazoa; phylum Chordata; class Actinopteri; order Pleuronectiformes; family Paralichthyidae; genus Paralichthys; species Paralichthys olivaceus. The sequence goes on from NC_091102.1 coordinate 26,244,262, forward strand.
CAGTGTCTTGTCAAAGGACTCTTAAGCCTGAGAATTGAGGAGCCTGGGATCAAACTACTGACCATCTGGTTAGTGGCTGTGGCTGAGGGGTAGAGCAGTCATCTTCTAACCAGAAGGTCAGTAGTTCAATCCCCAGCCTTCCCATCTGCATGCCAAAGTGTCCTTGGATGCTGAATCCCAAATTGCCCTATAGAACAAAAAAAGTGCTGCACTGTGTGAATGGGTGAATGGCAAACTGTACTGTAGAGCACTTTGAGTGGTCATCAAGACAAGAAAAGTGCTATATTAATACTAAACAATTTACCATATCCCCATTTCCCTTTTATACTGCAGATGTTAAGGTACAGCAGACTATGCTGTTGACCCATGACTACAGCAGGAGTACACTGCAGTATCGATACAGGAAGGACATCATGGCTACCAACCCTTGATTCAGTCATCAATTGTTCATGTTATCTTTCTTTCTCTCCAGACTCTGAAGGATCCCACTCTTGCAGCCAGGAAGGATTTCCAGCGTGAGGCTGAGTTGCTGACAAACCTCCAGCATGAACACATAGTGAAGTTCTACGGAGTGTGTGTGGATGGAGACCCACTCATCATGGTCTTTGAGTACATGAAGCATGGAGATCTCAATAAGTTTCTCAGGTGAGTTCAGCAGACAACAGGCGCAACAACAGTTGGTGGAAGAGGAGGTGAGCAGATTTGGAATTGAGTGTTGACAGACCTTTCTCACAAATGTACTCTGCATAGTAAGATAGAGGCCTTCAAAACTGTAGAGTAACCCAACGGTACCCTAAACAAGCAAGCACTTTGGAGACTGAGGAGAGAAAAAAACTCCCTCTGGAACTGGAAACCAGACTCACTATGGGCAGCCATCAACCTCGACCGGTTGGGGTACCAGCTTTACAATACTACTACTACTAATAATAATCATAACTTCATGCCATGGAGCTAACCTCCTCTGATTTACCACCTTCTTTTGTAGAGGGGCAACACTTTCAATGGTTGTTCATAATGTGGCTGCTGTGCTATTTACATAGTCATCGATAGGCATGGTAGTGACTTTTCGATAACTTTCATGTATTGTACTGACAAATGGCTGTGGTGTCAACATCAGAGGAACTTTTTTTAAAATTTGTGTATTGTATTATCTGATAAACCCTGAATATGATATAATTTGTGTCTAAAATCAGTCTGGTTAAAATGCTTTAATTGAAATGACAGACCCTCCTATTTGGGGAAATATTATAACATTTCTATGTCAGAACAAGATCAAGAGTGTGATTAAAACAGTGAGTAGGGTTATTTACATGTTTGATAGGACCAATCGAGTCTATCAGTGAATTAAATGCAGAACAAATTAGCCACTATATTGGTGCCATGAGAAATTCACGTTGAAATCCCCTACTATGATAACTTTATCTGTGTGACAGTAACTAACTCCGATAAAAATTGAGGGTAACACTTTAGTTTAGGGAACACAATGTTAGCCACTAATACATGAGTAATAAGTGTAATAAGAATAATATAAGAATAATAAGTAATAAGTGTAATAAGATCTGCATTAAGCATCACTACATATGTATTAGGTATTTATTCAACAATTTATTATTCTTACTGAATAGGTCATTTATTCTTGACAAACCCTTAATAAGCAGCTAGTTAGTCTTGAGGTTAAGTTGCTGATATATAGTATGGATCAAAGTAGACTCCTAATACGTTGTCGCTATATGTTGCTACTCTGTCTCAATTGGTAGTATATTAAGACAGTGTATAAGGAGTCTATAGCCTCTTTATTTTGACCCATACTAAATACTAATAACTTACGATCATGGCCAACTAGTCGCCTTCTAAGGATTTACCAAGAATAAACCAGTTGTTAAGCAAAAATAAGAATGTGTTCAATTAAGACCTAATACATATATGCAGATTCTTAATAAAAACCTTACTAAGCACTAATAGATATCCTTATTAGTTATGTATTAATGACTAATATTGTGTTCCCTAAACTAAAGTGTTACCAAATTCAGATAATTCAGAACAGTTTGCAGTCATGGGCAAGTGGATGGTCATATCTAGTTGAACTTTTAATTTTGAGCTTGGATGTACAAGGCTGAGGGGCTTTCAAATGGGTTAAAACTATTTTTAGGTAAAGGGTTGATTGATAAGTCAGATCTAAAGATTGCTGCGACCCCTCCACCTAAATGTGGCAACACTTTCTACATTTAAACTCACATATTCATCTTGTTGCAGCCAGGATTCAGTTAAACAGAGTAAATCATATTTGTAATCAGTTATCAGATCATTGACAAGTAGAGATTTAGATCTTAGTGACCTATTATTTAATAGACCATATTGTATCCTTCATACCCAGTTTCCCCTATTTCAAATACTCTTTTAACTATTATCAGACCTGATCATAAATACAAAATATTCATTCATTTTCAGTATATAATGTTTGTTAATATGATACAAACATTGTTTTATATGAAAAACAATCAAAGTACCAATAAAATTGCAAAGCATTAAAAAATAAGAATCAAAGCATAATTTTCCATAAGGCAAATTCTACGTGAAATGTATGTATATTATATATTTGAGATTACCACTGACTTAGATATGTCAAATAAAAAACACACACACATTAAGGTTCAGCATGCTGTTAACCATACACAGAATTACATTCATGGCTTTGAAGTTTGATATTTTATATGCACAACTTTAGGTTATGTAGGGGGCCATACAAGGATCCTTATGCAGTATTAGAGGGAAAATCTACAATCTTATCGTCATATATCATAACTTGAAGAACATTAATAAAATGATTAGCTATCAGCTATATGACAAAGAACAAACATCAATCAATCAAATTTTATCTGCATAGCCCATATTCATAATCATAATTTGCCTAATAAGGCTCAACGAGCAGGGACATCCTCTGCCCTTAACCCTCAACCAGAGTCAGGAAAAACTACCAAAAAAACCCTTTAACAGGTGAAAAAACGTAAAAACTTCAGAGAGAGGCACATGTGAGGGATGACAGCCTGGAAGAGCTCTAACTATAAGCTTTATCAAAAAGGAATGTTTTAAGTCTACTCTTAAACGTAGAGAGGGTGTTTGCCTCCTGAATTAAAACTGGGAGATGATTCCACGGGAGAGGAGCCTGATAGCTGAAAGCTCTGGCTCCTACTCTACTTTTCGATAGTTCAGGGACAACAAGTAAGTCTGAATTCTGGGAGCGCATTGCTCTAGTAGGGTGATATGGTACTATGAGCTCTTTGAGGTATGATGGTGCCATATTATTAAGGGCCTTGGAGGTGAGCAGGAGAATTTTAAATTATATTCTCGATTTAACTGGAAGCCAGTGTAATGAAGCTAATACAGAAGATATGTGGTGTCTTTTCCTGGTTCTTGTCAGGACACGTGCTGCAGCATTTTGGACAAGCTGCAGGGTCTTTAACGACTTAATGCTCAAGCCTGATAATAGGGAATTATATGACAAGACATGGACTAGTGTCTGCTTCTTTTTGAGACAGGACATGTCTGATTTTTGAGATATTATGTAAGTGAAAGAAGGCGGTCCTAGAAATGAGTTTTAAAGTGAGAATCAAATGAAAAACCAAGATCAAAGATGACTCTCTAAGGTGTTTAGGGCCAATTATTAGAACCTTTGTTTTTTCTGAGTTTACCCTGAGGGACACCGTGGTTAACTTTGGTGCGCACCGATCATTAATTTGCACAAATTGGAATCGATCTGAAAAATATGATTTAAACCAGTTTAGGGCAGTTCTTTTAATGCCAATTTACTGTACTAATCTCTGTAATAAAATGTGATGATTGATATTATGGAATGCTGCACGAAGATCTAACAGGACAAGGACAGACACGGACCCTTGATCTGAAGCTATTAGGTCATTAGTGACTTTTGCCAAGGCTATCTGTGCTGTGATGAGCTCTAAACCCTGACTGAAGGTTGTCATATACATTACTTTCCTGGAGAAACTCACAGAGCTGATTGGCTACAACATTCTTAGGATGAGAAGGGGTTTAATTACAGCTAGCTTAAAAGATTGTGGGACATATCCTGATGATAATGATAGATTGATTATATTCAGTAAAGAATTAATTAGGGGTAGAATTTCTTTCAGCAATTTTGTAGGAATGGGATCTAAGATACAAGTTGCAGGTTATGACAATGAGATTATTGTGGTCAGCTGATCAAGGGTGTTAGAAAGAAGGTATCTAAATAATCTGTTGGATTCTCAGCTGATTCCTGTGCTTGATAATGTATTAGCATCAACTAAGGGCAGGAGATGATTGATTTTATTTCTAATAGAATTTTGTCATTAAAGAAGGTCTTAAAGATAATGCTATTCAGGGATTGAAGAATATTAGGTTGGATGGAGGTGTGGCTCTCTGTCAGACTGGCTACAGTACTGAGTAGTGGCAGCTCTTGCTTTGTGGAGGGTCTTCTCATATGCTTTAACACTATCTTTCCAGGCTAGATGATTTTCAACACAGTTGTTGGAGCGCCACTTCCTTTCTAGTTTTCTTGATGCTTGTTTTAATTCATGTGTGTTGGAATTGTTCCTGGCAGCTAATTTACTTTGTTTAACATGCTTCTTTTTTAGAGGCGCTATGGAGTCTAATGTTAATTTTAGTGAGGTCACAGAGCTATCGACAAGATGGTCAATTTCAATGGAACGAGCATTTTTAAAGAATTAGTCAATTGCATTGAGGGATGACACTGAGTTAAATGTAACTGGTATTATTTAGCTAGAGCACTATCAGGTAGACATCTAGAAAAGGGTTTTTCATTAATGGTATATCGTAGGTAATAAAGGAATATTTTAAGTTTAACCTTAAATATAGAGATGGTGTCTGTCTCCCGAACCCAGAGTGGGAGCTGGTTCCACAGGAGAGGAAGCGGCTCTATGTTTTTAAAATAGTGAGCATTCATGTGAAGTAAACACAATACAATCTTAATGGGCCACAACATTCAAAATCAGCAGTATGGTATGGCCTTTTAAAACAAAAATGACAAACAACATTACACTGACTGATGACTTCTGGCTCTGTACCTTCTTCCATAGAGCCCATGGGCCAGATGCCATGATCCTGGTGGATGGACAACCTCTACAGACAAACGGAGAGCTGGGTCTGTCACAAATGCTTCACATAGCGAGTCAGATTGCAGCTGGAATTATCTACTTGGCGTCTCAACACTTTGTGCACCGTGATCTGGCAACCAGGAATTGCCTGGTTGGGAATGGCCTGCTGGTGAAGATTGGAGATTTTGGCATGTCCAGAGACATTTACAGCACAGATTATTACAGGGTGAGTATCTGTCTGCTTTTATCAGGCATCATATTGTTTTTCTTTTTGTTTTACCTAAATTTAAAATTGTTCAGTTCTTCATGGAGTAACTCACAGACACCCTCACAATGCAGTGTCAACATACAGAATTACAGAAAGTAATAAGTAAAACAGGGATTTTCCAGGGAAGTTGCTTAGCACATACTCAACAACAATTATATCACACTTTTGACATTTATTGACCCCTGCCCCCAACATACTCAACCTCAAGTCAAAATGTTTAAGGGATTATTTGACTTATTATCTACTCAGCACTATGACGATGGAGGAGTGGGTGAAGTGGTTGAGTCCACAAAACACTAGTCTCAGGGGTAAACAGCGTTACAGACAGATCCAATACAATTGAGGTAACTGGGGATCCCTTCTTCACACAGAAAAAAAAAATCTCAAAATCCCATTCTGCTCCTTCCGTGTCATCCAAGTGTCTGTGACAGTCAGACATTCAAATTTGATTCAAAGCGGAGTCATTTACACCACGATTTAAGCCTAAATGTCCTCTACCAGAAGTAGCGATGCTACTGGAACTAGCAATACTATCACTCACCCCGCGTGTGCCCTTGGGTGAGAGCTTGTGTGCAGTGTATGCAAACATGATCAAAGCTCCAGGGGAGGATATCAGAAGAGTCGAATTTTAATGTCGGGGCTTATGGACACCACAGGAACAGACTGCTGGTCGGGGCCAGCTCCTGTTCCTGCCTCTCTGCTGACGGTGAAGCCAGCAGCATCTGCTCCTGTTACAGGTCCCCATTCAGCAGTGAAGCAGGTGGCACCCGCTCCTCTTCTTCGTCCCTGCAATAGCAAGTAGACTAACTCCAGTTTGAACTGGGAGTGGCGTACACTTCCTTCAGACCTGTCATGAAATTAGGCCCCAGATCTCTGGAAGAGGCACTTATAAATTACACTCATTGTCATACTTGTTGTATTGTTGCCACAAAGTATTGTGTGTAAGAAATCCTGTTTGTGTTTAGGTGGGAGGTCACACCATGCTGCCTATCCGCTGGATGCCCCCCGAGAGCATCATGTACAGGAAGTTCTCCACAGAGAGTGATGTGTGGAGCTTTGGAGTCATTCTGTGGGAGATCTTCACTTACGGCAAACAGCCTTGGTTCCAGCTCGCCAATAATGAAGTACACATTAATTTCTATTTAATGGCATGAGGAGGCATTTTCATTTTACTTGCTGACATTTTTCATTTAATTTCATTTAACACTCAACAGTTTGGAGAGGGCTTTTAAATTAGCTTGGTTGGTGCTTCACAATTTGTTAGGTTGCTGCAGGTCTTCAACTCCATAATTTCTCACAAAAGCAACTTAAATGTATACACACAGACTCTCATTTAAAAGAAACACAAACAACTTTCATGTAAAATAAATTCATAAAAAAATAGAAATACAGATGTGCATCTTCACTAGCCTCACGATTCGATTAAAACTCAGCAGTCAACGATTCAAATGCACAACAATGCATCTCGATGCACTTCAATGTGTCACATCAGCAATTTTCTATATTACTGCACATGGCTGGTTTTTCATCAATTAATACAATCAGTCAGACAAAATAATATCAGACTACAACTGTAAGTTTATAACAGTGGTCAGTGCTCTCCACACTGATTTGACATTCATTCATATTAGACTTGTGTGCTGCTCCTAGGGATTAAAAGGACAAACTCGGATTTTAGCCTCAACTGTATCAAGGTGGCCTCAGATGTGTGACCTCAATATCTCTCAAATCCAGGGTGTTGTTTCCAGATCTCAGATATTACAATTGATTAGTATAAAATAACAATTTAATCAAGACCCAAGTTGTAATAAACAGATTGTATTTTATGGTAGACATAAATCCTCCATAATGTTCCAACTCTCACACAGTCAGTGTTTTTTGTGAACGCTGAACAGAACTAATCAGTTTACAAATGATGAACATGAGCTTTTACATTTTACGACACTGTTTTACGGCATGACGTCTCCATAGGCACAGCCATGGCTGGTGCTATTGGTGCAGACACATCTATTACTGCTGGAGCGAGTTTGCTTGAGCATTTGAAACAGTTTTATGAACAATCATGTTAAGGTACTTAGAAGAAAAAATGTTTTGCTCACCAGGTCTGAAACAACAAGTCTGGACATCATCGTAAAGGCCATCTTGTGTAATACCAGGAGCTAGATAAAATGTGTGTGTGTGTGTGCATGTCCTGCACATACACAAGCACACAAACAGGCCCCAGGGCTCCGCCACCACTCACTCACTCAGAGCTACACACTGTGAGATAATAGGAGCGTTAACGTGAAGCAGATGGTAAGTGAGTATGTTAAAGGACAGTGTGAACAAACAGTGAAATTACAGAGTTTCTCTACAGTCCAAAGCTGCTTAGTGATCAGAAGGTTGGTTTGTACAGAGCTGGAGTTTCCTGTGTCCCCCCTCCACTCTCCTGCTGACCTGCTCTCACAAGTTATTAAGACCTCATCAGTACATGAAGTTTCCTTACTGTTTGTTTGATTCACTCTGTTTATGAGGCTGCCTTTAAACATAAAGTCATAAACACTGCACCGCACAACCATTTGTAAGTTATATACACAAAGAATATTTGATTTGCACGGTTTAGCTTAGTAATACACAGTGACCATTTTTTATGATAATTATTTTCATCTTAAAAACCTCAAAATTTAGAAACGCATTATACATATATATTATATCAGAATACAATACAAAAACATAGTTGGCATTCACATTTGTTGTATTCTGACAAAAGCTGCTTATTATCACTGAGCAGGTGAATGAATGGAGGGAGAGTTCTGACATCACAGTCTATACACACTTTTGTTCCAAACCAGAGAATGGACCAGTTAGCCTGGAACAGTGTTGCCTGATGGGAAATGTTACAGCATTAAAAGCTTAAAAGTATTGTATTTTGAGGAAAATTACCGTACACATCAGAGTAGGGATGGGACACTCAATACAGAGGCTTCAAAGCTGTGTCAAGATTCCGAAATGACTTAGGGTACAGAAACGATCCTTTTCAAGGCACAAGGCTCTTATTTTGAAACATGAGACAGAAAGGACTTTTGTTAAGCTCACTGACTAAAGAGTCACATATGGCACTTGAAATGTTGCTAGTGCCATCTTGTGGTGCTTTTAAGTTACTAAAAGATACAGACTCCACTTGAGACACACATACCAGTCATGTTGTATAGTAGTTGCAGATAACATTTGGGGGCAGGCTATGCTATTAAGGGTGGCATGTTGACCAAAAAAGTTTGTAATAAAGTTGTCGTTCAGACTTAAGAGACAAGTGTAATGTGAGTGATTTCGCTTTACACTGTCTTTAACTGTAACCTCCTAGATAATATAAAAACATGGTCCACTCAATCAGTCTTTGGATATACGCTGTGAGTGGACCAAGTTCACAACTGATCTCAGCACAGGAGAACTGGAGGAGCACAGGATGGACCAAAAATGATAACCTGTGTTTATGTAAAAAAGCTGGGTATCATCATTCAGCATATTTTTTGTATTAGTATAGGTTTTATACAAGGCAGACATATATATATATATATATAGATAGATAGATAGATAGAAAGAAAGAATGCTTAATTTCCCAAAGGATAATTGCGGTGTTGTAGCAGCAATTCACATAGACACCAGTGGCGGCTGGTTAATATGGGGTACTGCCCTGAGACAGAAAGCCTGTATAAAGGTGTTTGTATAATTTAATAAGATAATAATAATTTACTCATACAATGCTCTTGGCAGACCTAAAGCATCAGTGAGCATTTAATATAAGTTTTCAAATTGTATTTGGATAATTTCTGTCTAAAAACATATACTTCTGGGTGTGGGGTGCTTGCCAAATGGCTTTGAATAGGGGCACTTGTACTTTTGGCAACCACAGGAGTCTGCTCTTTGATTGGTTGCTGAAGATTTTGTATACTCTCACTTTTATTTATAGCCAATAGGTATTGATTTACGTTTTTTTAATCTAATGTGATTGTTCAACCCTCAACACTGTCTCAGGTATGCCCACTGTCATTGAGTTACTTCTGCTGCGAGCAGACTGGCAAAGATATTCCGCTAATTTCTTTACAAAAACACCCCAACAAGATTAAAAGAGGATAAAAGAGCTTAGTCCGGACCACTGTTATTTACACATTAGCAGCTGGCAAGTGCTTTTCCCACTCTTGTTATGAGAAACTGAGAAACATCCAGTTGGATGTGGTGTAAGTAATTTGTTTTATTGCTTCACCTGTTTGCTGTATCACAGTGTTGGCACAAACGGCATGAAAGTTGCTACGGTCACAATGAGGCAAAATTTGTGATAAAGGGTACAGGATTGGAATTGTGTGTTGTATTTGTTGAGTCTGGCTTCAGTTTGTTTAACACACCCTTTTCACCAGCCTCCACTGATAGATAGACATAAATACATCATATATATAAATCACAAAAATACACATACACTATAAAAGTACACAACAAGTTGAAAGACAAGGAGCCCCAGATGGCTAGTGGGAACAACAGGTGTATATCTGCTCTTTACATGATATGACATATACCATCAATATTCATTTGAAGACCATACCATAAGTAAATGGTTTGGTAAATGGTTTGTATTTATATAGTGCTTTTCTAGTCTTGATGACCACTCAAAGCACTTTACACTACAGTTTGCCATTCACCCATTCACACACATTCATACAGTGCATCTACTAGCAGCACTTTTTTGTTCTATGGGGCAATTTGGGGTTCAGCATCTTGCCCAGGGGCACTTTGGCATGCAGATGGGAAGATTGGGGATTGAGCTGTGGACCTTCTGGTTGGAGGATGACCGCTCTACCCCTCAGCTACAGCCACCCCTAAGTAGTTGCTTGTAGTTGGTGTCTTCTCTGGAAACTCATACTCAACCTTTAGGCACGAGTCAGCGTGTTTGATGTGCTAGCAGCTACATGTCCGAAAGCAGTTGCACAATGTTGCTTTTGTACCAAATTTGAAAACATTCCCTCAAGCTGATCTTAAGATATCACGTTCAGGAAAAACATAACATACTTTGTGAGACCACCTTGACCTTTGGCTCTGAAAATCAAGTGATTTAATCCTTGAGTCCAAGTGAATGTTTGTGCCAAATGTGAAAGGATTCCTTGATGGCGTTCCAGGGATATCACCTTCACAAGGCAAACAATTTACCTTGTGAAGTCACCATGAACTTGACCTTTAACAACCAAAATCCAAGTGAATATTTGTACAAAATTGGAATCAATTCCCTGGGCACATTTTTGAGATTATAAATTCATGAGCATGGAACAGACGGACACCCTGAAAATATAATATATATAATTAAACGATTACAAAACAAAATGATTACCAAAAACAAAAAAGATTACTGAAGTATGACAAAAGAGGTTCCCAAACGGACTGGAATTTGTCTGAGCACCTTATTGCAAATTTAATCTTTTCTAAATGTAAAAACAGCATTAGAGCCACCCACTGCAGCCATTGTGCTGCAGTGGGCGGCATATTTGATTTCCACTTAAGTAGAATTTGCATTATTGCCAGCAAAGAAACAAATGCTATGATGTTGAGTTGCTTCTTGGTCAAGCTTGTTTACTCATTTGGTACACCAAATAATGCTATCATTGCACAAGGTTGTAAAGTAATTCCAAGGACTTTAGACAGTACATCACATATGTCAGACCAGTACCCTGTTAGCAACTGGCAAGACCAAAACATGTGTGTCAAATCTGTCACATTAACATGACATCTCATACAACTGCTATCAACATTTGGATAAAAGGAAGAAATTTTCGCTCTACTCCAATGCAAACGATGTACCACGTTAAACTGAATAAGACTCAGTCTAGTACAGGAGGTACTATTGTTCACTCTTTTCAGAGCTTCAGTCCATATATCTTCTGAGATTTCACTTCCAAGTTCTTTCCCCCATTTGATTTTCTTCCTGTCCATTGACATGATAATTGTGTAAGAATGTGCAGTAAAACCCCTCATCCAAAAAGGAACTTTCAAAATTGAAGCTGCAAGTGACTTACTAGGAAAGTTAGGAAACTGTGGGCTATGGCTCTTAGCAAATGCACGGGTTTGAAAGTAGCAAAAAAGGCAATTTTGTTGGAGGGTCATATTTGGAATGTAAATCATCGAAACTGGAAAAGGTGCCATTTACATATAGATCACTGAACCTCATGATCCCTTTTCTATGCCAAGCTACAAAGGTTTGATCCAATTTGGCTGGTAAGAAGTTGTGAAGTTTAGTTGAAACCAGGGCAGGGAGGGATGATGACATGCATGACATGCCCTCTAGTTCACACCAGTCTGTACCTGGAGGCTGAATCCAGTACGCTATTTTGTGGACATTTGCTGCCCAGTAGTAGCATCTAAAGTTTGGTAGAGCCAACCCGCCTCCTGCTCTTAGTCGTTGAAGGAAATCCTTACTAATTCTAGGGTTTTGACCACTCCATACGAATTCAGATATCATTTTGTCAAGCTGAGAGAAAAAATATTTTTTTAAGAAGATAGGAATACATTGAAACTGAAATAAAAATCTCGGTAGAACATTTTAACACAGTTCACTCTGCCTGCCAAAGTCAGATGTAAAATGTCCCATTTTTGTAAGTCTGATTTAAGTTTAGAAATGAGTGGGGCAAAATTTCCATCAAAGAGGTTGTTAAATGAAGGTTATGTTAATACCCAAATATTTGAATCCTTATCTAGAAATCTGAAATGGCAGAGCGTGGTCTGGGATTTGCATAGCTAATTTGTTTATAGGTAAACATTCGCTTTTTGTTAAGTTAAGTTTGTAGCTTGAGATCTGATCAAAAGTATGTAACACTGAAATAATTTTACTGATGCATTGCATTGGATCAGATATGTAAAGCAACATATCATCTGCATAGATAACTTCATTTCCAATCCCCATCTACTTATACCATGTATTGAGGGTGATGATTTGAAGACCAAAGTTAATGGTTCTATTGCTAGTGTGAATAATAAAGGGCTCAATGGGCAACCCTGTCTGGTACCTCTAGATAGAGAAAAACTTTGGGAGCGCATTTGATTTGTTATTACTGAGGCTTAAGGAGAAGAGTAAAGAAGTTGGATCCAATTGGTAAATGTTTTACCAAAACCAAATTTCTTTAAAATAAAAAAAAGAAAATCCCATTCCATGCGGTCAAAAGCCTTCTCTGCATCCAGTGAAACCAAAACTTGGGAAAATCATTAGATGAGGGACTATACAACACATTCATAAGCCGTCTTATGTTGGAAAATAGATGCCGCCCTTTTTTATTTTTGTTTTTAAGGGTCTAAGAAAGGGCAGTGTTCAATTTGGACAAGCAACACATTCAATAGTAAGAAAACTTCAGTGAACAGGCAAACAGTGCAGTCAGTGGGTGAGGGGCAAATACTGACAAATTATTTCTTCATTTGTGGTATAGGACTACAGCGGTAAGTGCCAATGACCAAATCTGTGCAGCAAAAGAAACACGAGGGAATGTAATTCCCAGCATATATGTAAGAGCTGCAGGTACAGAGCATAACTATTTAAAGCCTTATGTCAGCAGGTTTGGAGTGCTGAAATGTCCTTGAGCCAGTTCATCAAGTTGATCACTTTGGGTTTGTAATGTAGCTCAACCTGACCCTTGACCCCCCTGTGTAAGGAACATTCAAAAAGATTGTTTCCTGTGTGCTACATTATTCATATGACTGCATAACTAAAGACCACAAAGACAGCACATTAATAAGAATCGACTTGGTAGATGTTAAAATTTGCTTGGCTCTGGGCCTGCTGCACTTGCAGTATATCAGTCTGATTAGCTGTGGGGTCATCAGCCAGGGACCACCGTTTATAGATGCAAAGGAAAGATTAACACCACCCTCAGCCATAAACCACATACATTTGCAGAAAACAACACATTTAAAACAACACATTTAAAACAACACAATAGCATTTCATGAAACAACATAATTTCACAAAACACATTTCTCAAAATACGACAATATTTTACAAAGCATAGCAACATTGCGGATGACAGCATTTCACAAAACCAAACATTTCACAAAACACAAAGATATTTGACATAGCACATTTTATAAGACGAAGGTCAGTGTAATGTTGCAATTACATGTTGCAGTTGAACACCCTTCACCTTACCCTCTCCTTCCAAACATGAAAAAGAACCTGTGGTAGCCTTTAATTGTCATAAAAACTCAAAAGGTTTTATTTTGTCCAGTCTGGGCTACTGTAAAAAACATGGCATCTTCCGTAGCGAGGACCCCCTCGATGTAAATATAAAGTTTTTAAATATAAAGGGCCTTTTCTGGGGTAAAGAAAACTACAATTCTTACAATTTAGATGAAACAAACTAGTGAAAACATCATGAGGATTATTCTACATTAAATTGCTGCCAATAGTTCCCTTTCACCTAAATCTTACACACTGGACCTTTAACACTACATTTCAAAAACACAGCAAAAATGCAGCTGTGGCTCAGGGGTTGGAGCGGGTCATCCTCTAAACCCAGTCCCCCCTATTTCGCATGCTGAAGTGTCCTTGGGCTAGATACTGCACCCAAAAAAGTTGTTTCTATTGTCATAGACAAAGTGTTGCACATAGAGTAATTGTATGAATGTGTGTGTATGTGAATCGCTGAATGGCAAAAAACTATACTGTAAAGCACTTTGAGTGGTCATCAAGACGAGAAAAGAATTAAAGCATTATTTAAATACAGACCATTTGCCATTTCACAAAAAATTACATTTCACAAAACACAATATTTGCAGAAAGCATGACATGATAACAGCATTTCTCGAAATACAATGACATTTCACAAAAATTAACAACACTTCACAAAAAATGTCACGTTACAGAAACACAATGTATTTTTACAAAAAACTACATTTAATGAAATGCTACAACAGAGAGTGAAGGACATAACTTCTTTATTATACTAAGTAAGTATAACAACAACAAAGTACAAGCAGCGAATAAAATATCCTGACAGCAACTATCTGATCGTAGTGTCAACTGTTTATTTTACACACAGGTTCTTGTGGTAGCTGTTCTCATAGCACCACTAGCAACTATTTATAATGTTACAAAAGAAGAAATAACCATAACTTCAAAGGCAGATCATTATTACCTACATTATCTCAAATCAAGATAGGTAGATTAATACTTCAACTGAGTGTGTGATGACAGTTTAAAACCATTTGCTGTTTCTATTCCATGCTGACATTTTAAACTGAGTTTGAAGGAAAAGGGATTCAAGTTTGAAATCACAAGTATACTTAAAAAGGATGTTCATGTGATGTAATTCTGAATATGTTTTCAACATATAACTTTAAATGTTATGTACACACAAACAAAGCTTTTCCTGAACAAGGCAAGTCACTGTCTTGTTAATTATGTGTCTCTTTGTCTCCCCAGGTGATAGAGTGTATTACTCAGGGGAGGGCACTTGAGTGCCCCAGGCTGTGTCCCAAGGAAGTCTACGATATTATGCTGGGCTGCTGGCAGAGGGAGCCACAACAGCGCCTCAACATTAGGGACATTCAGAAGATGCTCATCTCTTTAATGAAAGCCACACCAGTCTATCTGGATATACTGGGATAGGAATGGATAAAAGGTGTATTTCGGGTTGGACTAAATCATTATGTTAACAGAAACTCGTACACTGGAGGTAAATTGATTGCTTTGGAGGCACAATTTGCTATGGATTCACAACATAGTCTCTAATGGAACCATGCGAAGTAGAATTAGACAATGAACTGTATCTTGTATCCAATTACCTGACCTGGATTGGAATTACTTAAAGTTGAGTGATGTGTGTTTAGCTGGGTTGGAATGAACGGGATTACACAAAAGGAAATGAAAAGCAGATGGCTTTGGCCTGCCTTCCATGACTGGGTCAGGTCTTGCCCCTTTTCAAAAGAACTCATGGCTACAAGGTATTGCCTATGTAGTACGGATTGCATTAAACTGGGATTAACTGGATTAACCTGATTGTTCGGGTCTGGTTTGGTTTTCTTAACCTTATAAATTAGGTGTTACATTTTATCCATGATATCCTAGCCTATGCATTCTCATTTCACCCTGTCTAGATCAGTACAGCTTTGTTTCTATCCTAGTTTTTTCTATCCCAGCCTGGCCAAGTCTGGTAGAGTCAGTTTAGCTTTTTTTTAAATATCCATCCCTAGATTATATTGATTTCACTCGAACATGATTTATTTATGTTCCTTTAAATCAATGACAGGATGATGGGTCAGTCCTGGCTTAATTTAATTTAATTTAATTTTGAATGCTGTATTCACATGACCATCAGTAATGTTTTTTACCATTCCTCCTCACTGTTTTTCATGAAGACATTGAGGAAGCAGGTCAACAAGAAAGAGCAAGTGTAGTTAAATCAGATAAGTATTCATATAGCAGCCACTGTGTGCTTGTCCAGTGTAAACATGCTTCAGCATCTTCATATACAACGCCTACATAAATACTCCATCCAGTCTGAATCTGATGTTGGCCTACTAAGTTGTTAACTAGTGCAAGAACCTAACCAGACCCTCCATGACTGAGCCTTGAGACACGGCCTTAGTGATTGTCTATTGCCCCAGAGATGGATCAAAGTGCCTCCTACTACTTTCTAAACACTGGAAACAAAAGGAAATAGTCTTAGAAAAAGCACTTTTACTTAGTTTTTTTACTTTTACCTTTGTTTACCTGCTTAAAATGTACCCTAGCTGTAAACTATTCTTGTTTTTCTATCGAACAAAAATGCTCAAAAACATGAAAAAAACATTTTGAATGATTCAGAAAAAGTAAACTCTCTCTCTCTATATATATATATATTTACCAAAAATGCCCCAAACAAAGATTTTGTACCCATTACAGCTTGATAAGAACACCCAACTACCCAAGATGGAGTAACATTTTCTGTTCTTTTTTTAAATACATATTTTTTATTGCTTATTACCTGTATATTTTTTACATTTATTTTTTAATCAAAGAGTGTACCTCTGCCATGCTCCAAAGCCATTGGAATATTCTGCCATTGGGTAGCACCAAACTTATCACCATTAAGGATTACATTTAAAAAAAAGTGTGTTTTACCCAGGATCCACATTGGATCCTACACAAGAGCAACAAGAACTTTATAACAGAAACTGTTCATGAAAAACACCATGTAACTTAAATAATGTATCAAGGCTATTTGTCTTGAGATATGTCAACTGATTTTGTTTTACTTTACTTATTTTTAGCCTCTTAATGTGTTGTCATTTGGTGATGTCAAAGCCAATAGATATTTTGATAATCTTTCTTTCCTTTGTAATATGCTATTAACATTTACTTTATCTTGCCACAGAAAGTCTTTTTAATATAATACGTGTTTTGAATTTAAATATTGTACCTTTAGCTAATCATTTGATCGAACTGTATGTCAGGACAGTAAAGGAAAGATTTTAAGTTAACTGGCCGTTGTTTTAGGATTGACTATTGTTAGAAACGTTAATTTTGTTATTTACTTTTGTTGCCATAGACCACCCTAGGTCAGATTGAAATCTGTTTAATTTTTGGGTGTCCAGTGTTTTAATCCTTATTTTGCATTAGCACTGTAAGTAGGGGCAAGCCTAGCTTACACAAGAGGAAAAATATTCACTTTTACCAAACTGTCTCATTTATCATTTTTTGGTTCCTTTCTTTTCAATTTTATCGAACTATAGATCGCTCATGTAAATCTTTCATGTAAGCTTTGCCATTGGATCTGCAATTAATTTTGATGACCTTGGTGTTCACAGTTTTGTGACACACACATACGCACATCACAATGATTTGGATAATTTAATTTGGTTAAATGCTAAATGCTAAATGTCACTGTTGCTATTGTCGATATTCACAAAACTCAAAGTCTAACAACAACAGGGTACAGGCAGCGAATAAAATATCCTGACAGCAACTATCTGATCGTAGTGTCAACTGCTTATTTTACACACAGGTTCTTGTGCTAGCTGTTCTCATAGCACCACTAGCAACTATTGTATAATGTTACAAAGGAAGAAACAATCATAACTTCAAAGGCAGATCATTATTACCGACATTATCTCAAATCAAGATAAATATTAAATAAATACTTTGGAGGGGCTATTTCAATACACACATAGGGACTTATTACAATGTATTATGTTACAAATAACGACAATCAAATAGCAGCCCTCCTATCCATCAGCCATGAAACTCACAGTCAGCAGCAAAATGGACTAGGACAATGGGGACAAGGTTTATCAGTTTATTAAAGTTTAACAGCTGTGTCTGAAAGCTGTGAGAAAACAATGTGTAAGCCACTGTCAATCAGTTGAGGTGACTAATGTTTGATTGCTGTTATTTCAGAAGTTTCTTCAATGTGTCTCTGTGCTATAACATTGGACTCCAAACAATTTACATGAAAGTTATAATGGTTAGAAAAATATCAAGATTAATATTTTGCTGTATGGGCAGATAGTATGGATAAACCTGATCGCAAATGTTGTCCCGAATCTCTTAATACCTGTGTCTGACATTGAGTTTTTAGTGAATTATATGTTCATTTATTGATAACAATCACGATGTCAAGATTAAATAGGACCAACATTTTACAGCAAAGGTGCTTTCTGTGAAACCTTGTCCAGAGGGCAACCAGTCTGTTTCTCTTTCTTTTCAAAGCCATTTCAAGACCTACTGAATGATACCATTACTACTGTAAGTATTAGTGATTCTGATTACTGAACTGTAACTGTAACCTCATTAAATGGTTATTTTCTGCTATGAAATTTTAGCAGGCACAGGAAACTAACTCGCTGCAGAAGTAGTGCAACAGTTCACTTCATGTCTTTCACACTACAATGGAAATGAAAAACACACATACAATAAAAAGAAAACAACAACAGCACACAAAAAAAGAAAAAAAATAGTACAAACAAACCTGTACACCCACTCCCCACCCAGGTAGCCTAAACAAGTTCTGTAGTACAGTAGTTGTGCTGTGAAGCTACAGTGTGATATCAGACAGAGAAGGGACAGGCAGAGGACCAGCTCCAAAGATTGCTGGAGGGGGGGCATGGTTGTAGTTTTATCTCCAGAACTTTAGTTAGAATGTCAAAAACTTAGCACCAGAAATGCCCAAGTTTTGGGACAGTCCCATAATGTGTAATAAGCCTGCTTCTGGATAACCATAAGTATTGCAGATTGGGTCATGATCTGGAAATAATTTAGCTAATCTGCTTTTACTGAAATGCATCCTATGGACAACTTTAAACTGAATTAGACTCAATCTGGCACAAGATGTAGAGGTGTTCACCTTGTTCAATGCACTTACCCACCAATCCTCTATTAGATTCATCTCCAATTCTTTCCCATTTCGCTTAAATTAAAGAAATAATATCAGTTACAGTCATAATCTGAGAGTACATTTTGAAATCAGTCCCCTCTGAGTTGGGTTGTTTCTAGAATGTCTTACAGGGGAGGTTTGGGTATGGAGGGAACTGTTTCTGTACAAAGTGATGGATCTGAAAGTACCTGAAAAGGTATGAACGTGCCAGATCATATTTCTTACATAAGGTATCAAAGCTGGAAAACTGGTCACCATCATCATATAGGTCTATGAGGCACTTCAGTCCCTTATTTCTCCACTGAAAAACAGTTGCATCCACTATAGAAGGTGGAAAGAGGTGATTATTACTGATAGGACCCAGAGAAGAGGCTGTAGAAAATTTTAAGTGAAGGCGAAAACAGACAATATTATGTAGTAAGTTTGATTTCATTAACTAGTCGAAACTAGTCAATAACAAGTTAGCATCATTTCCCAGATCAACTGAGCCTCCTCTCTGAAATGTGTCTAGGAGATTAAAGGAGAAAGTCTACTGAATCTGAGTGTAACTAGCATAATGCTGTTTGGTTTAATCAAGTATGACTTGTGAGACAAAGTTTCCCCTCATATTTTAAATATCCTGTTCATTGAATTTTAACATTTTACAGTTTGTAACAGTGTAACACTGCCATTTGTAATAATTGTAGAATCTACTTGTTGTTAAGTGACCTTGTTACATGGTGTTCTCATTCTGTATAGAAATGGAGCACCTTTAGCAAATAGACAGTAGACATTGTAGTAGATAATGACCCCAAATTATTTATCAATTCATCATTAAGTGTATGAATATTATAATTATTTGCTAAATGTCTCATAGGCCGAAAATCCAAGTTAGATTATAAATTGTCATTTTATTGTTTCTCTTGAACTAAGCAAGAAAATAGCAGCTGAAACACATGTGGGAAGCATCTTTTCAGTCAGTAAGGGTCATAATTAGGATCCAATGACCTCATTCAGGGTCAGTTCAGTATGCTGTGTGCCCTCGTGCCTTTGTATGGACCGTGTTTTTTTCTTTTGAAGTGAGACGAGTTTAGCAAAAGTAATGACAATAATAATAATAATTAAAGACAACAGTAGCTCAAAACAATGTGTTCTCTCCTCATGAAACCAAAAATATACATCATTGTTGGTGTTTAAGGCTAGGGCAGAAATGGATGGTGACCCCATCTTGTTTGATAAGACAGATATGAAGTCTCAGATATATAACTGAGGCATCATTTCTTAGGGTTAAATGATTTGGTTACATGTTTCTTTCTGATGGCTCATAACAGTCGTTCTTTTCTTCTGTCTTCCTCTTTCCATGCTATTGATTCTACTTTATCCGCTAATGTTCTCTGTCATTCTCAATCCCTTTGCCTGAACTATTTCCCTGCACCATGTTTTCCATATAAAGTATCTAAGCTGAACATGTTAAAATCATTGTAACTCAATAATAAGTATGTGTCACTCTTGTATGTTCTCTCTCTCTCTGTCTTCTTTATGTGTTGTTTATTTGTCTCCATACAATTATTTATGACTCAATGTATTAGAATAATTTGACAATTTATATAATGTATTTTTAAACATATAAGATGTTGTGAACTTTTAAGATGGTTCGATTCTGTCTTATTAAAAGTTAATCATCTTTGAATAGTTGTGTGATCTTTTTTCTATTTTTGTCCTTCCTGAAGCACTTTCCAAGGAAACAAAAGAAAACTTATTTAGAAAACCTATTCACTTCTGATTATTATCTTAAACATTTGATTAAATCTTTCAGTTTATTACTGCAACATATGATTCCTTTGAAGAGTCTTATGATTGCAACCCCTGGGAGAGGGGTCAATCACATGCGGCTCTCTATGAGGTTTCCGCAGGGTTTTTTGGTAGTTTTTCCTTACTCTTGCTGAGGATGGGCAGAGGATGTTGCACATTGTTAATCCCTATAATATATATGGGCTAATCTAACAAGACCTTATTGTCCTCTTAACCATGTTTTTCAACAATTACCACTTGATTAGTTGAGCACTCTCAATAGTAGTAGCAGTAGTAGTAGTACTCCGTTTTTAACACCTGTCTCTTGCATAATTTTACCTAATTAATATATAGAATTTTTCACCAACCAGGTTACAAAGTACTTCATAGAAATGTTTTGATGTATCATCTGTTGAAGAATGGAAAGAAACATTGAAGGTACAAATAACTTAACCCAACGATAACATACATTGAAGACATTAAAGGTCCAAGAATAGACTCCTGAGGAACACTGTAGGTACTATTTGCCAATCAATTAATACACTGTGATCAACTGTATGTAACACAGCAGAAAAACCAAACAGCAGTACAGCAGCTGATTCTCTCTCTCTCTGCAGGTATCTCTGACACCTGAGCTGCAGGTTTTAGACAGCAACTATTATTATTGTTATTATCATATGAACTGTTGCTGCTATCATAAAAAACATATGTGCATCTATAATTATCACTCTTATTTTTTAAATTATTAAACAGGTAGTCTGTCGGAGCTGAAACCTGATGGTGCACAACTGTTTCTGGTATCTCTTTCCTCTTTCTCCCCCTCTTTTCCACCCATCTCTCCTCTCTTTTCCAGGCAGATGGCCACCCACATTGAGGCTATTTAAAACATTTATGATTGCAAAAAGTATTGCACTAAAAGAAGAAAAAAAAAGACAACTCTGTGAGGTCCTGATTTTAAGTCAGTTAAGTGCAATAACTGACCCCCCTCCCAGGTGTTTCAGGCATCTGACATAAAGAAGCTTCATCAGCTGCTGTTGGTGCCATCTTGGGAGAAAGGTGAGGTTTGTAATTCCATCATGTGAAGTCCTTCCCATATGCCAGGAGTTCCCTGATGATGGCGGCAGTTATGTTTGCTTCAGACCACCCCTCTGAAACGCCTGACACAGCCAGCGATGACCTCTTCTTTTGGTAGTCTCTTGTACTGAGAGGACAGCAGCTAGGGGACGATGATCTTCTGAACCTCGTTGATGTATGGTGCAGGGTCTTTAAAAACTTGGTCAGGACCTCCATCAGTTCTTGGATGCAACCTGGAAAACATTTGTACAGTGCTGTTTTGTGAAATATTTACAAAAGTTACCGAACTGAGACTTCGAACACCAGTTCAACCTAACATAGGGCACTTCAAGCAAGCAGCAAATCAAGTCATGATAAACAGAAAAGGATCTTGCATGCTGTGCTGTGGTAGTAATTGATTTCAATTAATTTATTTATTATTGGATGAAATTCTTTAGAAATATGGTCTCAAGTTTCTTACATTGTAAATGTCCCCTGTAAAATATCAAATTACAAATATTTAAAATAAAAATGACATTAACTATCCAATACATTATAAATGTCTTAACTGCAAAACTTTCCAATGAAAGAGAAGATAAAATTATTTGAAGTAAACCGTAGGATAGAAAGATGTATTATTAGCCTGTTACAGAGAACGGATGACACACATTATGGGTCCTTATTGTTTGATGCACAGTTGTGATCCCTGAAAATACACTGATAGATCACAAATATAGTTGGAGCACTGTGAAACATTTACAGTACACACCTGGCTGCAACCACTGTTTGTTTAGAGGCTGTTCCTCATACGTGTGGACATCTTGGGGGTGATTCACAAGAGATCAAATGTGATGTCCCCTGCAGATAAAAATAAATTTAAGCGACCAGGTTAAGTTCGTCAAGAGACATCTTTGCTCTTTGATTTTCCCAGCCACTGTAGGTTACTCACAGAGGGAAGACAAGGAAGTTAGCAGGCTCTGTGCTCTCAGCAGTTAGCCAATCAGATGATACTGTTGAGTGTTTTAAGTTTTAAAAAGCGTGTGACAACTGCAAATCTTCACGCAATGGCAAACCATTCCTAACTCTCACGCATTGCCATCCAAGCCATCAAGTGCAGACCAATTTATGTTAATCGAATTAAACTTGTAAAATGAGGCTTCTACATACAGACTAATAGATCTGTTCAGGCCTGGACTCTGATCATGTGACAGAATTATGGCCGTGATTGAACAATGTACAGTGGAGTTATGACAACTTCACATTCACACTGATCAGTAGATGGCGCTATCACTATCACTACCAAAGTGTCACTTTGTCCTCCCATAGTCCCTCTGGCTCTTCTCTCTCTCTCGTTTCAGATAACTAAACTTTAAAAATAACTCAGTAATTCATTAATATATATAATCCTGTTGTAGATCACTACATTGTTATTGTTATAGTCAGCCCTGATACTGATGGTGCCCAATTGTTCCCGGTCTCTCTCTCTCCACCTCATCTCTCTTTTCTCTCCCCCGCTTTCCACCCATCTCTCCTTTCCTCCCCCCTTCCTTTTCTTTCCTCACCCCAACCGGTCGAGGCAGATGACCGCCCACATTGAGCCTGGTTCTGCCAGAGGTTTCTCCCTGTTAATGAGGGAGTTTTTCCTCTCCACAGTCGCCTGTGCTTGCTCATTGTGGGAACTGTTGGGCTTCTCTACGTTAATATTGTTTTAAGGTCTTGACCTTTAAATGTAAAGTGCCTTGAGATAATGTAAATTATGAATTGGCGCTATATAAATAAAATTTAATTTAATTGAACTACAAACAGACTAATAGATCTGTTTAAATCGGGAGTCTGATTATAGGTGAGAATTTTGGGGCGTTTTCACAGTTTGAGGGAATGTCACAATTGTGACCATGTTCTTATAGCTTCTTATGTCTCATTTTAGCTGGATATTGTAAAGCTGCCAGCAGCAGTACATCAAGGAATGATTGGACAATGCACAGAGGAGTTATAATATATCCCTCTTTTTTGGCTAATCCTCAAACTTTGACGCCGCAGCACGATCAGACCGTGTGACGTACAACAAAATTTTTTAGGTAGTTTTAATCTCCATGGAATTAAGATAACACTTACCGAAATGGCCTACTTCCTGTTGCATTTTACATTCACGTGTGTACTGATGTCCGTGAAGATCGATGAACTTCGGGGCTGCATTTTAGGGGGTGCAGTTTAGCAATTTTGTCACGCCAATGACAAATTCTTGAATTTTCTGTCAGTTTCATGAGTTTTCAAGCATGTTTAGGCCCTAAAAAATGTGTTTCATGTGGCGCACGAAATAATAAAAATCATCGGACCAATTTCAAGGGTACTGTCGGTGCTTGGACCCTAATAAAATTAATAATTATTTTAATTAGAGAGATGACTATGAGTATAAGATTAGAGCAACATGGCAGAATACTTATCAGGTGCATTACAGTACAGTAGTACAGTTCAAATGGATATGGTCATAATTTTTAGAAAACTATGCAATCTTATAAATACCTTAGGTCTATTGTTGAATTCAAACTGAACTTTGAAGCAAACAGTGAAGCTTTGTGCAAAAAGGTTCACCAGCTTGTACTGTTTAAGGAAAATGTCTTCCTTTCATATTGACAAAACCATGCCGACACTATTTTATCTTGCTTTCATTGAGTCTGTTTTATCATTTTCTTTGGTAACCTGTCTTTAAAGGACAGAAACAGACTGAGTCAGATTGTGAAATAGTCCAGTTGGCTGATTGGTGAGCCTCAGATGAGCCTAGGGTCCCTGTAACTGACAGTTACAGAAGATAGCCAGCTCCATTAGCAATGATGACTCGCATCCTCTGCATGGGGAATTTCGACTTCCACCCTCCCAAGGGGTAAAACACAACGCTACAGAAATAGTTTAGTTCCAGCTTCAATTGTTCACTTTATACAGGGTTATAGCCAAATTTGCACATTGTCTTTATCCACTTTTCTGGAAGCATTTTAAAAGTTTTTGTCATTGTTTTTGTGGTCTTGTCTTCTGTCAGTGTGTTATAATTTTGTACTGTGTTTTGGATGGATGCCTTCTCTTTTATTGCTGTAAAACAAATCTACCTACGGGTACAAATAAAGTAATCTAACCTAGCCTAACCTAATCAAAGTTGGCGTGGACAGGAAGAATGTGTCGCCACTTATAATTACAGCTTTAATTTTGATGATTACATTTTTACCTGGGAGGATACACTATTGCAACATCCACAAGATTATGCTTCATGACTGACAGTGTTTCATATAAAAAAATAAATGTGGAGGACTGAAAGTTTTTCAGAGGTCTGAAACTTGTGGGCCTCCTGGGTTACAGACTCCAGAAATTAAAAACCTCCTCTGGTGCATATATATATATACATGTATACAAAAAAATGGAGAAGTGCTGTATTTGAAAATGCTGGAAATGTTAACATAGTCTTTATGCGTATAAAAAAAGGAAAAATGCAAAAGCACATAGAGTCCAAAGGTCCCAGCATATGAGGGTGGATTGTTGAGTAAGGGGGGTAACACGGACATACACCAACATCCAGCACAACTTTTGGCATCACATTACCATGGCCAGAGAGTCTGTAGGGAAGGAGGGTGTATATTTGTAAAGACAGCAGATAGGGTTGCAGGGGCAGACAGAGGGTAGGTGGCAGCTCCTTAGAGGGCTAATATCACTAATATTTTAACAAAAAAATATGAAACTGGAGCAGGTGGAATGAAGTCTGTACTATGATTTGTGATTAGTGAATTATTTAGTAGTCTGAAAGCCTACGGTAAGGCCTATTGCCAAGGGTATAGTGAGTCATGTAAATGTGATACTGCCTATCGCCAGTGACACAGACACTGAGGGCTCTGTAAAATCATACTTGGTTATCAAGTCCAGTCTCACTATTTAGAAAGACAGCAAGGTATCTTAAAATTGTTTAGTTTTTTCATCACGTGTTAAGTTTTGTGTTAACATAGGGGACATTTAAATGCTCTAGTTGAGTTATTTCACCAGGATCTTAATAGATCTAAAAATAGCTCAACCTTGATAATTTTTCTTATAGCTGCTCCCAACCACACTAAAAGTATAATTATGGTGAATTGTGATTGTGGCTGTCCTGCTGTCCTAATATGCTACAATAGCAACGTGTGCTGTGAAGTGTGTTGTTGCTGTACAACAAAATCAATAATAATCATCATCATCATCATAATAATATAAATCAATCAAATTGTATTTGTAAAGTCTATATTCACACACCACAATTTGGCTTATAAGAATTAACAGGTGTAACATTTAATGCTATAGCAATAACTTTTAAG
This sequence comes from Paralichthys olivaceus, assembly GCF_024713975.1. Taxonomy (NCBI): domain Eukaryota; kingdom Metazoa; phylum Chordata; class Actinopteri; order Pleuronectiformes; family Paralichthyidae; genus Paralichthys; species Paralichthys olivaceus. Next base: position 26,270,150 of record NC_091102.1, read on the forward strand.
ACTATGTAGGTTGTCCAAAATGCTGCAGAGATCAAAGAGAACACAGTCCTCCTGTGTCACCCTTTCTACACTGACTTCCTGTTAAATTTAGAATAGAATTTAACATTTTTCTCCTTAACCCTATGGAACCATCATATAAAGAGAATCTTATACCATTACCCCACTAAAGCACTGTGCTCCCAGAATTTGGGCCTCAAAAGTTTTAGGTTTTAGCCATCAGACTACCCTACTGTGGAATCATCTGCCAGTTTCAGTTCAGGAGGCACACCCTTGCTTTTAAACCCTTGCGCAATGTTCATATTTCATGCCTTCACAGTATAGTCCAGGTAAATTTTGACCCAGGCTAAGAATTCCCTCATAATAAGTGTCTATGCCAAATTTTGAATTACAGATCTATTTATAATGTATAAATAGCCTATCTGACATTAATAAATGGATGATTAAAATTGTATTAATGTTTCAGAGAGCTGGGAGAATTTATTTTATGTTTTACACCAATTGTTTTTGGAGAAAAACATCTACTATCACACAATAGCATTTCCTGTTTTACCTAAGATATGAAAACATATCAGCCATAATGATTTGTTTATATTCAATTGAAAGCGAGAATAGCAAAAACATTCTGGAACCGTTCAGATTTATTATATAACCATCTTAAAGAGGGCTGTAATCAGAGTCTTCCTCCAAGTTGTCTCCCTGCTCTGACACATCCTCCTCCAAATCACTATCTGCTTCTTCATCTTGGAAGATCAGATCAAGTGCCTTTTGCACAGTGTGTCTATAGCTGCCATAAACTCAAACTTCAGTCAGACAACTCACGTTCAAATGTTTATTGCAACAATAGAACATGTTAGTGTTTGGCTTCTATCCATTTCAATATAAATTTGACCTGGAACAGCCTCAGTATACAAAAAGTTGTAGCACCTGTATGAAAAATAATTTTAAAATATTATATAATATATATTTTTTGTGTATTTTGGGTGATAAAAGTCATCAAATTTCACTCTAAAAGAAATACTTTTAGGATATTTCTTTACTGCTGTAAAATATCAAAATGGGTCAAATTAAAAAAAAACATTATATGTGTGGATGTGTGGGTCCTTTGTAGTATCTTCTTCCTGTTTGTTTTGAGAGATGAACCAGGTAAAGGCAGAATGACGCCCACACAAGACACAGCAGTGTCAGGACAGACTGATGACATGTTTAATTAGGTGTAATCGATGTCAAAGCACTGCTGTGATTTGTGGTGGAGCCAGTAATTGCATTGGATGTTATACTCTCAGCTTTCCACAGGGTAGAGTCAACAGATTAAGCAATCACCCCACAGTTCCTGGGGGAGGATACATGCTGCAGCAAATTACAGGCTCATTACTAACACTGATTCTAAACCCATTGGCAACTATGTAAGCAATCAGTATGAAATCAGATAGGTCTCTATTTAAATAGCATCTATTGGTGTACTGAGAATGTCTCAATCAATAAGGCAATACAGTATTATGAGACTTTTACGTCTGTTTTTTTTCTATTACGTTTCAGGTGGTTTGACTTACTATGTATTGTACAAATTCAAGGTACTTGTAATTTCCGTTTTATGCAACTTTTTAATTCTACTCCACTATATCGCAGATGCAGTTGTAAAAATGTTAACAATCTTCCTGTCAACTGAAGACCAACTTTCTTAATCAATTTATTCATTTTGTTGGATCAATGAAGTTTAAGCTACCCAATGATATAAAAAGAATGTAACTCAATTTTAATCATCTACAGAAACACTTTTAATCAATCAATCAATCAATCAAATTTTATTTGTCTAGCCCATATTCACAAATCACAGTTTGTCTCATAGGGGCTTTGACAAGCTGTGACATCCTCTGTTCTTAACCCTCAACAAGAATAAGGAAAAACTACCAAAAACCCTTTTAACAGGGTAAAAAAAAAATAACATAGAAACCTCAGAGACGGACAGAAGTGCAATAGATGTTGTGTAATAGAGAACATCAGAGAAATAGTAAAGTAATTACAGTATTGGTTAGAATAAATAGTTTGTATCATGATGGAAGGTAAATTAATTGAGGAATGTCAGTATCTTATCTTATCTTATCTTATCTTATCTTATCTTAATGGTAGAGTATCTGAGGAGACATATTGTATGTCAAGCAGTCTTGTTGTAATCATAGTCCATGATCTGCTGCCACCACGATCAGGATACACCATTATAGTCCATCATCATTATCCACTGCCACCATCAGGATCCACCATCAGCTGCCCCTTTAATCATGGTCCACCACTACGATCACCAGCACGATACAGGATCTGCCGTTATGATCACTATCTCTGATTCAACAACATGGCCACAGTCGTGGCCCTGGATCTGCGAGTGGATACATATAAAGCCCTTAACAATCAAGCCCCTTCATAACACCGTATTATCCAAATAGATCACTCCGTTCCCAAAACACAGGCTCTCTTGTGGTTCTAAGAGTCTGTAAGAGTGTTATTATTATATGAATTGTAACTGTCATCAATAATAATCAATAACTTCTTTACACTGTAATTGTTTACATTTTAACTAGTCAGATCTGATACCTGATGGTGGATACCTGACAGGTGTTCCCGGTCTCTCTCGCCCTCTCTACGTTTAAGACTAGACATTGTGCACCACTTTTCTCCATGAGAAGGGGCAATTTGGGGTTCACTATCTTGCCCCACTGGGATCAAATCGCCAACCTTCTGGTTAGAAGGTGAACACTTTAACCCCTGAGCCACACGTGATGTGCGCAGGGCACCAAAGGTCATCCTCATAATTATTCATAATGATGAATTTGTGCGTGATTGAGAAGCCTCAGAAACACTGTTATCGCAAAACAGAAAGATGCATGGCTTCATACCATAGAGTCCTGGACCTGGACAGTAGCAACATTGATATATAAAATTCTTTGTTTTATTTTTAAGCATGTTGTGCTTTCAAATACTTGTGTATGTGTGTGTGTTGTTGTTATTGATTTGCCTCTTTTATAGTGTAATATATACTAACTTTACAAAGTTAGTTATATTTTGTGACATTTCTTCAGTTACGTGTGTGACTTATTGAACAGTTCTGTTTTTTGTATTTGTATTAATTTATATTTATTTAATTTTATCAACAGTGGCAAAAAAGATAGATACCAGTGGTATTTCAAGTTAGAAAAATGATGGTGATGAATGTGTCATAGCAGAGGGCCTAAAGGTAAAATATACAATATTTTGCTAGTTTCTCTTATTGAACATGGTTGAACAGTTATCCTTGCAAGGGTTTGTGACATTTCTGTATTATTTATTTGTTTCTAACAATATTAGAACTGATTTATTCCAACCATAGAGTTTTAAATACATTTATACGGGTACAAAATACAAATCCCCCCCCCCCCAATCCTCTCTCCACTGCCTGTGTCATTTCGCTGGTGGGATGGTAATGCTGGTGGGCTCTGGGGTACATAGGATCTCTGGGGGGATAAAAGAGGAGATGAAGCTGAACCTCATGCCGACAGAAATATAAACAGAGGTTTTTCCAGCCTCCATAAATCTGTTCGTCTGACCTCACAGGTAATCTGACACAACCACACTGAGAATAGTTTATAGAAAAAGGCTATTTTCTCCCTGATTGTCTCATTTGCTTTTGTAGGTCATAAAGGCAGCAATATTAAAAAGTTTCATAACCAAAATCTTAAATGGTTCGGGGCTTAAAAGTACATATGTAAATGCAACCAAGGTGCATTGGAGATAGATGGCGATTCTAGTGTAAATACAAATGCATACTCCATCCAAATACAACTGTGAGTGGAAATAATAATCACTCCTATCTGTTACAGCACAGCTAGCAGCCAGCCAGTAAACACAAGAAGTCATATCCTCAGTTCCTTACATCGATTAAGACACCTGTGGATGGAGTGAAGACAAGACCAATCTAACATCCTGAGACAAAAAAGCCTGTGTAAAAATGTAGAATACAATTTAATTAGATAATAATAGTTCCTGGAGTTCAGATACAGATTCAGCAGCAAGTGATCAGGACAAGCCTACACCCAGGGCTCTTCCCGCTCTTGTTATGAGAAACAGCGTTTTTTTTACTGTTTCAAAGTGTCACAGGCATACTGTGGTCAGCGACGTGGGTGCGAGACCTAAGACATTGCTCTGAAAAATGCAAATGGCAGCAAAACGTTTTAAGCAGGCTTAGCATTGCTCAGCAACTCGATGAATTTAATATATACAGATTGTACAGCATCTCTAGAACAGTGGACAAACTCTGGTCACCTGCTGTTTTTTGGTCAGGCAATTGTCTGATATCACCCATTAAATATGAATGAGACCAAACCTGAGGATTCTCCCTTGTTGCTAGTGATAATATAACTCCAAGACCACATGATCCACCGATAGACATAAATGTTCCCTGAAACTCTATACCTTAGGGTCACAGACATCAATTTGTGTGTGTGTGTGTGTGTGTGTGTGTGTGTCTATGTGTGTGTGCATTTGCAAAAACTTAAATGACAAACTCTCAATCAGAAATCTAACAGCAAGAATCAGTTATCACCCATTATTGATTTGGTGTGTATTTCACTGCTTGTGTGTGTCTGTGTGATGTAAGTAAGTGCCTTGGAACTATATCACATTGAACCGTACAACTTCTGGTCAGTGGACAATAGCCAAAAAAAGGGAATGAGTCACTATTCAGTACACATGTGTTTTTGTTTATTTTAGTATATCACATTACAAGAATTGTCATAAACAACTTTGCCAGAAAAATTTACTGAATCTTAGAATGCTGTAGGTGTATTCCAGAGTTGAAGACTCAGATTATGACTGTTGTTTGATTGTTTAGTCTGTAAACTGTAGGCATTATTTTACAAGTTTGAAAGTTGTTACTGTGCTGTGTCAATGCTTTATTACCAATGTTAGGTAGCTGAATTAGCTGAATGCGACACAGTGTTAGCAGGAAACCAGTTGCTGCCTTTCCTTATTGAAACAGCTGATGATGATCTGGACTGTATAACGTCAGATGCACCATTGCACAATAATTAGATAAATACTATATAGAGATAGTATGTTAAAGGGATATTTTGACCTCTTATTGTTTTAGATATGTGTGATAAAAACACATTATAGCCTACAACCCCTAATCACTGCCATTATCATATAGTCAACATAATATAATGCTAATAATAAAGACTTATCTGTGGCCTTATCTATGCTGTAGTGCTTAAAAGTGTAATATCACAGATATTTATATATTGCTTTTCTAGTCTTGATGACCACTCAAAGTGCTTTACAGCACAGTTTGCCATTCACACACACATTCATACAGTGCATCTATTAGCAGCACTTTTTGTTCTATGGGGCAATTCAGGGTTCAGCATCTTGCCCAAGGACACTTCGGCATGCAGATGGGAAAGACTGGGGATTAAACTGCTGATCCTCTGGTTGGAGGCCAACCGCTCTACCCCTCAGCCTCCCCATATCAGAGCTCTGGAGGTCCATCTTAAAATGATATCGTATTTCAATAGATATCTAGCCATAGATTTAGGGGCATGTCTGTTTACTTGACACACAGACTCCTAGATAGCGTTTTACAGTCTTTATCTTCACATGTGTTCTCTATGATCCACAAAAGTTACTGTGGGTTTCTTTGTGTTCTGACCGGAGAAGAGGAAACTGTTAGCATGCTAGTTACTGTCCCAGTGATGGCTGCCCACTGTTCCGTGTGGTCACTGTGTGTATTGTGTTCCGTGTGTGCTGTGTTCACACGGATGGGTTAAATGCAGAGGTCAAATTCCCCCATGTTGCATGTTGTGCTGTGTGTGCATGATTGTGGGACAATAAAGAGGAATCTTCCTCCTTCCTTCCTAACCTGTGTTAAAGTTACGCTCAATAAAAGGTGAATTAAAAAAGTCCATGAGGTTTAACATAATGTTTTGGTAATTTCTTATATGTGGTTAAACAGTAGCTTAAACTTTCAGTGTTTTGTTTTAAATACCTGCTGTATTTCTACAGTTAGCAGGTAAAAAATTATGAAGTGAAACTGTCAGATTATACTGACTGTGTAGAAAAAACAGATGCAAGATTTTTATGATTACATTCAGTTTAATTTCTTTTGGGCTGTGGATGACTTCTTGGTGCCAGTGTCTTTACATTATACTTCAATCTGATGATTTGATTCTGATGTGCTAATGTCTTATTGTTTCCAACCAATTCATTCAGTATTTTTCTTTCTCTCTGCTGAAGAGCTTTTGTATGTTTTTTTAAACGTCCATGAATCTACGAGAGGCTGAAGGACTGAAGCTTTAGTTGATGATGATGACGTGAAACAACTGGACCTCCTCCGATGATCACGATGACTGGTGTCAACAGAAGGAACACCTCATGTACGGAGCAGCCTATTTGGTGTCATTCTTCAGGATGTGGAGGAGAGAGACTGAATAACAGCATCCTTAATTCTTTAATGAGATGTGATGATGATAATCCCCACATTCACTTTCCTCTGGGATCACAGACCAACAGATTTTTGTGATTCTCTATATTCTCAGATTCAGTCTCTTACCTTTCACTTAGTTTCTGCTGTCATAGACATGGTAGTAACATTTTTGAAACATTAATTATAAATAATTTACCTAGAATTAGTAAATGGATCAACTTCAGCAGTCAAGTCCTTTGCAGGTAAGTGTTTACCGGTATTAACCAATCATAAACAGCTGGAACTGTACAACCTCTTCAACCGTTTACCTGGATTAATTGACGTCTATAAGAAATGTTTACTGCTGTACACTTTAAAAGTATGTTTTATATATATACGTGATTAAGTGTTAACTTAAACGGTTCTGATATTTATGATTAAACGGTACTGAATACGTTTTCCACTGACAACAGATGACGTGCCTGGTTTTTAAACATTTAACCCTTTTCCTTATAATAAATCCAACTTTGGTGAATTAATGTTCCCATTGTCATAAAATGTTTTCATAAGACAGATAATCAAAGTATTAACTCATATCCTAACTATCAATAATTGAATCGATTAAAACCAAAATAAAAAAACCCACCTCTAATTTATTTCAAATTCCAACAACACATTCATTCAAATGTTTTTGTGTGATTACAATACTGTGCATGTTGCTGATGTGAGTTTTTACTAGACTTGCTCCTTATAATCATGAGTAGTAAAACAGTTTCATAGATAACTTTATTGCACATTGAAAAATATTCATTTATAATCCAACAAAAAATAAACTACAGTTGTGGATCAAAGTAAACTTGATCTTCATTATAGGAAGGTTAATCTCTAGTGCTAAATATTTAGAGAGTATAATTTAAAGCAGAAAAGGTAGAATTGAGATTATATATTTAACATAAATCTTAATGCAGTCGTCTGTGCGAGTAAGAGTAAAGTCCAAAGACACAAGCTATTTTACACACTACTTAACGTTAGCTGCCACACTAACTTTAGCTACAACTCTGAAATATGTGGACATGTTCAATTCAATTTTATTTGTATAGCGCCAAATCATAATATACATTATCTCAAGGCACTTTACATAGAAGGTCAAGACCTTAAAATCATATTAATATAGAGAAACCCAATGAGCATCACTTTGGTGACTGTGGAGGAAAAACTCCCTCATTAACAGGGAGAAACCTCTAGAACCAGACTCAATGTGGGCGGTCATCTGCCTCGACCAGTTAGGGTGAGCAGAGAAAAATGGGGAGGAGTAAATTAGCTCCCTGGTATAATTCCAACACACATGGATTAAAACAAGCGTCAAGAAAACTAGAAAGGAAGTGGTGTTGAACAGATGTCGTAAATATGAATTGATATTAATGTGAATATTGTGCATTGAATAGACACAGTTGCATATCTGCCTTTCTTTGTGTATGTTTATGCTGCTCGTACATTAGGCCTTTAACAGAAATTGCCAAAAATAATAAATATGACTCCTATGTTTTTTGGAAGATCAGGGTGGTAGATCTCAGCTAACCTTTGGAATTAAAAGTGATCTTGGGTTCGAAAAGGTTTGTGACCACTGGTCTAGAATGTTGGGGTACACATGACACATGGAGCATCTCTTTCCTCTTCTCCCTCCTTATCACATCAAATAACTTAATGTCTCATCAATGCATGTTACTGACTTGACTTCTTCCCTGGAGTCCCTGTGCCTCATCATTCACAGATCCAGGGCCACGACTGCAGCCAAACCATGGATTATGATGATGGATCGCCAATCAGAGATTGTGATCGTAATGGCAGATCCTGTATCATGCTGGCATCTGATAGTGGTGGTGGACCATGATGGAGGGGGAAGCTGATACCACTCAGATACTCGACCATTATTGACAACAATTCTACAATTAATTTACCTCCCATCATGCTACAAACACTTTATTCTAACCAATGCTGTAATTACTCTTAATTTTCTGACATTCTCCATTCCACGTGGCATCTATTGCACTTCTGTCATCCTGGGAGAAGGATCCCTCACATGTGGCTTTCTCTGAAGTTTCTACGTTCTTTTTTCCCTGTTAAAAGTTTTTTTTTACTCTTGTTGAGGGTTAAGGGCTGGATGTCAAACCTTGTTAAAGCCCTATGAGACAAATTGTGATTTGTGAATATGGGCAATACAAATAAAATGTTATTGATTGATTGATACAACAAGACTGTTTATAGGCAATGCACAAATAGACAGAAAAACACAAATTAGACTCGGAACATGAAGTAGTTCATTTTCATCTGTAAGAAATAAACTGAACTTTGAACTAGTTCTTGTTAAGTGTGAACTGGCACAACACTGGTGATGTGTGGTTCTTTACTATATTGGCAGATTTGTCAAAAATGGTTTCTTCATTATTTAGTTTTCTTTCTTACCTTTAAACATCTGTTTGCTTTCATCTTTCTGTGTATTTAATTTTTTTAACTTTTTTATCTCATATGTTTTCACTAATACAATTGACCATGTCACCATTATTTCCTTTTAAAGATTGATACATTTTTCTTCTCTTTTTTTCTTTATTTGTTCTCCTTTCCCTTATTATGTATAGCTTAAGATTGTAAACTGTTGTCCTTTTGTTCCTTTTTTGTTGTTTTGTTGTTGTTTGTGTCTGTTCTATTATCTATGGGTATTGGATTGCTTTGTTTATTTTATGAATATTTGTTTTGTGTGGGACCCTCTCAAAAATGAGTTGGTGCAACTTTAGGGGTTTATCCCATTCGAATAAATGTGTGTTTAGAGGGTGGTTTGGAGTGTGTTCTTAAGAAGCGCTCAAGCTGGAATTTATTGGACATCGACACGTTTAGACAAGAAATCAGCTTATCTTGCCCTGGGCTTCATGTTGGTGTCCATCGCGCCACGCCAAAGATGTGTACGTGTCCAACATTGCTACAGAAAATCACTGACACTGCAGCTGATTTTCTTGACTGAGCGAGGAACGAGGGCCTGGAAAGAAGTCATTAGGGAGGTTGGACTTCCAGCTAAATTCTGAAAATATGTTGATTTACATTTACATTTACCACTTACAATGTCTGACTTACCTTACCATAGTACTTATATCATGGTCACTTTACATTGCAATATTTTCTTATTTCATTTTATTTCATTTATGCCTTGCTGTATTATTCATGTCATGGTCACTTTGCAATATTATTTATTTTATGGTCACTTACTTTTGCAATATTATTTATATCATGGTCACTTTCTTTGGCAATATTATTTATAGCATGGTCACTTTCTTTTGCAATATTATTTATATCATGGTCACTTTCTTTGGCAATATTATTTATAGCATGGTCACTTTCTTTTGCAATATTATTTATATCATGGTCACTTTCTTTGGCAATATTATTTATAGCATGGTCACTTACTTTTGCAATATTACTTATATACTTTACATTACAATACTTTTTATATCATGCCACTCTTTTATCCTCAGTACCCTTTTGCACATTGTCTGTTTGCAGGTCGATTGTTTTCTATTTTATGTGTAGGTTACAAAAAATTCTGTCTGTTTTTTTGTGTTATTGTCTTTTCCATTTCAATTTCTGTAGTGTATACTACACTTTCTTTCTGCTGCTATAACATGTAAATTTCCCCATTGTGGGATGAATAAAGTATATCTAATCCAATCTAATTTAGGCTCTTACACTTTATCATGACCGAATTAGTATTAGCCAAGTTTAGCACTTGCTGCCCACTGGGTTTCTATGTTTGTATGGCTTTCTTGCCAGCATTCTTGTCTGGCGTAAGTGATTTTTACATTCAACACTTTTTTTTGTGTGTGTGTGTGTGTGTGGTTAGAGGATGTTTGTCGAAAGAGATGGAAAAGTCTTACTGGCTGCGGTTGCACTGCAGAACGGCTTGCTTTTCATTGTGCGCATGTTAACAGATTAGTGTGGCCCCTCTGACTGCAGTTCAGCCACTGTTCAGCCTAGGAAGCCGCACTACTCTTTTAGAGATCCAAGGTCTCGCCACAGAATAAAAACATGGGATAATCAAAGGCTATAAATCATCATGTCGTGAACTATGTGACGTATTTACAAAGGTGCATAGTAAAACAATCCTTCTGCTGACCCTGCTGCATCCAGAGCAGCACACCAAAGGTGTGTATATGATGACGTTTGGGCTGCATTTTGTTTATGGTTTCAGTAGAATTCAGGAAAAAGTTGTAAAACGTATTGTATTTATTGCCTTCCTTGATTGATTCATGTCTTTATCTTTTGTGTCTCAATATTTCAACAGGTATTTACGTTACAAACTAATTTAATTGATGGAATGCAGTAGTTTTAAGAAACATGTTTCTATTTTATACAATGACAAGGAGGACCTGGAAGAGGACCGGGAATTGATAGGGAAATGGAGAGGCTTCTTCTGGCATCATTAAATAAGCCTCCTCATTCAGAGGATGAACATTTGATGTTGAGCCTGGTTCCTTCCCTGCAGAGATTGTCACCCCAAAGAAAAAAGGTTATGAAATAATGAAACAATTATTTATGAAAACACATAGGCTGTGCTCAATTTTGAATCAGTGGAATAGGTTGATAATCTTTGCAGGGAACTAAGCTTCTCATTGTTTTTGCGTGGGACAGCTCCCTCTGCTGAGAAGGATGTAAAGGCCTCCCTAACCCTGATAGACCCTCTTGCAGCATAGTTCACAGCAAATTTTCCCAGACCTGACCTGAGCTCGGGACAAACGGTAGGTTGTTGAAAACCCTGCACTCCTGTGTCCGGTTACGCCCAGGGAATGGCCTTCAGAGGTGCGAAGAAGTCATAGTAGATGCAATGACATTTAATCATGACTTATCCATCAAATATCTGTGTTAAATGTTTCACTTTACCTGAAAAAGAGTATCTATGATTGAAACTCTAAATCAATCATGTCACCATTCAATAACAGTAGCCTAGTTTGTCTTTTGATCATGTAATTTTGAATATTGATAAATTAACCACACTTTGAACCTGAACTGCATTAATAAAACAAGAATTTATTTGCTTTTCTTGTTTTGAACAGACACACCAAAGCAGGAAATAAGACTTTTTATAAATCCGCATAATGGCATAGTGATTTCAATATACTTTTGATTTTGACACACCATAATGAAACCCATCCGAAAACAGATCATCAAATTGATAACAAGTTAGCCTCAGGTAGTGCTGGAAATGGCAGATATCCAGACACAGCTCCTGCAGAAAACGGTGAAACTCACAGAGCTGTGTGCAACCCTGGATGGTCTTGTGGACACACCACGAGCTGGCTGTAGTCACACACAATACACATTACGCACAATAACAGTGTTACCAGAAGGTGGCGTTTATGGTTAATAGACTGTAGTACACTGACCTCAATTTTGGTTGTCTGCAGGTCGCTTGTGTTCATGGATGATATGTTTCTCTATTTGTTTGGGGTAAGTCATGCCGGGGCGTATCCTTACTGCAGAAAGCCTGAAGAAGAATGACTGGGTGCCATCATGATGAATCTGGCCTCCTCGAGTAGCATCTCACAATATTTATACACGTTATCATTGTCTTATCTCATCAGTGTCAGCATAGATTGACAGCAGTATTCTCTGACTGACAGCAGTATTCTGTTTGACGGGCTGAATGGCCCCCTGCTTGACCCTCCACCACTCCTGATTGTTTTTACATACTCTGCTTTTCAATAATCTAGGACATAGCCATTAACCAGCAAGCTGCACATTATGGGAAGCATATAGAGCCTGTTGGTTCCTTATGTTGCTTCTACAGACATGTATGTATGGTCTTATTAAAATGATGGAAAAATAATGTCAGGAACTTTTGTCAACAGTAATGTAATGTATCACACTTTACAAATGTGTTAACTGTTGCTTAGTGGAATAGAACATGAAAGAAATAAAGCCAGGAATTCAAACAAAGCATTGAAGGCTCTTCAGAAATTTTCTCTTTGCACTTCAGACTTTGACCTTTGTAACTTTTCAGAACTTTTACATGCACAAAACTTAAATGACACAACAAAGGAAAAAGGCAGACCTGAGAAGCATAATATGGACATTTTTAAATCTGCATGTTTCATATTAAGATTAATTCATAGGTTGCAAATTCATTTAAACATGTTACAGTGACGTAAAAAAACATATTACTTAAATGCAATATATTATAGACATAAATCAAGAATTGGATGTGACCATCTAATTATATGTCAGATTTAGTTTTGCTTAATTGTTTTTTGTTGACTGTAAATCTACTGCTGAAAAGCAGACTTGTGAATAGTGAAAGTTGTAACAGTAAAATTAACAAAGCTTTCCTCCTTTGTTCAAACTATCACTATTCCAACATCTTACCTTATATAGGATCTAAACACATTATTGTACTTGTTTTATATCTTATATGTGTGTCACTTCTTGAAAGTATCTTGTAAAATGTAGATAATAACACATATGTACCTGCACTAACCTTCCAAACTGAATGTTTCCTGACCTGGTGCATAGGTAGTATAACTACTGTAGATCAACAGTATATGCAAGTTTTTGGGGAGAAGTAATTTGTTAATGATGCTGGGCAAAAGTGTCATTGGGATTGGGATGAGAATGCATTGGGTTTTTTTGACTGCTGTCATCTTTTATTCATTTGATCTAGTGTTTTACAAAAAGCATAGAAGAATTATATTCTTAAGAATATAATTACGTTAAATAAAATCCATCACAAAAGAAACTAGAGTGAAGGATTGTCTATTTGTATTATTGTGGGATTCTTCGGTGTGGACTGTTTGATTTGTTAGTGACAAAGTGTCAACAAAAAAAAGTATTTCGCAGCAAATTTCATATAAGTGTACCCTTTGACGAAATTGTTGGCAATATTTTGTCTGATGGTGTAAAGGGGAAAGTAAAAGCAGTCTGGCCACGAAAGAGACTTGCACTGCACTGTTTAAATAGAAAGAGTAATAACATTTTCAGTTTACTGACTATTTGACTATAGAGAGACTATAATATTCATATTAAAGTGAGGATTGGGCTGCAATGTCAGCCATGTGGATGTTGATCATGGTGACCAAACTAATATGTATACATTTTTCCCAAAAGTCTCTTTTTTCTTTTATTTTGTAGATGTGGCCTCTGCCTCACACCCTGATGGAACACTTTTGGCACTCAGCTAACTGACGCTAACTTGCTCGGCTAACTGACGCTAATCGGCTGCCAGGTTCCTCAACCGGGCGGCTAGGACAGCCCCAAACTATGGATTAATCTCTGAGAGCTTTTGTGGACTTAATGTGGACTCTCAGTTTTAAGCACCTTTACGGACAAACTAATATTATGATGGCTGGATCTGAGTGTGAATCTTGTAGTCTTACCGTGTCAATGCTGAGGGAAAGCATTATTTCTCTGAAGGCTGAACTCAAGGAGAAAGAGGTCGTACCGCGAAGGCCCCCGACTGCTACTTGCCAACAGGAGCAGTGGATTGTGGCCAGCAAGGACAAGCATGGTGCGGGGTGCCCGTCTCACTGTTCTAGTGCTCCTAGATCTGACAGCCACTTTCGACACCATCGATCACGCAATCATGTTGTCATGTCTAGAAAACTGTGGGGATTAAAGATACAGCACTCAGGTGGTTCCAGTTGTACTTAACAAATAGGAGTTTCTCTGTCCACCTGGGAGACTACTGCTCTGGGATGGCCCCACTTACATGTGGTGTACCTCAAGGATCCGTTCTAGGCCCTATCCCATTCTCCCTATATATGCTGCCCCTTGCATCAATCAACCTGAACCTTAAAACTAAGACTTCAATACAGCCCCTGCTTGACTTCCTAAATGAAATCAAAGTATGGATGAATACAAACTTCCACAAATTAAATGAAAATAAACTGAGGTTATTGTATTTGGACACTCTGAACTGTTGAATGTGAGCACCCATGGCCCCCTAGTTCCTAATAATCACTCTACAGCAAAGAGTCTTGGTGTCCATTTTGTTTTTTAAATTTGACCAGCAAATTTCCTCAGTGGTTAGAAGTGGCTTCTTTCAACTAAGCCAAGGTAAAGGCCTACCTTCCACAAAAGGATCTAGAGAGGGTTATCCATGCATTCATAACCTCTAGACTGGACTACTGTAATTCCCTGTATGTAGGCTTAGATCAATCCTCCATTAAACGTTTACAGCTTGTACAAAATGCTGCTGCTCGCCTCCTGACCAAAAACAAAAAGAGACACCATATCACACCTGTGTTGCAGTCCCTCCACTGGCTTCCTGTAACGGGATCGATTTTAAATTTTACAGTTAACTTTTAAATCTCTTAACAGACTGGCACCACCTTACTAAGCCGAACTTCTCCATATACACACCACAGTTAGGGAGCTGAGATCAGCCTCTCAGCTCCTCCTGAAGCAAGACTCATAACAAAAGGTGATCAGGCCTTTGCAGTAACAACCTACCACTCCACATTAGATCTGCCCCCTCTCTTTCACACTTCAAATCACTACCAAGTTGTTCTAAACAAATTTGACATTGACATTGACATTGACTGAATTAAAACATTGTATTTGAAACCATTTTGAATGAACAACTAATGCAGATTTTTTTTCTGAAGTCTCCAACACCATCAATTAATACAACTGGACAAAGAAGTAACAATCCTAGTACAGTTTGATACAACCCGACTGATAACAACTACTAAATTTTCTGGAGGTAAATAATCCATATTCTAGGAGTATAGACAAATGCCAACTAATTTAAATCTAATTTGTTTATCTAAAACATACAGCATATTACTAAAATCATTTAAAGGTTTAAAAATTTGTTTGTTTGTTTGTTCCATTCCAATGGAGCTACTTTCTTTCATGACAACAAGACTGTTTATTGGTTGCATGAGACCAATTTAGACACCGTTAAGACTATTCTGACAACCTTTTAAATACTGCTGCATTGACCAGAATCCCTTGGTTTTTAGACTCTTGTGTAGTTAGCATTATTAGCTTTCAACTCGGACAGCAATATTAAAATTTCATGTGAGTTCAGGGGCCTGTACAACAAAGCAGAATCAGGTCACAGTGATAATTTCAGGTTTAAACTTTGGGTTTTCATTGGGAAGATATATTAAATCCACATGGAAATTCCGGCTGAACCACAAGCAGGTTAAGTTAATAAATAAAAACCTGTCAGTGGCCCAGTTGCTTACCAATCAGATAAATGGAAAACCAGAGTCATCATTCTACAGGATCCTGGCAGTTATAGTGACAAATAATAAAGAGCCTTCTTTCTTTTCTTTCTTTCTTTTTTGATTCTTTTTATAGATGACTGGAACTGTTTTGCTGTCCAAATGTTTAGTGAATTTTTTTATGCCATATAAAGTACACTCATTGTTTCCCATAATGCATCATGAAAAGTACTATACAACGGATGGTCACTAACCGAGCAGTATATACCATCATGCATTGTACTCATGGTGGAGAGATGAGTGGAAAGACAGCAGCAGGAACAACTCAACCTGTAGTAAAAATTTTAAAATGAGTAGAGCAGAGCATCACAGCAGAAACTGCAGTAAACAACTTTATTTCTACATTTAAACATAGTCATTTAACATGTTTTTTACCTAAACATATTACTATTAAGTGGAAAATGAATATTTAAAATGTACTGTTAGATTTTCCACTGGCTGACGTGGTTGTTGTACGTCATAAACCTGCAACAATTACGTAATTACTGGAGCAGAAAAATTATGCTGAGTTGTAGCTGCAGGATTCAGACAACACCAACTACTATTATTATTATATTAACTGTCGCTGCTATCATTTACATCTTTACATCAAAAATTATCACTCTTATTGTTTTCACTATAACAACTATTCTGTCAGAGCTGAAACATGATCTCATCTTGTCTCCCCTCTCCTTCCCATTTTTCTCTGCTCATCCCAACCGGTCGAGGCAGATGACCGCCCACATTGAGTCTGGTTCTAGAGGTTTCTCTCTGTTAATGAGGGAGTTTTTCCTCCACAGTCGCCGGAGTGCTGCTCATTGTGGGAACTGTTGGGTTTCTCTCTAGTGTCTTTTGTTGAACTCAGTATACAGTTCTCTTTATGAAGATCACTATACAGTAAAGTTGGGTGCAGTGAATGAGTGGGTAGGGGAGCTGAAATCATTCAGTTACAACAGAACTGCCATGTTTCTTGGGGGAATGACAACAAATCCTAAAAAACAATTTAATAACATCCTAATGGTGTAATTTCTACATCTTTAAAAACACAGAAAATCATAGAAATATGCCTTTAACTTGTGATTTGTCCATTGACAATGCTCACACCCTTACACTTGTTTCTTTTCTCGGTGAGTGTTTTGGTTGATGACTTTCCGACTGGCTCAGGGAATAGGCAACTCTTCATATTTGTCTGCTGCGACACACCAAAGCTGCCTTGTCTGTGCTTTGCTCCCCTTTGTCCTACGCCATCACCGTCACCCTCTTCTTCTTCATCCACAATGGCCATGTTAATGGTGATATCTGAATCCAGATCAGTGCCTTTGAGTGCGGGACAGTTTGTGGAATACTCAATCTCCTCAACACATGGAGGTTCATCGTCTTCAAAAAAGCTGCCAAAGAGAGGATGGAGGAAAGTTAGTGCTGTTTAAAAAAATACTCTGTATCACAAACATTATGAATATGTCTCCTTCCTGTGAAAACAGAAACAAATATTAGGTTATTTTATTCAATTCATCTTTATATCAGTTATTACTACACAGGCATATACACACAAAAACACACACACACAGACTCACTTTGTTTGAAATGACACTCTACAGCCTATCTCTCTGTGTTGTTTGAACAGCTAGCGGCAGCAGCTTTCTCCCTAAAAAAAGCAAAGTGTCTTGCTTTGTCCACATGTACTCTATATAAGCTCAAGGTGATGACACTCTCCACTGCATCTCTGTAGAAGTTGCTGAGGATCTTGGCTTGTACATGTATGTTTGCTAAGATTTGCACAACCAACCAATCTCAGCAGAAGTCAAATTGTTGTAGATGGCATTGTAGATGTTTTGATGTAAAAGGTAATCATAAAGGATATGGTATTATCCAACTAAACAGTGATGGAGTTCAGACAAAGAAAATTCATCAGCAGTGCTCTGCCTAAACTTAATGTTTATACATATATATATATATATATATATATATATATAAATATAAAAAAACTGCTGAAAAAATAATGCACCTAGAATTGTTTCGGTGAGTTAATCTAACCAAGCATGCTGTGACATAAATACACATCTGACATTTTTAACAAAGCAAACATCTCAAAAGTCGGTTGAAAATTCACAGAGTTATTTATATATACATTCTTTGGTCCCCTTTGATATCCCCTCCAGGGACTGACAATTAACTCCTCAATTAATTTACTTTACACATGGCATCTATTGCACTTCTGATAAGAGGGTATTTGAAGGAAAGTTGTCACAGGTCATGTTGTCTGTTGTCATGTTGATGTCTGCTGCTGTAAGAAACTTCATCCACTGGATAAGGACACTATACACCTCACCCAAAGCCACCGTCACCATAAATGGTATCACCTTAAGGTTTTCACATTTCGACTGGGCACCAGGCAAGGACTCCCACTCTCGCCTTCTTTATTTGCTCTCTTCATAGAACCACTTGCTGCAGCCATATGCCATGACAACCGCATGACAAGGTATCCACATGACAAACCTCTAAAATAAAATCAGCCTTTACACAGATGATGTTTTACTGTATTTAAAAGACCCTTTGCCCTCACTAAAATCAACCAAATCTCATTCACACCTTCTCTAAAATCTCTAATTATACAATTAGTTGGAACAAATCCATTATATTACCACTTCCCGAAGATGCCTGGGATTCTGCAGAACAGTATTTATCACTTCCACTTCGCACTGGCGATATTAGGTACCAGGGTATAGACATTTCCCCCAGGCTGTCAGAGTTGTTTCACCTTAACTACACTCCATTGTTAAAAACAGTTGAAGATGACTGAATCTACCTCTTATCCTCATAGGACGAATTGCAACTGTCAAAATGAAAATACTCTGAGACATTAATTATCTTTTCTCAATGCTACTCAACGCACCAACAGATGTGATCTCTGTGATCTGTCTTCTCCCATAATGACTCCCTTGAGGCTGGTCAATGTTGACGGACACAGATGTTTATTGACTCTGCATATTTCTCATTAGAGCGAAAGGGTCATCAACACAAGGAAGTGGCGTTCATGGCGTTCCACAATATATATCTTTCAAATAATAATAATAATTTATTATAGAAACTAAACTATAAATTCACATTGTGTTCTAGTGATTGTATAGTGGAATTTGGCCCCTGTAAATAAAATAAATAAAACAAAACAGAAGTCTCTCTCTCTTAAAACAATAAAGAAATTACTCTTTACCTATAAAAAGACCCAAAATACATTCTTTTACAGACCACACATAACAACTATTACCTTCTTTTTTTGTTTCCTTTCAGTCATAACATTAAGCGACATAACAAAACACATTAACTAAACAGTAGAAAATATCTAAGCTGCATACTATCAAAACAGTTTGTAGCATGACATTTTATGAACATACCTGTATATTTCATATAAAACACAAGAGCAGAAAGTAATCAAAACAAGGTAGGTGCTCACTGTGAAGAATACATATATAATGATAGCTAGCTTACACAGGAGAGTCAATAAAACATATATAAGACAATCAGTAACTGTATAAAAAAACATGGCGAACTGTATTCAAGACATGTAAAATCACACTAAATAATTCCAGTTTAACTAATAGCTACATTTCATGTGGTTAACAATATATATGCTTATGGACTTCAACACACACACCCTAACTCATGGTGTTCCTTCCTCGAGGAATACACACAATCCCTTGCAGCTAGGGCTCACCGCTCCCTGCAGGTATTCATTCACAACACTAGGTGGAACTGCTATCCCATTAGCAGGATTTAATATGAACCCCATTGAACTACAGTATGTGGCACAACCCAGACTTTAAACTGTGCACCACTCCTATTTGCTATCACACACGGGCCCAAAAAGGCATTACATATCTCCACTTCTAGAACTCATTACCCACTTGAACCTCCAAAAATAATAAATGACAATTTAACATTTATATTTTCTTTTTTAATGTTATTTAATCAATGGATAAATTGTTACTATACATATAATTTATAATAACAGAAGATCATATAATATATATACTGTATATTCCTCACGCCCCACTTCAGACCACAGCTTGTCTAAGCCAATTAAACATGTACATGTAACATGGAATATGCAGACATCCCTCGCACACACACACACACACACAGACACACACACACAAACACACACACACACACACACACACACACACACACACACACACACACCTCATTTCATCTCTACTCCAGAAATCCATATTTCGTCACTACACTATCATATACATCACTTTAACTGCATTATGTTATGTCTGTATGTACATATATCTGTGTACCTTATCTATATTTCTATTTTTTATTATCTATAATGTTGTCAACATTTCACAAAAATAAATTAAAAAAATAAACTTCAACCAACACTGCTAATAGTTGATAACATGAACAATATATATCTTATTCAGGTTATTAACTGATTTAACTGTGCAATTATAATATTCTATCCATGGAATTCTAAAATTATATATGTGCAAATTAGTTTTCCTGTTTATAGTTTTTACTGTTTTGTTTACTTTGTACATAGTTCTATGCTTTATAGTTCCTTGTGTTTATATTCTATTTTTACTCAGTTGTTACATTGACAGTAAAGATCCCCATAGCAGGACTAACAAAGGACTCTCTTATCTTGTCCACATGAATCATAAAATCAGCTGCAGTAATCGCTCTGTTTGTTTTAAGTGTAATTTTGGAATGATTTGATAAACTGGAGTTAAACATAGCTTCAACTCCACCTCCTTGGCCAGAGCCTCAAGGAGTATTTATTTGGAAAGGGGGAGTAGATTAATTTAGGCTGATATTCTTCAGGATGCAGCTATGTCTCAGTGAGGGAAAGTAAATCAATAATGTAATTTACTAAGACTTCCTTGGATGGTGATTATCTCACGCATACAAGTCCACATTTAATTATCTTCTTTTGATTTATTTTTGGTTGTGTTATTAAGTGCAGTTTCATATGCAACTCCTCTGCTTGATTTTGATTTAATTATATATATAGAGCAGGTAATATAGGCCATGGATGTTGTTATCAACAGCTAAAAGCGATAAGTGCTCAGTTGTTTTAGCCAGCCCTTCCTCTTTACTGGTGATTAAAGTTTGATTTTAGTGAAAACCCCTGAGCGTGGTCATTAATACAATGCAACATTTTACGCCAGTGTCATACAAGATGCCCTAAAAAGTGGCATTCCATGAGCCGACAGAACGCTGCATTTAACACCCCTTTTCCTTGCTAAACATAGTGACGTAAAAAGCGTTGTGAATCCTGCCAGAATGCTGCATTTTATGCAATTTTTTTACATGACTGTGACATATTTTGTCCACAATGGCTTTGTGTGTATACATACATACTTTGTATGTACGCGCCACGCTGAGTTTGGTGTGAACACACCTTTAGGGTTCCCTGCTCATGCCAATTTTAATTACCTGGTATGTGTTTCCAGAAGGTAACATTATCAGGAAACACGAAACAGGAAGAAAGTAATCAGCCAGGAATGTGGGAGTAATCATTCATCCGGACTTGTCCTTTGATTCACATCCTTTTTTCGCCTGCTTAACTTTGCAAAATCAGGCCCGTCCTGTCTCAAAAAGATGTGGAAATATTTGTCCATGACTTTGTTTGCTTTAGATTTAACTTTTTTAATTCCATATTATCAGGCTGAGGCAGTCTTGACTGCAGCTTGTCCAAAATTCTGCAGCACGTGTCCTGACAAGAACCAGCAAAAGAGATCACATTTCTCCTGTATTAGCTTCACTACACTGGGTTCAAATTTAAAATTCTCCTCCTCACCTACAAAGCCCTTGATAATATGACACCATCATACTTAAAATAGCTCATCGTACCATATCACCCCACTAGAGCACTGTGCAGATTTTAGCCTTACTTGTCGACCCTAAAGTTTCCAAAAATAGAGTGGGAGCCAGTGAGAGCTTTCAGCTATTAAGCTCCTCTCCTGTGGAATCATTTCCCAGTTTCAGTTTAGGCAGACACCATCTCAATGTATGAGAGTCGGCTTAAAAAGTGTTAAAATTTATAGCTAGGGTGGGATCAGGTGTGTCTTGGACCAGCTCTTAGTTATGCTGCTATAAGCCTAGATTGTTGGGGCACACATGACGCATCTTTTATTTCCTTTTCTTCATCCCTTTAATGTCTCATCAATACAATCCTTTTGCTATTATTATAAGCTCCATCTTTGCTTTTAATGTTATTAGACTACAAGTGAAAGGGTGAGGTTTGAACCCAAATGCAACACAAACAGTGTAGGACAGTTGGTAACAGTCTTTATTTTTGGCTCACAGCAGATGAGGTGGCAGACGATATAGAAGACACTAAGGCAAAAGACTTGGTTGGGGACGGAAGGCAGAGGTGATTACCAGGTTTCAGACGAGGCAGGCAAGTCAGAGACAGGCAGGATCGGCAACAGAAAATCAGTCTGGAGGTGAATGCTGGACTGTCTTGCATAGAGGCGTAGAGCAATCTGGCAAAGGACTGAGAGTGGAGCTTCTGAATATATGCTGGGCTGATTGCAGGTGATGAGGAGCAGCTGTGTTCACGGGTGAGTGTTGGCTTGATGAGAGAGTGTTGGCAGGCAGATGAAGCAGAGGCGGAGACCATGGAAAAGTACTGAGAAGTGGGAGGCTGGGAGACTGAACTGTGACAGAATCCCCCCTCAAGGGACTGCTCCTGATGTCCCAAAAAGCCGGCATGCAGGCTAGGAGGAAGGGCCTGAAGGAGCACCTAGAATAGAAACAGTCCATGCCCTCAGCAGGGGGGGCGGAGAGGGCCTGGGGGAGGGATGAAAAATCCCCTGAAAAAGAGAGGGAATCCTCCACATCTGGAGCGGAGGGCGTGGACCCAGCAGGAGCACTATGACGAGGGACGCTGGATGAGACAGCAGCCTTAGTGGGCTGGTCTGGGTGCTGCCGATGGAAGTCAGCAATTAGACGGGCCCCAGGATGTAACTGGCAGAAACCCATGACCTTTCTTCAGGCCTGTACCCCTCCCAGTCGACCAGATACCGGATGCCCCTCCCACAGCGTCGGGAAAGGATCAGACCTCGCACGGTGTAGGCAGGACGTCCATCAATGAGGCGTGGAGGCAGAGCAGGAGGAGTAGCGGGAACTCCACCCATAGCAGCTGCTGTGACCAGGACGAGGGGCGACTGGAGACCATGCAGCTGAGTGCCACCTCCATCTCCTGGTTCTTACTCTCGGTTTGCCCATTGGACTGAGGGTGGAACCCAGAGGACAGGCTAGCCGAGGCCCCAATGAGGGTGCAGAAAGCCCTCTAGAACACAGACAAGAACTGGGGTCGTCGATCAGATACCATGTCGACAGGAAGGCTGTGGAGGCGAAAGACGTACTGGAGGACCAGTTCAGCCGTTTCCTTAGCTGAGGGGAGCTTGGGCAGGGGAATGAAATGAGCCATCTTGCTTAACCGATCCGCAACGGTATGGCCCTGAGAAGGTGGTAGACCCGTGACAAAATCTAGAGAGATGTGGGAACAAGGGCAATGGGGAACAGGGAGAGGTTGCAGGAGTCCAGCAGGGGCCTGATGGGAGGGTTTGTGTTCGCTACAGGCGGGCAGGCTTTGACAAATTCCTGGGTGTCCTGGTCCAGAGAGGCCCACAAGAACCTCCGCTGCAGTACTTCCTTGGTCCGGTGGATCCCCGGGTGACCAGTGAGGTGTGTGCTGTGGGCCCACTGGAGAACCTCAGGCCGCAGAGCAGCCGGGACGAAGAAACGGTCGGGAGGGCAGGCGTTGGGCCCCGGTGGGTTCTCCAAGGCTGCTTTAACTCTCTCCTTGACCCCCCAGGTGAGGGCAGCAACCAGGCCATCGGACGGAAGGATGGTATCTGAACCCGAAGCCGATTCCTCCTCTTCATTCAGGAATTGGCGAGACAAGGCATCAGGCTTAACATTGCAGGACCTCGGGCTATAGGAGAGAGTTAAACCGCGTGAGGAACAAGGACCACTGAGCCTGCCTGGAATTCAGTCTCCCTAAATTTACCTTCATGCCACCAGAGAATGCATAGCAACAGGCCTAATTGTAATCAAACAGTTGTGAAGGATGATTGACTCAAACTTCATCACTGAAAGAACACCTGCGAGAAATAAATGAAAGTTAAGTAAATACAAAAGAAAATCCAACAGTGTGCCATCAGGGCAAACAGGCCAAGGAGTGCTTGACCTATTAAATGTAAAAATAGACATCTGATTGTTGTGGTACTTTGTTATCCTGTCCCTACCATGATGCAGCCCATTCATCAACTGAGATGAGATAAATAATAGTATTAATAATAATAATAATAATAATAATAATGTGAAAAAGAACAACAACATCAATATTTACACAAACAATGCATCTCTCTGAGTGCTGTGGGCAGTTTGTGGACAATATGTGAGTTTCAATAAATTCATGGCAAAAATTTGCCATTTCACCACACTGTTCACTGAAAGGTAGAATTTATGCCAATTTAACATTGGGTTCGATTTGATTAAAATAGCCAAATATTAAATCAATCTGATGAAGTATGTAGGATGAGTTTGTCAAAATATAAACTTGTAAATGGTAAAAACATGCACTGCAGAGGTGTGGCTTCAGGTCACATGATTGGACTCAAGTCAGACACTGGTCACTATTTTGTTGATTTCGGACTTTCCCTCAACATGATCAAAAATGACAACTCAACTTTAATACAAATGACTCATGACTTTACTCGTACTTGACCTCATTTACGTGTAATGACATATCACATATTTCATAGGTAAATATATCAAATGTATTTATCTCATCAAACTGTGCAACTGTGATGGTAGTCACTCGTCAAGAGAAGTGGTGGCTGCCTGTGTAGATGCCTGGTGTGGTTGTCACAATGTTGTTGTGGGAAAGTATTGTCCATTAATCATAATAAACCTAATTTGTATAGCACCTTCCATACAAGAAAAGGAGGTACAAGTGCTTTCCATACAATATAGATAAAAATAAAAACATGTTAAAATGTAATTGAAATAAGAAGAGAACATAAAAACATCTTTAAATGACATTTTTACTAAGTGTTCTAGACACAGACCAACCAGCTTTTCAATAAGGATGTCGTGGTCATTCGTTTTAAAAGAAGCACTCAGGTCAGGGAGGAATTAGAATTGAAACCTTGTTTTCAGAGTTTAGGCTGAGGTTGCTGATTATTCTAGTTCAGTCAGGAACACTTTTTCATGATTTACCCTTTTATTGCACAATGGGAATACACTTATAATTGGCGCTGAAGGCTCCATTCTTTGGATGTTCCCTGGATTAGCCTAGTAGCATGCTAAGATAAAACAGGGAACATATGCACGCATCTGAAAAAATTCTTCTTAGTGACCGACCTCTTTTGTGGCTTTAGAGGCACTTCGAGTAATTTACTCACTGGCCAGTTTTTTCATAAGGAGGATTTTTTTGGGGCTGCCAGGCGAGAACTGCAGCGGACATTCTTCTTCTGTTCGTCCTTCTGAATGGGCTGTGATTGGTGGGTGACTGCAAGCACCCGTAAACCTATCAGTAGCTAACAGCTGAGCACATGACTCTGTGTCCTGCATGAACGCAATGCTAATTTAATTGTAGTTTCAGTGCTGTGATGGGCTCTAAAGCCAGACTGAAACTCCTCCAGGATGTTGTTTACATTTAGGGAGTAGTTTATTTGCAATGAAACAATTTTTTTCACATAAACTGTGACCCTTGTGAAATTGTGAGTGATTAAATGTTTGAACCTTTGATCTTCTGCCTTGTGTTTTCCAAAAATAAAACACAAGATATTAAATGTGAAGGCAGTTCAGTTATCTATTCAACCTCATTGTGCACAAATGTCCGATATTCTTTTGTACCATTTGTTTTTTTGCAAATGCAATGCTTCATCTTAAACTAGTGGTATCACTCAATCAATTCAATAATGAATCATTCTATTTGTAAATTGGATTTGAGGGTTCATGTTTTATGCCTAAATTAACACAAGAAAGGGAAAAAATATACATCCTTGTTCGCTTTTCTTTTCCATGATAGGCCATTTGAAATGTGTGTTTGTGTGAATGCGTGTTTTTCACAAGATAAGTTTGCCCATAAACCCCTGAATCTTGTCTGTGGATGATAAAATGTTTTCATTCCTGCCCTGAAGCTTGGCGTTTAACTCATTGAGATCCCCAAATATGTCTGCAAGGTAAGCCAGCCTGGCGCACTACCTCTCATCCGCGAGCTTGTCCTTATGTGGGACAGCGTGTTCAAGTGAAAATTCCAAAAGCTCTTCCCGAAGCTCAAAAAGACGGGATAGGACTTTCCCCCATGACAGCCAACGTACCTCTGTGTTGAGGATCAGGCTTTGGTGGTCGGCTCCCATCTCGGCCCACAGCTGGGAGAAGAGTCAAGATTTCAGGGGCCAAGATTTGATGTAATTCACCACTTGCACATCCTGATTCAGCACCTCAGTACACTCCAGGGGCATGGTTTTGGCAACTAATGCCTCTCGATGCAAAATGCAGTGGTTTGTCACAATATGTGGGTTTTGTGCTTTTACCTCACCAATAAATCCTTTCACTCTCCCCGTCATGCTTGCCGCACCATCTGTGCAAAGACTGACGCACATATTCCAGGTCAGACTGTTCTCTTTTAAATAGTTATTAGTTACCCTGTATATTTCTTCTCCCATAGTATGGCTTTCCATTTCTTTGCAGAAGAAAAAAGTCTCTTTGATAGAGTCACCATCAACATATCTGACGTTTGCCAGAAGTTGGGCACCCCCACTTATGTCGGTGGATTCGTCTATTTGTATGGAAAATCTGCCGCTCGCCTGCAGTTTCTCTTTCAAATGCTGCTCAATGTCTTCTAACATGTCGTCAATTCTTCTTTTGATTGTATTATCAGACGACGGCACTTTGGATAGCTCATTTGTGGCATCTGGACCCAGCATGACACCTACAATTTTTTTGCAAGCTGGGAGGATGAGTTTGTCCGCTATTGTGTGAGGTTTCTTCTGCTTTGCAAGGAGCTCCGCTAGCATGTAACAAGCCTCCATTGCCTTTTCAGACACTTTCACACAATCCAACAAACAGTCTTGCTGCCTCTGGTTCAGATCGTGCGCTCTTTTGAAGTAAGCCAAGTTTCTCTCAACATGGAAGAGATGTTTGGTTTCCAAGTCCCTCTTTAGCTTGCTTGGAACCATGTTCGCATTAGCTAACTTCTCCCGACAGACGGAGCACTCGGGCTGAGGATTGTTGACATCCCCAGTCCAACTGAAGTCATAGGACAGGTAACTTTCATGATACTGTCTGCTGACAGTTTTTTTCCTCTGTCCTTCGGTGGTGGGTTGTCGGCAGTCTCTGCAGTTGGTGGTTAACTCCGCACAAGAAAGTGCTCTATTTTCCCTCTTGCGAGTTTCTCTTTTTTAAATGTTGTCCTTCAGCCTATGATGTGTCACGGTCTTATAATTCCCACCTGCGCAACTGTGTTAACTGCGAAATATGAGGTTCTCTGAGCATTTTTTTTTAAATAATTGTTTTTAGGTATAGAGTTTGCCTCTGTATTATGAAATGAGTGCATACAAAGTACTGATATTGTAAATTAAAAAATAATTATTTTTGAGCAGTTGTTTATTGCAATAATAACGTATGGTTGTCACAAAATCCCACGGCACACCCGGACTTGCCTCTGTGGCACACTGTTTGGGAACCACTGCTCTAGACTGAGAGAAGATGAAATCCACAAGTGAATGTATCAGTCTCAATGCACATTTGATTTGAGGGTGATATGTTCTTGTTTACATTTTTAGGCCTTAGTTAAGTCAAGAAAGGAACAAATATCCATCCTTGTTTACTTCTTTCTCCGTGTGTCATGGTTCCCTTCCCTCCAGTGGCATGTTTCCCTGTGTTTTCCCTGTGTTTCCCCCTTCCTTGTGTCTCCTGTGGTTTCTCCCTGTTTTGTCTATCTGTTGGTTTGTCCCATGGGCGTGCCCTGGAGTCCCGAAGCTGGCGCACCGGCACCTCATCATTCAATCACCCCTGCAGTATATCAACCCTGGCTCACCATCTACTCCTCGTCTGTTCGTACTCTCCGCTCAGTGGTATCTCAGACTCACCTTGTTGCTATCTCGTGCTTGCCTTGTGCTCTTTGTTGCCCTGTATTCACCCTCTGTCTTTGTGTCTCAGGAATTCTGATCATCAGCTTGCTGGACTCCTACCACAGCAGTACCACCCTACTTCCCTCCTACCTCGATCCCTGGGTTGGAATTTTTTTAAAATATGGTGTCCTTTCATTTAGATTTTCCATTGGTACCTCTCAAATCAAAAGGTTATGCATTGATAGCATTCAAATATAACTCCATGGAACACCAACAAGTGGTCCAAATGCAAGCAAACTAAATAGAGAGGTCCAAACACTGGTGCACACATGTGTAACAGGCCAAGAAGAACAGATGTGTTTTTAGTAATGATTTGAAGTTTGCTAGAGATGGGGCAGATCTAATGTGGTGTGGTAAGCTGTTCCACAAGTTTGAGGTGGCTACTACAAAGGCACGATCTTCTCTGGTTATGAGCCTTGTTTTAGATAAGTCCAGGAGGAGCTGAGTGGCTGATCTCAGCTCTCTAACTGGAGTGTATGGAGAAGGTTAGTAAGGCAGTGCCAGTCCATTTAGAGATTTAAAAGTTAACAATTAAATTTTAGCAGAGGGAGCACAGGTGTAATTTGGTCTCTGTTTTTTTTTTCTAGTCAGGAGGCGAGCAGCAGCATCTTGGACGAGCTGTGGGTGTTTAATAGATGACTGGTCTATCCCTACATACAGGGAATTGCAAGTAAAGAGGTTTAGGGTTAAGACAAGAGTCTGAAGACAAGAGGTTATGAGGGCTTGGATCACCCTCTCTAGATCTTTAGGTGGGAAATAGGTCTTTACCTCAGCTATAAGTCTCAACTGAAAAAAGCTACACCGAACAATGGAGGAAATCTGCATGTCAAACTTAAAAACACTGTCAAGATAAACGCAAAGACTCTTCACAGAGGAGTGAATATTAAGAGCTAGAGGGCCAAGGGTGCCTACATCCAGCCATTCAGGTGTAGAAATTCAAAACAGACTGGAACTTTTCATATACATTATTGTCGATTAAAAAAATTTGCAGCTGGTTGAAAACAACTTTCTCTAGGACAAGAAAGGCCGTTTAGAAATGGGCCTGAAGTTAGAGAGAACAGAGGGATCAAGATTTCTTTCCTCATAAAGGGCTGCACTACAGCATATTTAAAGGCAGCTGGGACACAACCAGAGAGAAGACAGGTGTTTATCAGTGACAGAATATATGGGCCAACAGTGTCAAAGACTTCCTTAAGAAGATGAGCGGGATGCTATCAGAGGGGCAATTTGTGGGCCGCAGATGGTGGACCACCGCAGATAGTAAGGAGATTGGTATGGGCTCTATCTGATCCAAGACAGCTGAGCGCATAGGAGGGATAGGGGGTCATGGTCAGTGGGCGTAGTAAAAGAATCACAGAAGACAGATGTAGACAGATTAGGAGTAGAATTATGGGGGTTATTGAGAGTACTAAAAATTTTTAAAAGAACTTGATGCCTATGATGGCTATTAGAGACGACCTTAATTTTTGTTGATTTTACAGCTTTTTGTCGGATAGACAGCTCTGTAGGATTTCATAGTTGGAATTTGTCCCTTTTCCACCTTCTCTCGGCTTGTCCACACACAAGTCTAAGATTGCGGGTAGAGTCGTTTAACCATGGCTCCGAGTGTGCTTTAGTGTGTTTTATCCTCAAAGGAGCAGCAGAGTCCAAAGTGCAGGTTGAGTTAAAAAGAGGGATACGCCCATCAGCACTGAGAACATCACTTCCATCCAAGTTATAGACTCTTTAAAAACAGCAGAGAAATGCAACAGAGTTTGACTTTTAATTATACGGTGGAAGTGTGCAGGAGGAGAAGGCTTGACCACAGAGCAAGGGACTGTAATCGTGAATAAAACAGGCAAATTATATACATGGACATGCTGTGGACTCACCAATATGAAGCCAGGTCTCGGTCAAGAGCATAAAATCAAGCTCACAGAGGTGAAAACGTTTTGTTGGCTAGAGACCTAGCATTAATCAGAGCCATGTGAAGAGTTAGATCCTTATTGTCCAGATTTGAAGTATGGCGCAGCGTGCAAAGATTGTGAAACTCTGTCCTTGGTGCCAAGTCCACCAGGTCAGTGGTGGCTGTTAGGCCGGGAGGAATACAGGGCCACATCGAAAGAACAGGGATCGCACTACTCTCTGTCACCAAGATGGCGGGAGCGAAGCCCAAGATCAGGTGGTGAAGTCAAGATGTCTACATCAAGGTCACTCGCCAAGGCACAATGCACAACGAATTTTCAGCAAAGCTTTATGTTCATTAATGAAAAGAGTAGTCACATCCCAGCAAAAAAAGACATAGAAACAATGCAGCAGCAAATAAAGGCAGAGGTAGCAAGACGCTGACAGACGGCTTGCTGTGTACATTGGAACCATCTTATCAGTCAAAACCTCAGTCAAAATCCTCCAGAAAGGATTGTAAATCAGTAGATGCACACACTCCCACAAACACACACACACACACTTTTCCCATAATGCTTGTTGTTTCAACTGATGCTAACATCAACAGCACCAGTGTGCTACTGATTCATGCCTTGGTCTGATCTCTGGGCCACTGTTGGAAAATAAATGAATATGTAATGGTTTTCTGAATAAAAACTGTCTCTCTTCTTTATAACCTGGGGAGATGCAGAGGTAAGCATTCAGCTATTCCACTATGTTCTCCACAGTTTGCACAGTTACAAATACAACACACACTGCACCACCTTCTGGATCACCTTCTTAGGTCCTACTGTCCTAATTCAATATCCACCTGTGGAGAGAAGATATTCCTTTCAGTAAGGCATTACTCAATCTAACCGGGATCTTAAGTCCTAATCCCATGTTCTCACTTTGAACGATTGTCCTCATTTCTTTTATGCCCATCAAGACATTTTCTACTAAACTGTACAGATCACAAGCCTTTTAAAGATGGTGTCTTACTTGTGAGACTTGTGGTCAAGGATGTTATGATCCAGGTCAATGTGGTTGATGAGTCTCCTGCCATAAACAGCTGTCACGTCTTTGGATACAGACAGCAGACTTTGGCAGAATTTCAGGCCCATCTCCTGCAGCTCCTTGGTTCCTGTCTGCAGGCCCTGCACACACACAAACACACACATTTGCAGCAACTATGAATGGATTCACAAACTCCTATGGTTTGTAAATAAAGCCATTATCACTGAAATCAATATAAGTTGTTCATCCCTCACCACTCACACTAATTTTTCCACCTAGACAGGATGTGGACTCAGATAAGTACTTAAAATCATTGTTATTTGGAAAGGGAGGGTTTGTCAACTCGCTCTAATTTACAGGAATCCTTGTTTTACCAGATCTACAGCAGATATGTTAAACTGAATTTATCTGCTCATTTGTTCCATTATTCAATGATATTAAGTATTAAGCTCAGGTTTGGGAGCAGGGCCACACCTCAATCACACATCTAATCACCTGTCAAACCTACATATACCCGGTCAACACATCACAATCTTCTTGTCTCTAATTCATGCAATACAATACTACAATCACACAATATTAATTTCTTATTACAGCTTTACTCATCAAACAAATTGTCTTTTAAAAATGCATTCAATCAATCAACAGGAGAGCCCCTTGTGGTAGGTTTCTATCATACCTGGTATCTCCACTCCAGCTATTTTCGGTGGACCAGTCACAGAGTGAAACATCCCATTCCAGTTGAGTTGAAGGAGCAATGCCATGGCTGTCAGGCCAGGCTAAAAGCTAGATGATGGAGATACAAGCCTTTTCTACTATCAATCATCATGGGACTGTCAACTCTCTTCCTGACAAGCTCGAGGGAATGGTGGTAGAGAAACGACAAGTCAGAGAATTCTGATGTGTCTTATGGAGAGCTGGCTGGACAACAACATCCCTCACTCAATTGTAAACTTACCTGGCTGCTTGATGGTACATGCAGACAGAGATGTGAGAATGCATGTTACGAGCAAAGGTGGAGGACTGGATCTGTAGATGGCGCAACCTCCAACATTTTATGATGGAGAAGATCTGCTGTCAGCGTATTTGGCAAACGGTCTAAGACTGTTTTATGTACAAAGAGAGTTCTCTCAGATCGTCACCGTTTACATTCCACCACTAGCAGGGACTGTAGAAGCGCATGACATCATCCATGAGATGGTTGCAAAAATACAGACCCAATACCCTGATGCATTAATTGCTGTATCAGGCGACTTCTACCATGTCACCCTTGCCTCCCATCTGACCAGCTTCACAGAGGATGTTGACTGTCCCACAAGGGAAATCTACTTTATGTAAACACAAAGGAAACTTGCAGCACATCAGCGCTACCTCTTGGAAAACAAACCCTGAGTACAGAGGCAGCCTGAAGCTTTACGGCCACTCAGGAAGTTTAGTGGAGCGGCTCACAGCTGATTTTAGGCAGAATCGTGCATTTGGTGATACAAGCATGAAAATTGGCATGGGCAGTCTCCATGGGTCACTTGACAAGAAAATTGTCCCAGCCACTTGAAATTTCTTGAAAGTTGGTGGTAATTTTTCAAGATGACAGTAACAACAGAGTCAGGCACACTCAAAATTTCTTTAAAAATGTTTTAGTTGAAAGTTAGTATCCCAAATGTTATCTAATTTACCCCAAATCAGTTAGATAGCCGCACCCGAATTGACAGGTTGTGCCAGCGCGGGAGAGACATGGCAGAGGTTATTATAACAGTTCAGAAAACCAACTGGGACAGATGTTGTAATTGTCAGCAGTACACAAAGGAAAAACTTTATTCAACAGTGAACTTGATCAGATTGGTAATGTTAACATTGCAAGAAATGTTCCATTGTTTGCTGAGATCAATGCTCTGCCCATTGGACTCAATCCAGCCCAAGTAGATGAGGATGATGGCATTGAAAGCACGTTGACAAGAAACAAGGCAAAATATCCTCAAAGCTGTAAATTCTTGTTCAACGACACAAAGTTGGATAGGGCCCAAAAGAGAGCAGCTTCTACTGGTGACAAACAAGATACCCAAGATAATGTCAAGAGACCAAGAAGATCCCAGACATCACAAGCTTTGTGCTTCATGCATCCAAACGGAGGATTCTGGATTTTAAAGTCAGCATTACATCACTGCTTCCCCTCCTCCGAGACCAAGCCCACTCTCTCGCAACAGTAAAGCATGTCATGGACAAAGTTAGTGATACAGTGGCATTCCTGAATCCAGGACAGATGCCTGTCATAACTGCTGACCAGCCACTCTATGCTCTTGCAAAACAGATTCAGTGCCACTGGCCAGAACAATATGGAGAGGACAAATTCGTGATCATGTTTGGAGGTCTGCATATTGAAATGACAGCATTGAAATTAATCAGTACACTACTCAAAGAGAGCGGATGGACTAGTGCCCTTGTTGAAGCTGGGCTAGCTTCACCTGTTACAGTAGATTCATTTCTTTCAGCATCAAGTGTAACTCGAACACGCCAAGCACATCAGATAACAGTATGCAGTCAGTACCAGCTCATGAAGGATGCATACAATGCTTACAGAGAAGAGACACCTGACAAAACTAACACCTGTTTTAAAGTGTGGTGCACAGAGCAAAAGAGCCCACAATTCAAGTCCTGGTTTCTCATTTATAGGATGGAGCTGACTATTCTTATCCTTATCAGATCATTTCGAGAAGCTGACTTCAGACTGTATCGTGAGTCCCTGCGTGAACTCGTACCATACTTTTTTGTAAACAACAACGTTCACTATGCCCAATGGATTCCAGTACACCTCCGAGACATGATGCGCATTGAGGAGCAACATCCAGAAGTAGCAAGAGAGTTTCACAATGGGAACTTTGTAGTACACAAATCAGCTGCAGTTGCAATTGATCAGGCCCATGAACAAAACAATGCTGTAATAAAAGGTGATGGGGGAGCAGTTGGGCTGACAGAGAACCCATCGGCACTGAGAAGATGGATGTTAGCAGGTCCAGAGGTGAGCCGTCTAGTTGCAAACTATGAAGCAGTGTCAGGAGCTAAAGATGTAAAGAAAGGAAATCGCACCATGAACAAACCGAGGCTGCTCAAAAATCATTTTTTGAGAAAGTGAAATGGCTCACATCAGTGATGCGGGAAATAGGAAATCCTTTCATGGATCAGATGATCTGCTAATGTTGGACACGAAATACATTGCTGATGCCAGTTCAGCTGAGATGATCAAAGTACATCTCAAACAAGGCAGGGAACAGTTTAAGTCTTTCATGACAGATCTACAGTGTGTTGGCGGTCAGTGCTCTTTCTACCAGCCCATCAGAAAGACTATTTATCTCTTGCCAGAACCGGCAGTGTGACTTGGAAGAGTTTTTCATGCATGAGAACCAATCAGCTCCCGCCTCTCTCAGTGATCAAGGGAAACTCCGCACATGCACCAAATCATACCTGTCTGATATCCTACAAGCAAAAGTGGCATGCCGGAAAAAAAGCCAGAATCAGATGTCCTCATAGTGGATGGATCGGTATTTTCCTACATGTCCAGCATGCAGTGAATGAAGGACACAAATCTGTGATGAT
Organism: Paralichthys olivaceus; assembly: GCF_024713975.1. NCBI lineage: Eukaryota > Metazoa > Chordata > Actinopteri > Pleuronectiformes > Paralichthyidae > Paralichthys > Paralichthys olivaceus. The sequence continues at coordinate 26,304,499 of NC_091102.1, forward strand.
CGATGCCAATGACACAGATATTGTAGTCATAGCCACTTCTGTTGTGCCCTCTTTGATGCACCTTGGCCTTGAGAAAATGTGGATGACTTTCGGCAACGACGAGAAGACGAGATGGATTCCAATACATGAGGTGGTTTCAGCCATAGGACCAGAGAAAACACATGGTATCCTCTTCTTCCATGCCTTCAGTGGTTGTGATGTTGTGTCAGCCTTCCATGGAAAATCAAAGAAGTCGGCCTGGAAAACATCGGACGTGTGTGATGAGGTCTCAAACACATTTGCAAAACTCTGTGAATGCCACTCTGCAGTGGATGACAGCGACCTGCAAGCTTTGGAGAGATTTGTTGTGCTAATGTATGACAGATCCAGCGATGTCAATACTGTGAATGAGGCAAGGCTTGATCTCTTTGCCAGAAAAACAAAGACCATAGGACCGGATCCCACTAACTCAAGCAGCACTCAAGGAGCATGCCAAACGTGCATCTGATGAAGCTGGATATGTGTGGGGACAGGCATTAAAGCAACAACCGGAAATGCCAAGCCCATCCGACTGGGGATGGATGAAGGGTACACTGAGGCTATAATAACTATTGAATCACCTGCAACATCCAGACACTCCACAACCACAAGAGGCTTTTAGGAGTGAAGACAGGGAGGAGTTATAGGTTGTGCAACATGAGATGAAGAGGAAAGCAGGCAAAGGTAGGAACAAATTCAAGGTTGAGAGAAAACTGCAGCATCACAACACAAGAGAGATATGGAGCGGAATGAGGACCATTACTGACTATGAAACGGCAGGAGATATAGATAAGGACAGGGCTAATGAGTTCAACTGATTCTACAACAGGTTTGACTCTGCAGCTGGTGTCTGCCCTGCCCCTGTGGATGCAGCCACAGTTGTTTGCTCTCCAATAACTATCCCATCATCCTCATCCTCCCCCACACCGTTGCAACCCTGTGTTTACAACAGACGACGTGAGGCCAGAGCTAAGGAGGGTGTGTCCTGGGAAGGCAGTCAGCCTGGATGGTGTGTGTCCATGTCTACTCAAGGACTCAATGCATTTAACACCATCCAACCCTGTGTACTAAGAGATACAGTTGATGGGTTGGTAGTAGAGCCCACCTATATATCCTGGATCAGTACTTACCTGATGAGACAACCATAATATACCATGCTGGGAAATTGTGTTTCTGGGATGGTGGTAAGTAGCACAGGGGCTTCACAGGCCACTGTTCTATCATTGTTCCTGTGTACACTGTATACAGCAGACTTTAAATACAACTCTGCCATGTACAGAAAAACACAGATGAGACTGCTAATGTGACGTGCATTAGAAATGGGTAGGAGAGGGAGTACAGAGACCCGGGGCCTTAAGTGACTGCAACATAAAAATCTGCCCTGTACTAAACACCTCCAAGACTAAGGAGATGGTTGTTAACTTCTGCATTACCAAAGCCCCCTTCCAGCTAGTCAAAAAAACAGGAAAAGACTTTGAGATGGTGCACCTAGACAACAGATTGGACTGGTCTCACTATTTTTATTTTAATCCAGTAGCAAATGAAAATGTAATTGTATCGCTATGACAAGCGTTTCAGGAAAATCGCTATTCACACTGTCAAAACAAGAATTCAAACAGTCAGAATGAGTATGACTAGTAACACTTGTTACTTCTGTAACAACATATGTGGGACTCATATGAAGTTTAAAAAGTTGTCAAGACGCAAAGTTTGCAAATGTTATAAAGTTTTTAGTGCAGGGAATGGTCAGGATTAACGTTACATTGAAATAAACATTAAGGCTGAGATGTGCTATAATAAGTTACTGAAAGCGGGATTTAATTCTAGCATATTAACCTTTCTTTTTTCTTGATTGATTTAAAAATATTCATCATAAATATTAATTATATTTAATGAATTGGTTAAAAACTGAGTTTATATTCCTGAAAATGCATTGTTACTGTCATGTTAAAAATTGTTTTAATTCAATTCCAAATATTATAAAAATTTTAATGTAAGGTCTCTAGTTTAGGCTTTAGGCCCACTGAGTTTACTGATTAACTGTAGTAAATGTGATATCATAACCCCTCCTCTTGATTTGTTTGACAAATAGCATCCTGCTTTAAAATTTTGTGCACAATTATACGTCACAGAAACAAGCTCATAAACATGTTTCCTTTGTCTTCCAGTCCACCTTATAAAGTCTCTTTGGACTGATTTCACACAATCTTAAATACATACACACCTTGTATATTCCCTGGTCACATCCATTGTAAGTACTCTCCATTGTGTAACTTCTTAGAACACCCATCTCCCTCCAGACAACCACCCTGGCTGTGGCAGAGCGAGACTTCTCCACCTGACAAAAATACATAGTTTCAATATGACATAATTTATTTTGTGACAAGAAAATAAATAAAGCCTGTATAGTATAAATAATAAGGAAAAATAGATAAGACTAACTGTTATAATGATGATAATGGTGGTGGTGATAAGACATGATGATAACAAAATTTATAATTTTTTATTATTACCAAATAGTTGCAGCTGTTGAAAGAAAAGGCAGGTGCAATACGATCCAGGGTCTTTGGAATGGTCTAAATAGATAGATAGATAGATAGATAGATAGATAGATAGATAGATAGATAGATAGTGAAAGAGGGAGAGAGAGTTGTTTCATTTTCAGAATGACAAAAAAAGAGACCTGAAATGTTAAAAATCCAAATTAATGAGAGAAAATCTGGCCAAGGTCTTTGTCCATAGACGGATTATCATGACCTCTGGCCCTGGACACAAACTCGCCACAGGCTCCTGCCTACACACGCAAACAGTGCGCGTGCAGAGGCGCTCTTCCCATTACGCACATAACAACACTAGGCAACGCGCACACAAAATTACTGTCATCCAAACAGATCACACAGGTGCTTGTATGCATCGATTCTGTGGCTGAGACTGCTGACCAATTTATCGATAGCCACATTGAATGTTTCTATTTGTAATTTGCTTTTCCCATCAAATACCGCATCTTTTTCTGCGCTGTCATCCTCAAATCATCCTGGCACACACCTGGCACATGCCTGGCACATGCCTGGCACACGCCTGGCACAGCTAAGGCTTCATTTTCAAAGTCTGTGAAAAGACCTCTCTGTGCTGATGCAAAATCACGCAGCAATATAAGGCGCACAGCTGTCATGAGCTCTATGTCCACTTTTTGGAGCTGTAAACTTGTCAGTTGGAATCGAGTCAGAATGGATGGAATATGCTGCACCAAAGCGGCATCTTTCGCTTCTTTTCCTTCATTTGTTTTCTTTTAGTTGATCCACTGAGCGCCTGCTTCTCCATTTTAAAAACGCAACCCCCACGTCATTGTGTCATCAAACATTACTGATTAATCTTATAATTTCTAAAACATTCGAATGATTTTATTATCATACTACATTTTTCAGACCACATTCATTCTAATATTTTTTTTTAAATTTTACCCCAAAAAAACCAACAACTCTGAAGGCCAAGGACCCCTATTGGCTCTGGGGCCCTGGGCACACGCCCACTTTGCCCATGCGGTAATCCGTCTATGTCTTTGATCCCGAGGATAATCTGCAAGAACCAATTAATGAGCAGCTCCCGCAACCAATGGATGCCAAAACTTTCAGGACCCACATTCTCATTCTATTCCTCATGTAGCCTCCTGTGTATGACCATTGCCTGTTTTTTGTCCTGTTAGTGTTGCTGCCTTGTCTTCGTTTTTGACTTTTTGCTTGTTTTTGGGTTTTGTGATTTTTACCTGTGTATTCTCTGTAACCTTTGCATTGCGGACTGCCTTTCTGTGTATGACATCGGCCTCCATTAAAACGGAGACGGTTGATTTGTTCTTTTGAGTTTTCTGTATCCGTACTTGGTCCAACCATACCACCTCTCCAGCCAAATGAGCTGTTTAATAGAATACTATACAGCCAAAAAAAGAACAAAAGAGTTCTTTACTTTACCTCCTCTCCAATCTCAGAGAGGGTGCTTGCATCAGACAGAGGCAATAAAACCAACATTCTGAAGAAAAAAAAGCACAAAGGGAGAATATTGTTCAAACTTTTTGCAATTTGTTCAATATTGTTTTCTAATAACTTTTAGGAAATTTGTTTAAATTCCTTCACTTATTAAAGACTTAAAGAAAGCTAAATTGAAAATTAGGGCTGAGATATTTATCAAGCATGCAACTATACAGTTGCAATATAAATGCACTGCAACTAGAAATGTTTTATTTCCTTTGACATATGGCTGCACACGTTTTATTAATGTTAGAAATAGTTACAATATATTGTTGTGAAATTTTCTTTTAATGTTGTCTATTGATCCATCAATGATTCCCAATAGTAAAAACCCAAATTTGTCTAATTTACCTTCTGTCTTACATCGTTCTTTTACTTTTATTTCTATACAATAAATGTTCATTCGGTCATGGTGGAGGGGGTTACCTAATTAAACAATTTATAATTATTATTTGTCCTCCAGAACCCTCCTTTTTTCTTAGATTACTACTTTTCTTATGCACTTAGTTAGTTCTTATTGTTTGTCTAAATCAACAGCCAGCTCATCAGAAGAATAGAGTATCAAGTGCTCTTTTCTTATTTTTTATAAGTTCGTTATGACTTTGTTTAAATATTTTGGACACCTGCACCAACAGTCAATGTCACAGTGACCTCACAAAGCACATTTTTTTGCCTTGTGAATGCAATATTACCAGAACTCCTGCAAGAAATGTTTTCACATTTGGCACAAACATCCAATTGAACTTGCATTTTTGTAGCCAAAGGTCAAAGTCATGGTGTCCTCACATTGTTGTTTTTCTCGAACATGATATCTTAAGATCAGCTTGAGAAAATGTCTTTAATTATATTTGATTATATTTAATTATATCTTGCAAAATTAACTTCCTCATGGATGACCTGATTAGAATTTGGTGGTCAAAGGTCACTGTGACTGTATTTTAATCTGAAAGTAATTTCGTGCTGGTGAATTAAAATGCTCTAAACAATTCATGTTGAACACCACAACATGTTCACATTGTATTTTTCAATGATCTGTAAGACAAACATCTAAACCATCATTGAACAATTCAGCTGCTTCTGCTATAACCCTCCTTATAACACACACACAGACACATTAATACCTAATAATTAATTTTGTCTTTTTTCTTGGTTATGTTTTTCATAATTTGTAAAAAAAAAAAAAATACTATATTTGTGTAGTCATATAAATGTTTTGATTTATATATCTCTTTTCTAGTCTTGATGACCGCTTAAAGCACTTTACAGTACAGTTTGCAATTCATCCATTCACACACACATTCATACAGCGCATCTCTTAGCAGCACTTTTTTCTATGAGGGGCCATTCAGGGTTCAGCATCTTGCCCAAGGACACTTCGGCATGCAGATGGGAAGACTGGGATTCAACTACTGACCTTGTAGTTGGAGGACAGTTGCTCTACTGCTTAGGCACAGCTGCGCATATATGTTTGTATTTTTTTGTTTCTTTAGAATACATATATATACATATATATCAACACACAAAGATATATGTATATATATATATGTTTTGATACCACAGATTTGTTTGCACAATGTTGTTTACACCGCTGCTGCGGTGCCAGAGACAGTGCTGATTCGAAAGGCGAAGGAGTTCATGCAGTGGAGAACCGACGGGGGCTTAATTTAAACTAATTTAAACTATTATTTAAATCCCCTGACCCAGGTAGACTGCCTCCACCAGGACAACGATTAACAATCTTTGTGTTTAACATGGTGATATGCAAGCCAAAACAGATGGACAGCCTATCCCTATGTTCCCCACACTGGGGCTTGCATTCATAAATAAACTTTGCATTTGCATTTAATCTGCTCTTCACTTCCTGAAGAAAAGGAAAATGGCCTTTCCCTGTTATCCACTGAAGAATGGGTTTTGGAGTCAATGAGGGGGATGCAGCTTTCTGCATCCATGGTTCACGCACATTTGAAATTTGAGGCAATAAACATAGAACATATTAAGACAGACTTTTTAGACATAAGAAAATGACGAAACCACCTGTAGTTTATCCATGTAATATAGGAGAAGTCTATGTACAAATAACAATGCCAGAGTGAGTAACAGCTAAGAATTTGTTTCTGCAACTACACAAACATGATATTGGTGTCATTTATTTTTATCAAAGATTGTTAAATTTTTGTCACAGAATAGCAAATAATTTCATTCACATTCACAACTGATCTGACTTATTAACACACCTCACTATCTCCTAAGGTTCTGTTATGTTCGTTGTCTGCTAATTGTATTTGAATAAATGATTTTCACTCAGCATCTCCCTCTCTTTTGTCACAGCTTCTGAGCCGGGTCATGACACATGCCTCCATACTGCTGGTGTGGTGTCATCCAAGCTTCAAAATGAGGTCATTTACACCACGTTTAAAGCCTAAATGTCCAAAACTAGAAGTAACAAAGCTGTAGCCACACGATGGTGTGCCCATATATGAGTGTCGGGGCTTGAAGACACCACACCACATGAGTGTGGAGGCATGTTATGCTTTTTCTGTTGTTTTAGAACGTCTGAAGAAGGAGTCACCAGTTGCTTCAATTGTATTGGATTCGGCTGCAACACTGTTTACCCTTGAGACTCCTATTGTAGACTCAAACATTTCACCCACCCCTCCATTGGCATAGTGGTGAGTAGATATTAGTGAATTTAAATTTTTCAGTGAACTGGCCCTTTAAAGCTTTAAAGAAAAAACATGTTCAAAGTAGTGTGGAGGTTGCTCATTGATCACCTCCAGGTGAACCAAGGAGAAGGGATTGGCATAGCTGAGACTAGTTGGCCAATCAACTTTCCCTGGATTAAAAAGGCAGCAGCAGAGCTACCAGGGGGAGAGACATGCAAGGGATACATACACATGAGATGAACACAGAGACACACGTGGAGAGAGACTTCATGAGAGACCCTGGGAGACTCTGAGCTTGTGGGAGACCCCGATGGCATCGCACATTGCCACAGTGGCACTCAACATGGAGCTCCACGCAGCCAGAGATGCGGACCTGCAGACGGAGATGGCACTGATACTGATGGCGGAGGACTTCCTGGCTGCAAACCGGAAGCAGGCAGCGCTGAAACTGGCGGTGAGTGCAGCTCAGTTTCTGCATCCCTGTGCAGTGCTGAAGCTGGTGGAGGGCGTGGGTCAGTCAGCTGGGATTTCAACACATTCTCCTGTCGCCACGCCTGTTCTGGTTTCCAAGATAGGTCCTGTCTCCACGCTTTCTCCTGTTCTAGGTTCTTCGTTGGCAGAGAGGCTGATGCCATTAGTCCCCCTGGTTCCTGGTCTTTGGTCTGCTGTGAGGCCCCCTCGTTTCCTGGTCCTTCCACTCATGTGGCGCAGCGTCCCTACTGAGGGACGCCCACATGCTCGGCCCCTGGAGAGCCTCAGCGTTTGGGCTGGCTTCCTTTCCTGGCCTAAGGGGGGAGGGGGTGAGTAGGTCAGGATACCTCCCTGGCTTGAATTTGCTGATTTGGGTATGTGGAGGTGGCTCAGTGTGCACCTCCAGGTGAACCAGGGAGAGGGGATTGGCACAGCTGCCAGGGGGAGAGATACGCAAGGGACACACATGAGAGACCCTGGGAGACTCTGACCAGAGCTGCAAACCTGCCACGCCAGCAGAAAGTGCTTGTGTATTTAAGTTTAGGTTTTGTGAGTTAATGTTTGCACTGTGTGAGGACAATAAAGTATAATGAAAAGCAACACGTTTGGCTGTTTGTAGGAGATGCCGGTGGCATCGGACATTGCCACAGGTATGAACCTAGAAGTTGTTTACGACCAAGCAGTAAAAAGAGAGAAGACTGGCAACATGTTTTCTCACTTTGTTCATTCTACAGGGACGTTGTGCGGCTGTGACAGTGAAATCAGCTTTGCACATTTTGCAATTAACAGCCTTCTTCAAAGCTGTTAAGTGTTCCAAAACTCTGTTGTACCAAATGTGTATACTGGACAAGAGACCGCATAGTCAGTAGACACAAGATTAGCTGGTTTACGGGCCTCAGGAGACCCGACTAATCGATTAGTGGCCAACTATTTCCATAATTGATTAAATCAATTCGTTGTTGCAGTCCTGTGTAGTATACTGGTCTCCTTTTGTTCATCATTCTTAAGGCACCTAAGACATAACATGTTCCTTTTTGTTGTTTTGATGTATTTGTTAAATAAATGCTCACTTGTCCACTGTGTGGACTCCCTATTTTATTGCAGCATTGAGCCAGGTTTGTAACAAATAGTTTATGAAACAGACCTATTTAAACCAGGTGGTATCAGTTTGATTGTGATATTACTATCACAAGTGTCTGATATTGTTACGTTTAATAAGGACTTTACACAATTTAAGTAATCTACATTTTATTGTTAAACTTTAATAAGAAGCACAGTCTAAGCTTTAACAATTCTTTGTGTTAAGATTATGTAGCAATGCATAAACTGAATTGGGCCATAACACAGCCAGTATCTTATAATGAATTAATAACTAATATCTAATTTAATAGTGAGTTGAAAATTTTATTGAAATAAAATGTGATTCTTGCAATCATACTTACTTCTTACACGGATCCTGCCACATCATCAACTAATGCTTGTCTGGTCAGACACTCATTTTGTGGTGCTCAAGCAATAATTTCTCCCTATCCTTTGGTATTAAATGATGTTGAAGTTCTTTTGTAAGATGTATGTATGATCCACACTAACCGAGGATCACAGAGTAAAACATTTTAACTTAACTTCTAAATCAAACAGAACTGAAAAGGGGGATAGTAACAGGAAGGAAGTGACAGAAAAATATTAATCTTAAAATGGTCTATGGTGCAATTACTGTCATGTTTAACCCCTAGTACAAACGAGGGCTAACAGATATTAGGGTATCTGGCCATGTAATGTTCTTACTATTGAAAAGAGGTCAGCATTTTAATAATATCTTAAATAGTTTTTGTCCAAATTTTCAAAGCCCAGGGTTCCAGTGCTCAGGGATCTGTAGCACCCAGGAATCATGATAATTGGAGCGGATCCTCCTAGGGCCAAGGTGGTAACTATTATCTGTCTAACACACCAAAAAATGACAGATACACTTGCTTTTTTAAAAATTGGCTAATCACAATTAATTGTTAAGAAAACAGCGATGATTTTACAATTGTTTTTGTTGCTTACAGTGATATGCAGAGATAATGTAAAACTATCGCCTAACTCTTAAGAGTTTTATCACATCTTGTTACTCAGTGTTTTGGTTTACTGTTACTCTCAGAAGTGGATAAGCTTGCTTCTTTGTGACAGCATTTAATCGACAATAATCCACACAGAAATGCCAACTGCCATTCTTCTTCCTCACCAAGACTGCCGAAGAAGACCAAGGCACAATCACCACGGCAACAGCCATCTCATGGATGTTGTCCTCCACTGCCTGTCGTTTAGCAACGGCCAGCCGATGGGGGCATAGGTGGATGGACTAGGTGGAGCCCGTCTCAATACAGTGCTGGACCAACTCAGTCTACCTGCAGTCTTCATCTCTTACAGCGAAGTCGCCCATGTAGTCATTGAGAAGGCATTTTAGCTGGTGGCGCTGTTGGGGGTTGAGGCTGTCACTGCTTCGTTGCCATAGGTTGTGAATGGCCTTGGTTGTTTCGGTTGAGGGGGTGACTGGAGGCTCTGTGGTTGATGCTAAGGCAGGCTGTGGCTGTCCAGGGCAGGGATGGTGGACAGTGGGGTACTGGAGCTCAATGTCTGCTGTGCATTGATTGCTTGAGGGGTTGGTTGTTGGTCTGAAGACACGTGCTGACGTGATATGTTAAACATATTGCATAATTTCCTGTTTTCCTGCCACTACAATTAAACATCCACACATATCACTCCCTATTCTCTGGTGCCTTAGTGACTCTGTGTTTTTCCATCTTTGTCCACTGGACTTTTCTGTTTGAGCTCACCCTTGTAGGCTAACGGGCTAATCAATTAGCAATGGCTTCTCTCCCACCCTCTTGCTCCACTGCTCTCTCCTGTTCCAAGTATCTAATGTTCAGTTACTCCTCTGCCTCCTATAATAGTAGTGGTAAATGTAATGAATGTAGTGTATTGGCAGCGATGGAGGCGAGAATCAGTGACTTAGAAGCTCGGTTCCGCAGCTTAGAACCCTCATTAGCTATAGTTTGCCAGCCCCTGCTAGCCGCCACAAAGCCACCTAGTTTAGCCCTGCTAGCAGTCCTCGACCTGTTCCAAGCAGCCGGGAGCCCAGTGTGGCTGGGTGACTGTCTGGAGGGGGCATAGTGCTACCTCTAAGCCCACAATTAAGGACACACCAGTTCATGTTTGGAACAGATTTTCTCCACTCAACGACGCACCTGTTGAGAAGCAAACTCTGGTCATTGGCGACTCGGTCTTCAGAAACGTGAGGTTAGTGACACCAGCCCCCATAGTCAATTGCATGCCAGGGGTCAGAACAGGCGACATTGAGTCCAAACTGAAGCCACTGGCTAAAGCTACATGTAAATACTCCGGCTTCGTATGTTGGCAGTCACTAAAGTTAATGTGGAGTTGGTGTTTGCTTTTGCAAAGACGATGTTGTTTTCCCTGCACCTCTACCTAATATGACCAGCGATGACATGTTTAGCTGCATATTGTCATTTAACCGCTGGCTGTTGAGGTGGTGTCCTGCAAACAGTGTGGGCTTTATAGACAATTGGCAAACTTTTTGAAGGAAAGCTGGTCTTGTTAGGAGAAACAGTGTTCTTCCCACATGGGATGGAGCAGCTCTCTTATCTAGGAACAATACTCAGTCTATAAAATGACAACCCAGAATTGGGACACCTGGGACCATCTAGTTGATGTAACAGTGAAAGTGGCGACTGGTAAATTATTCGGGCTGAAGAAAAAATGCCCGGGGTACAGCCCAGGATGCCCAAATCAGGCAGCACTCTGCTCTGATCACTGAAGGGTTGCCGCACAAATTGCGCCTGCAGTGCTTTGGTCAGGGCATGGAGGTCCTGCTGCTGCACCAGGGTGAGATCAAGCAGCACTTGAAATGCCTTTCCTTCCAACACCAGGGCCAGGTGTGTGGCAGCCTCTTCATTCCTCCAGCCACTGTGCAATGCTGCTCATCGGACTTGGGAGAGGTACGTCCCTAGTGGTCTCACCTCGCTGTACTTGAGTATCTTGGCTGGTGCAGCAGCAAGGTGTGATGGGCTTGGAGTAATCAGTGGTGCAGGAGCAGTTCGCTGCTTTGCAGTGGCTTACCATCAGTGGCATACAATCCTCCCATCCACTAGAGGGCAGTCGGGCTGTGGTGCACTGGAACCATCAGGATGAGCAGGATAATGTCTGACTCTGGTAGAAGCCAGAGTCAGACAAGTTTTGCAGGAAGGAAAGGTTCTGCTCAATGGCTTCCTCTAATTCTCTTCTCATTTCTCTTTCATCCATCCCTTCTGACACCAATGTGGCACTTCTGACACCTGTGTCCCATTCAATGCATGAATGTAAGCAAGATGTTTTATTTAACTTGAAGGGGAACACTCCTCATGAACAGTGACTGAACCTGATCACAGACACCACACTTGAATTTAAATGACAATATAACACTAACTAACACACAAAGACATAAAAACACATTAAAGAAGTCAGAACTGTAACTAAATAGCAGCCAAAACAGCTATACTTCACCTCACTTAACAGTCCCAAGAGCCTTTGCAATATGCTTACCGATCACTACGTTATTTTTCACCTACTCTAAAATTTTTTTGTTTGTTTGTGTAAATTAATTTACATTTGCAAGCAACAGTGATGATAAAGATAACCTGAATCTTGAATTACGTATTTGGGCCTCCCTGCAGACAAAATCAGTGAGGAATGACTATAGTGGACAGTGCACTTGGTTTTACAGCTTGTACAAATGGCCTTGTGTCATCCATTTATCTTGAAGACCAGACAGCAGTATATTCACTAACACCCCAAGATGTATGCAAGTAGGCAACCCCAGGTAAAAAAAAACTCTAGTTTTGCTGGCTCCAACTCCCTCAACAATCTTGGTAAAACCTCTCAAGTTTGTCCAGAAGAGCTTTGTCAATTGTTTCAGGTGAACTATAGCACTCCTCGGAATGGGCCCAGCAGTTGGGTCACTGACATTAACAGCTCTGATTCTCCTCATCTGTTCTAATTAAGGGGTGCCTAGCCACTTATATTAGTCAAGGTCTTCATCAATGGTGAGCATCAGACCTTGTATGGCATTTGTGAAGGTCGATTACCATCCCCTGTAACTGTCTGAACAGCCATCCAACTTGATCATCCCAATGGTCACAATCTCACAAAGAGCCATGTAAATAGCAAATTAATTTATACTGTGGTGCATTCATCCTTAAATAGTTATAATTAATAAAATGATCAGTGCATTAGATTTTTCCAAAATAAGTTTTACATAATACTATGTGTATTTCTATAATATTTTATTTCAAATCATTAATGACTTTTTAAATTTATGCTTAGCATTAAGTACAATAACAACTTGAAACATTTGAATACAGGCAGATATAAGTGATGCATTTGTTTCTAACAATGCCTGGAGTAGCATATTCTTTAAATTGAATCAGAAAATGGAAACATTAAATATGTTAACTGAAAACATACATCTCAAATTAATGTTGAGTTGATTTAGAGACATCCTCTTGCCTTGAATGAATTCCCTCCAGACTGTCAACATATTTACACAAGGATTGCAAATGACCAATTTGTACTATCTATTCAGATTAATAAATTATTTTTTAAGGATTAAAGAAGTGGTTGTTTTCATGTCTAAAGCTGCAGAAAATGGTATATCTAAATGAAAAAAGAGATGTTGTTTTGCCCTCACCTACGTAAGTGAAATCGCAGTGTAATACCACTGAGAATCTATATGTGACACAAATAAACCTCAGTTTTCAGTTGCACACAGAAACATTTAACATGGCATGTATATAAATCAGCTCTGCCATATGCTATACAAGTTAAAGTTGGAGGCACAGGTAGCTGCATGTTCCAGTGAGAATCACTGTATGTCAAAGAGTGGCACCTGTATGAGTAACATGAGACACATGCCATTTCTGTGGTTCATGACTGCAGCAACATACTGCAGTCCACAGGAATCCACTGAAAATAAAGAAATTATACAACTTTACTGCTGCAGCAAGACTTTGACACACTCAATCTACAATCGAGCTAAGGTCTCATTACCAATACCTCAAGCTAGCAAGGCTGGAAATAGAGCACGTTTCAGCATGATACGTCCGGTTTAAGCTTGCAAGTGGAACTACAAGTTAAATTTATGGCTAGCTTAATCTGGGCAGACCATGGTTGAGAGTGGACGTAGCATACTAAGTGGCCATTTATTAGCAGCTGTCCTGTGCAGCTGCCAATAAGCATGAGCTGGACATCCTTGACAGCAAACATAGTATGGAATGAAACAATATCACAAGAAAGATAGTTTCAACATTGACACTATTGAAATAGAATTAAAACCTTACTTGAGATCCTTGATTATTCCACTCCATGTTGACCAGGGATCTGACTCCTGCTCCATGAAGATGTCAATTTTCCTTTAAGTATGCATTCAAAGCTGATGTGCCATAACGACTATACAAGCTATTATAGTAAAAGATACAGACACTTACATGTAAAAAAAAGTCATGGTTAGCGGGAGTGCATGAACCAAGTTAAATCAAATCAAATTTTATTTGTATAGCCCAAATTCACAAAACAAAATCTTCCTCAGAGGGCTTTACAATCTGTACAGGGAGTGACACCCTCTGTCCTTAGACCCTCGGTTCGAGTGAGGAAAAACTTTCCCCAAAAAAAACCCTTTTGACAGGGAAAAGAAGGTGGAAAAAACCTCAGGGAGAGCCACAGAGGAGGGATCCCTCTCCCAGGACGGACAGACGTGCAATGGATGTCACGTGCACAGAACAACGCAACAGAAACATATAAAGATTAAAGTATGGGACTTTTATCGAAGTATAGCTAATACACCCACAACAAAGGCGGGACTATTTAATTTGTTATCAATACAGCCAGCATTCAAATTTTTTACAAAAATCTCAGAGCAGGCGAAAAGATCAAAGAACAGAGGAATGCAAAATCTGAAGCCATTTTTTCCAAATTAAATACAACACTTTGGAATAGAAATAGGATAAAAACCCTTAAATCATCCTACTGCTCTTCTGTGTCATTCTAGTCACAAATGACACATCAAGCTGGAAGTGGGGTTAAACGGATGCTCATATTTATTAATTTTTAATTAGAAATAATTACTAAATTTATTTCTATACTTGTATAATTAATCAATATGCAAAAGTCAGGGGGACACCTTACCACTACATGTACCTCTTTCACCCTGTGCTGCCCTCTGATTGGCTGTAGTTGTCGCCGATTCATCTAGATAGATTCATCTAGATAGATTCATCTATATTTTGTCGGAGGAGGCGACATGTCTGCAAGGTACTTGAATTTGAAGAGTTCGGCACATAGCCATTGCAAATCGAACACTGGTTTGCCTCTGAGTCCTAACAACTGTTTGGACTGCACTCATTAAATTGTGAACCTACTCTTGAATACAAATGCTAAAATTTAAAGAATCTAGGAGAACAAGTGGTGACCTTCAGATAAAAACTTGTTTGTGCAACATCGCAAACTTTAGGAAAGCTAGAGTGAGAAAGAGACACAAAGAGAGAGACATCGAGAGAGATAGATTTTGATTTTTAAAACCATCCTTTATTTGTCACTATTTACACTGTATAAAAAACTTGATACATTACATTTATACAGTTTTTTTTGTTCTCATAGAACAACTCCGTAGACAAGCTGTTGGTCTGTGAAAGAGCAGAAAACCTCTCTGTGTCCCTACATCAGTCTGAAACTCTCCAGGTCATGAGTCGCTCTGTGAAAACTAAAATCAATAAAAAAAATCTGGCTTTCACCATTTTCGCAAACAAGTGAACCACATCAATGTTCAGTTCTTGTATTTTTCTTTTACGGTTTACATACATGCCATCTTTGCCTGAGCTGGCGAGTGTAGTTAAAACCACATATAAAAACATCTGTTAAAAAAGGTGTCCAGTAAAACAAATCGAGCGAAGAGATGAGAACCCTCAAAGACAGTGAAATTCAGTTTCTCTCTGGCTGCAGAACAGACATTTGTCCTCTACAGCAGAGTTGATGACCGAAATAAAAGAGTTCACTGCTACAATTCTATGTAGGATTCTTCACTGTAGGTCTCTGTGTCTCTTTATTACAGGAGGTTTGTACAAAGACCTCCATGATGGTTTAGAGCCAGGATCTAGTTTAAAGTAGCTATGAAGTGCCACTGCGCCCCTTTTAGTGTCTTCTGGTTTAATGTCTTCACCATCAGTCTGTAGAGAGATTTTCCTGAGGCGTCCTCCAAAGAAACTCTTACAGGGCGAGAGGCTACAATAGGGGACCAGAACAGTTTTTAAAGACAGGAAGTAGTCCAGTAGAATTTGTAGAGTCTGGCAGCAGTGCACCATCACAGAAGACTTTTAAAAGGTGTTCATGTCTCGTCAGCTTTGATTTCCAGTGACTGAGGAGCTGATTCATGACCCGCATGGATCTCACTCCCAGTTTAGTGGCTAAACCTGCAGGATCGTCCAGCCTAGGTCCAGCCAGTTTCACCACCTGCTCCAGTGTGGAAATCCCTGCAGCATAGAGTGTTCTGGACAGAGTTGGTCCACTCAGGTTGGAATAATCCAGATGTTGTCCATACAGTACTGGTTCCCGTAAGAGCCAGTGTAGAGAGGCCATCTGCTCCTGTCTCTGCTTTTTCAGCAAAGACCACACTGAAAAAAGGCTCCAATAAAGGTTTGGCAGAGATGAGGTGTTCAGCTTCCCCGGGGTCCATAAAAAACAAAATTCCTCCAACATGTCTCAGGATGCAGCTGGACAGAGGTCGCCATGCCAGGTCATCTGGTCCAGTCAGCAGCCTCAGAACAAACCGGAGATAAAAAGCTGCGCCTCTGCTGGCCAGGTGAATCAGACCCTGTCCACCCTCCTCCTTTGGAAGGAACAGGACACTATGTGATATCCAGTGCAGTTTGTCCCAAAAGAAATCAACTAAAACCCTCTGGATTTATTCATGGTTTCTGTCGTCGCAAACACTGTGTAGTCAAACCCGTCAATGTCAAAATTAAAGGTGAGGTTCAAGTCAGATAGATAGATAGATAAATTAATTTAATTTATCCCAGTTGGGAAATTGTTGTGTCACAGCAGCAATTCAACATTCACAGAGAGTAAGACACAAAAGACAAGGTGCAAAATTTGACATGACTTAATATAAATATAACTAAATGTGGTAAAATGAGTATGAATATAATATAAACAAAATAATGATATAAATTGACAGTTATTGCAGCACTAATTACTAGTAAGTACTATCAGAGGTGGGAATTGCACATTCTTATTGCTGCAGGCAGGAAAGACTTCCTGTATCTGTGCTTGCGGCAGCAGAGTAGAACCAGTCTGTTAGAGAAGGTGCTCCACTGTCTGTCCACCAGGTGGTGGAGAGGGTGCTCTTGATAGTCCATGATGGATAAGAGCAGAAGCTTTGGAAGCAGTGAGGGTGTGTGGAAGTCTGGGAGTATGGTGGGGAGGACAGATGAGGGCTGTGTACTGAACCTGTTGAAGAACAAATTTAGTTAATTTGCCCTCTCCAGGCTGCCTCCTGGCTGTCTGATGTTTAGCCTTGAACCCAGTAATTACCCTCATTCCAGACCACACATCCCTCACATTGTTCTGCTCGTGTTTGGCCTCCACTTTCCTCCTGTAGGAGTCTTTACACTCCTTCAGCTTTCCCCTCAGGTCGTGTTGTATGACCTTCTGTTCTTGTCTGTCCCCACACCTGAAGGCTTTCTTCTCCTTGTTGAGAAGCGCTTTCAGCTCAGTGGTGATCCAGGGCTTGTTGTTCAGAAAGCAGCGCACAGGCTGGCAAGCTGGTTTGTTCACAGAATTTAATGTATTCTGTTATGCACTCCGACATGCTGTTGATGTCCTCCCCATGTGGCTCACAGAGCACATCCCAGTCAGTGGACTCGAAGCAGTCCTGCAGTGCCTCAGTGGCCTCCTGAGTCCACCTCCTCACATTCCTTGTGGATGCAGGCTGTCGCTGGACAAGAGGGACATATTTCGTTGTCAGTAATACCAGGTTGTGGTCTGATCTGCCAAGTGAGGAGAGGGCACTGGCAATGTATGCATCCAGAGCATTTGCATACAGAAGGTCCAGTGTTTTATTGTCTCTTGTGGGGCAGTTAACATACTGGTGGATTGAAGGTAAAGTTTTGTCCAGTGTGACATGATTGAAGTCACCAGTGATGGCTATAAAAGCATTGGGATACTGAGTTTGAAGCCTTGCAACAGTGGAGTGAATGGTGTCGCTAGCTACAGTTGCATCAGCTGATGGAGGAATTTAAACAGCAACCGTGATGGCGGACGTAAACTCCCTCGGTAAATAATATGGGCGCATCCCCACTGCTAGCAGTTCAATGTCCGGGCAACAGAGACGCTCCTTCTGATTAATATGTCTGGGATTACGCCATCTTTCACTCACATATAGTGCAATCCCTCCTCCCTTCTTCTTATTGTTCTGTATAACGTCCCTGTCCGCCCGAACAGTAGTGAAGCCAGGTAACTCGGCGCTGTAGTCCGGGTAATCCAAATGCAGCCATGTCGCGGTGAAACACAACAAGCTGTACTCACAGTATTCCCTTTGGGTCTTAACCAGCACGCTGAGCTTGTCCATCTTATTCCCCAAGGATCTTACGTTTCCCATTATGACCGGAGGAACTGAAGGTTTTATGTTTCCTCCTCTTCAGTCTGCGCTTAGCTCCAGCTCTCCAACCCTAGGTGTCTCCTCTGTAGCTCCCTTGGAGTTTCAGATTTCTCGCCGGTCAGCAACACAAGTTTACTCAGCGCAATCAGCTGGTCACATGAGTAAACAATGCTCTCACTCCTCTCTGGGTGGCTCATCGAACAAAGAGTGTGGAAAGTAGCAGAAAAGGAAAAAAGTTTTAAAACAGCACGTAGCCATTGCAACTAAGTCCCCAGGACAATTATTGAGAAAAAAATAAAATAACAAAGTGACAAAAAGACGTAGAGTCAAGAACAAACAATGGAGCTGCAGTACCAGTCTGCCACCTAGCACGGCGCCATAAAGAAGAGCTTAACTTTAAACCTGTGAACCTGCTGGCGATGACATATGACATGTTTGAGAAGCAGAGACTTGTAGCCCAGGGACACCATTTTAATCTGGGAAATGATGAGTCCATACCAGGACAGCTCTTTAACCACTACTTCGTTTTTAATAAGCGGAGGAGCATTAGAGATTATGATCCGTTTTGCGGGACAAACTAGTGGGTAAACCGCAGTGAAGGTGTCATCGATCTTGACTCCTGATTCCACCACGTCCTGCAATTTATCCGGACTATCAAGGAAAATTACTATGGCTCCATTTACATGGGAAGCTAACTTGACGCTGCGGTAACCGACCACCTGTCCGACCACTTACCCTGTCTCCTCCACCGAGCAGCTCACTGCGAGCACCAGTTTGACTGCATGACGTACTGTAGCTAAGTGTTATATTAAGCAACACAGACGCTGAGCTATAGTTGGAGTACACCCCATTAATGCCACACACAAGACACTAACTCTCACGCACATGTGTGACTGCTGTAAACCTAAACAAACAGAATACAGCATCGTAACCATGACAACCCAAAGCAGCATTAACACCGTAATGCCCGACATAACAAGTCAGCCTCACCCACCACCGGCATGTTGCCCTACCATCGAGCAGGTAGCCTCGCTACCGAACCCAAAACCGCCCATAACGCCGATAGATTCCCGTGCTAGATTTGCTGTGAGATAAACAAATAAAGAGAGAAATAAATTAGGGCTGGGACTTTATTGCATTAATTATGATTAATTAATGACAGAAAAAATAACGCACCAAAAAAATAACACATTTAATCGCAATTTATTTTTGCACTCCAAACAGCGCGGCACGAGTTCCCTGTATACCTGTTATTCTGATGCACAGGACACAACACGAGAAACAACAATGGAATCCGATGAGAAGTTATTGCTGGGTTTGGTGGACGGAAATTTTAGTTTTAAAAAACTAACGGGTGGAAACCTGGATAAAAGCACAGTTGTGTGCAAACTGCAAGAAAGAATTTGCCTATCACCGGAGCTCTTCCAGCCTCCGCTACCACCTCAATGCCAAACATGTTGCAGCTAGCATAGGCAACGTTCCTAGTTCGAGTAGGCAGTGTCGCCAACCCACACTCGACAAGATGACAGGGTTCAGAGCCAAAATGAGTAAGTCCACGACTGACAAATTAACAAACTCACTGGCGAAATGGATTGCAGTGGACTGTCGAAGATCAGGGGCTAGAAGCGGTGCTACAGATCGCGTCGTCTGACCCAACTTATGAACTGCCATACAGAAAGACGATTTCAAACAAAATTCATCAGCTTTATGACACTGAAAAAGCAAGCGAAAGTTGATTTATTGGAGAAAGCTGAATGTGTTGCTGTGACTGGGGATCATTGGACCTCAATAAGCAATACAAATTATGTCGGTGTGACTGCACAAATTATTGACTTCACGGACAGGGCATGGCATCTTAAGTCTTTCGCCCTAACCGTGCAGAAGACGACCACAAGGCACTATGCTGAAAACTGCGTGGAGCAGTTTCTCTCTGTGGCAGAAGCCTGGGGAGTTCAACAAAAGGTCACCACAATTGGAACAGACAGCGCCCGAACCATGATCGCTGCAGCTAGACAGCTCCCATTTGTGCATATGCCATGTGTTGCTCACATTTTGCAAAGAACCATCACAGCACGATTATTATACAGATGTGCCTTGGACTGAGCTAATGGTGCTTGTGTAGTCCTGGTCTCTCTCTCTCCTTTCTCTCCCCCTCCCCACTATCTCTCTCTCTTCTGTCCCCTCTTTTCAACCCATCTCACCTCTCCTCCCTATTTTTCTCTGTCACCCCAACGAGGCAGATGACCACCCACATTGAGTCTGGTTCTAGAGGTTTCTCCCTGTTAATGAGGGAGTTTTTCCTCCACAGTCACCAAAGTGTTGCTCATTGTGGGAACTGTTGGGTTTCTCTATATTAAACAAGATTTTAAGGTATTAAAAAACCTTTAAACAGGGAAAAAGAACGTAGAAACCTCAGAGAGAGCCACATGTGAGGGATCCCTCTCACAGGATGGACAGAAGTACAATGGATGCCACATGTTATGGAGAACGTCAGAAAAATAAGAGTATTTACAGCATTGGTTATAATAAACTGTTTGTAGCATAATGGGAGGTAAATTAATTGAGGAATTATTGTCAATAATGGTTGAGTATCTGAGGAGACATATTGTATATGAAGCAGTCTTGTTTAATCATAGTCCACGATCAGCATCCACCTTGATCATGGTCCACCTCTACGATCAGACGCCAACACGATGCAAATGTGTGCAGATCCTTGCAACATGGGGCTGTGCATAATCATGCTGCAACATGAGGCGATAGCAGTGGATACATGGCATGACAATGGGCTTGAGGATCTCAATCACTGTTCCATTCTGTTGACTACATTGACATCAGCAAACCACTCCCCCATCCATTACCATACACATCTACCATCTGCCAGATACATTGTAAACTGGGATTTATCTGTGAAGAGGGCACTTTTCCCAAGTGCAACACTCCTTTGAAGATGTGCAAGTCAGTTAGAACAACATACTGCAGTCAGGTCAAGACTCCAGTGAGCCCAACAAGCACTCAGGTGAGGTTCCCTGAGACATTTCTGTCCATCTGTGCAGAAATTCTGTGATGTCTGGGTGGCTGATCTCAGATGATCTCTCAGAAGGATGTAGCATTCCTGGGCTAGCATGATAACATAGTGTTTTTGGTTGTGAGGATGGTTGGATGTACTGCCAAATTCTCTGAAATGGCATTGGAGGTGACTTATGGAATATTCAGTTATGGGCAACAGGTCTGGTAGACATTCCTGCAGTAAGTATGCCAACTGCATGCTCCCTCAAAAGTTGTGTCATTTCTTTGCATGAAAGAAGTGCACTTTTTAGAGTAGCATTCTATTGTGTCCACTTCAAGGTGCAACTGTGCAATAATCATGGTCTTTAATGAGAACATGTGACTTACCCTATATCCAGGGTCCTCTTTTAATCCTACAGTGTCAACTCCAGATCCAGACTGCCAGAGAGTCTCCTTCACACTGCAGCCATACAGGAACACATTCTTCTTTCTAGAGTGGCCGTGGTAGTCACAGAAAACCTGGAAGATGTATACAGGGAAAGAAACTGAGCTTTACAATGCAGCAGTCAATATCCACACAAATGTGTGGTATAATAAGCCTAGTGTGGACTTTGAAACAATGATTCAATTAAGTTTAATTTTATTTGTATAGCGCCAAAACATAATATACAATCTCCCTCAACTGGAAGAAACCACCAGCAGAACTAGACTCAATGTGGGCGGCCATCTGCCCACAGAAAAATGGGGAAGAGAGGAAGATTAGGTGGCAAAGAAGGCAGAGTTTCTGTCAGAGGTTTCTCTAAATGAGATCTCCAATAGTTTGCCATATGTTTGAAAGAGGTTTACATGTGTTAAGGTGAAAAAGAAGCCAGTGTTGTAATAAGAAGTTGGATGTATAGTGTAATCCACAGCCACCAGTGACAGGCATTAGCACCAGTTGTCCAGCAGGTGATGCAATGTGTGCAGCATATGTGCAGGGAAGCCTTGGGGGAGCATGTCAAACCTTGAGAATCTCTGTGTGCAAGACAAGAGCATATTCTTTCAGCAAGCAGGCATGTTGCTGTAAGCATGCTGCCTCATTTCCTGTTTTTATCTAGCCTGCAGTCTCTTTCCCTGTGTGTGTGTGTGTGTGAGAGTGTGATTGCCTGAATGGAGACAGGTGAGCCAGAGGGAGAGCCTCATTAGCTGCATTCCATCCAAAATCAAGACCATAAAGACTCAGCTCTGCTACACTCATCTTACCAGATTGTAGTGCCTGATCAGTCAGTCTGCGTTCCAGCTTTTCTCACTTGTTTTTTGCCAGTTTTCCCAATTAAACTATTATTCTCCTGTTCTGCAGTTTCTACTTCACCACCCTGCTCTCCAGCCATTGTCTGGGTTCACCTTCATAGCTGTACTAGTTTTCTTGTGGTCACCCTCTGTGTACTATCGCCTCTATTAATCCTGATCATTTCTACATTACTACGGCTGATCCCCAACCAAATGTACACTTAGCACTCTCTACTCTCTGGTATTTAAGCTTCTTCTTGTTATACTATTGCCAAGCTTCTCTGTGTTAACTCTCCTTAGAAAATTCATTAGTAACGGCTACTCTCCTCCCTATTATTCGACTGCTGTCAATTATTGTAGTTGTAAATTAGAAGTTGTAATTTAAGTTAATCTTTAATATCTAATGTGCAAAATGTATAATGGTTTTCCTTTTTATATGGGGATGAGGTTACTTCCTGTAAAGTCACATCCTGTTGTTACCCTGCTGCTGTAAAGAGACACATGGTTCATGTTCAATCTGTTTCCATTATCTTGGAATCATCTTAGAGGCAATGCTGTAAGTTCATGTATTTGATTGTAGACAAGTTGAAAATATATATTGGAGATTATTTTGTTAAAGATTACATTTTATGAGTCAAAAACAGCTTTATTTATAGTGCATGTACAATCTTATAGAAATGCAACTTTACAAAACAATGTTTAATTTTAGACAGCAAACATTTTTTATTTCCAGTTCTCGCCAGCATGTTAATGAATTATGTGCAACAGTAAATGGTGAAACTTACCTCGTCTTTATTGGCAAACAGTTTAACCTGGTGTGTAAGCGCATTTATTATTGTTTAGTCATTTGCACTGATTTGTGCTGATGTTGTGTTTAAGTATGCTTTTGAATTTTGAGCCATTTGTGTTGCCATAGACGTTTAATGCGGCTTACGTAGAGAAAGCAGGAAGTAAAGTTTTTTTGTTATGAACATGTGTTGAATAAACGAGAATATGGCGGAGCAACACAGTCGTTTAACTGTCTGTCGGCACCCAGCCAGCTCAATGAGTAAAACAGTCTCACGTCATTTCTCAAGAGTGGTTAAAAGAGTAAGAAATAAAGAAAGAAGAAAGGAAAGTAAGATAGCCACTACATGGTGTTTAGTGAGAGTTCCACCTTCACTACAGTGAAAAGGCAGCATTATGATGCTTTGAATTGGTCAAGCTGGCAACAAGCAGCAAGTCATCTGTCTCCAGTGGTATGAGGAGCAAGTCATCTGCATCATCGACAAGTGCATCCCATGCCCGGGCTAAAGCAGAGGCTGCCAAGGTAAAAGCATCTAATGCTAGCAAATAGGCTAAACTCCTGATGGAAAAGGCTACCAGATACTCAAAATCTGTTGGAAAAAGTAAGAATAGACACAGAGTTGGAAGTGCTTTCGCTACAAAGAGAAGCTGATATGTCCATGGTGGAGGCACAAGTGCTGGAAGATGCTGAAGCAATGCACACTGTAGTTGAAGATGGAAAATCTGAATCTGAAATGTTTGAACTGGAACACACCAGTGCAAATGTCCAGTCTCAAATGGGCCTTCAGCAGCGTCCTCCTTCTGCACCACTATCAGTCTTACCTGCCACTTCCATATCACACGGAGAATCATAGAGTTTCATAACATGCAGCCACCTGAGAATGATATTCCACAATTATAACCTATTAACAACAAGTTCAAATCTGAGAACTCTGACAATAAGGACTTACCTGCACCAAACCTACTGGATCCAACTGAAATAAAAAGAATAAACCCCCACCATTAATGCAATATGCTAGCTAGCACGACCCCGTTGGAGACTTTGGCACAGTATTTGCCATGTCGAGACCTTGTCAGCGAGGACTGTACCAATTTGATGATAAGCCTGAGAATCACTGTGCATGGTACTCCTCATTCACCAACGCAGCAAGTGAAGTTCACCTTGAAACAACCAAAGAATTGAACCTCATGACCAAATGCCTGGGAAAGGAATCTGGCCAGCATGTGAAACACATATGCAAGACCATAAACCCAATCTGGCTGTACAGAAGAAGGGTATAGGAAAATGGATATCTCACTGGCCTCATATCATATCATATCTGGACACCTCGTGGAATTGGATCAATCCTAGACACGCTTCCATATTGGCTTCAGGAGAAGTGGGTGTCTTCAGGGTCATGGTACAAAGAAGAAAACGATGGTCACTTCCCTCCCTTCTATTATTTTTGTGAGGGTTAAAAAGCGAAATGGTCCTAGCTAAATTTATCAGGGCAGCTTCACAATACACACAAAATCGGACAAATCCCTAGTGAGGAACTTTAACACCAACAAACCCATTTCAGTGCACTAAACAGATGTTTCTACACCCATTGATGACCCTAATAAGAACTGCTCATAAAAGAACAAACAACATCCTCTCAAAAAATGCAAAACATTCAGAAACAAACTCCTTGATGAAAAAAAGGCATTCCTTAAGGAGAAAGGCATATGTTTCAAATGTTGTTCTTAAATTGCCAATCACACACCTCGCCAAAGATTGCAAGTTCTTTACACTTGCAAGTGAAGTGCTAAGAATGCAACAGCAAGAGGTAAGATATGGCCATGCATCCTGGCCCATCACCTAAATCTGTTAAGGCTCCTTTCCCGTCACAGGAAAATGGCAGAGAGGGAGTAGATCATTCCGAAATTGCTATTTTTAGAACAAGCTGTACGGAAGTTCCTAGGTCCAGGTCAGTTGACTTGAATCTGCCTCGCCGAGATATACCATGGGTGTTCGAAGGACATGGCCATCAAAGCCTACATGTATATAAATCTGGATGAACAGAGCTATCACTCATTAGCCAGAACAGAGTTGTTGTGGCATAATTAAAATATCTGGCAAGAAGTAGGAAGGATTCCTGATTGAGTCACTTGATAGCAAAGTTCACATTGCCCTGCCACCACTCATTGATTGTCATGAGATCCTGAACAACTGATCTGATATTCTAACACCAAGCACAGTCCTACACTAGCCTCATCTCCATCACGTTGTCAAACACATCTCAGATCTAGACCCAGAAGCAGAAATATTCTTCCTACTCGAAAGTGGTCGTCATTAAATTTCTCAACCCTGTACAAGCTAAATGCATGTCAAGGAGACAAACCAAAGTGTCTTCAGGTCTGACAATCCATCAGAGGTTGATGCCCTTCTACAGCCCTGTCCAGCTCTGCTCGTGGAAAGGCCAGTCTCCTGGTATCGCCTTCATGTTCTTTACAGTAGAATGTGCATGGAGACACAAAAAACCTCCAACCTCACATATAGATGTGCCATCCTTGAGGAGTTGGAGTAACTTTACAACCTGATTCGGCTGCAGGTACCACTTCAAACTACTAGTAGGACACTAGCAGAACAGACAACTAGAGAAGAATCAGTGAGGAAGGATAAGGAAAGAGGAATTGTCTGTGACCACCACAAGCAAAACCATTCCCTTTTGGGGGTTTGTCTTGCTTTTGCCTCTCCATTGCACCTGTTGTCACTTTCATTTGCACCAAAGCAGGTGAAGTTGAAGTTGTGCTTCCTCAATTGACTTGGTGTTATAGTGACGATAAAGTGTTGCCTTAATTTTGTTGAGCAGTGTATGAATGTGACCTGCATTGTAGAGCGCTGATGATGTTGTCAAAGTTGTTATATAAAAACAGTCCTTTTACCATTTCCTTCATTGATAGACAAACTTCTAAAGGTTCCAGAAGATACCCCAGCACTTCTAAAGAAAAACATATCAACACACATTTTTGCTTTTTTAGTCTGAAACTTAAAGACTATTAAATTGTGTAACTCCATGTTTAATAAATATATGCATAATAACTGAAAAAAATGTTTTCTGCAAAGTAACATGAGATTTTCACCCAAAGAAAAAACAAGTTGATCTCAAGAAAACTCAACATCAAAGGCAAGTACATTCAGATAACTAGTTTACAAACGGACAGCCTGTATTTCTCACCAGTGGAGTCCGCCCTATACTGTTGAGGTAGTAGAGGAAGCCTTTTGTGTGGTAGATGGTTGGACTGAGGATGGGGTCTGGTTTACACCACTGACGATTCAGATCTTTACTGTTAAGATCACAGCGATTCCTGAGAGGACAGAGCAGAAGAGACACCAGTGAGCCCACAAATTATAATGTTGATTATTTGGTGGGTTATCTTCTGTTACATGTTGTATATGACTAAAGATCCAGAAATCATGAAATTAAATTGAAAACATAACAATGGAGATTAATTGAAAACCAAATGACCTTAATTTCTTTAAATTCTAGTCTGAAAACAAGAAAAGTCTTCAGTTAATCCAAAATGCTAATGAGCAAGTACAGACAGGAGCTGGAAAAGGTCATATTATTCCTGTGGTAGCACCCTTTTAAGGTTAGGCATCTAACCTAATTTTATTTGTGTAGACCATATTCATAAATCACAATTTGCCTCATAGGGCTCAACAAGGTGTGACATCTCCTGTTTTTTACCCATTCGCAAGAGTAAGAACTGATAGGAAATAACTATTGTAATCTTTATTTCTTATTGTTAGTGTTCTTTTATAATATGTATTGATTTTACCAAAATCCCTCAGCAGTTTTACTGTTTCCGTGTTTTTTTTTTTATTTGAGCTCTTATTGTGAAGGTTTGCAGATGTACTTAGTTTCTGACTCTCGTCAGTCTGCACTGTACTTGACTGCAAGATAAATGTATTTAAGATTTTGGCGATTGTAAAGTGAGATTTTTAAGTTTGAATGTTGAATTAAGGGTAACAAAATCATCATAATATTATAATAATTATAATTATCAGTAAGGTCACTGTTTAGTTTTCTGTTGGGCATTTCAGTTGTAAGTGAGATTTTAAAATACTTTTTGAGAGAGTGAGATAAGAGCGTGCACTGTCACAGCCTTTCATCTTCTCATGTGTTGCATGCTCTAGTTTCCCTCTCATGTTAGGCACGTTATGAAGATAAAATCCATGTGACATTGTTTTGCTCTCTTTGGTTACAATACATGTATGTATTCATCGTAGGTTAGGGTTAGTAAGTAAGTTTATTATGTTAATTGATAATACGTGATAGCTAAAAGCTGTGGGCGCCTGCAAAGAAAGAAATTAGAAAAGATTTGTGTGACAGGTATTCTGTTTTGTTATCAATCAGACAAATATATGTCCAAATTATTTATTTCATGTTTAATGGTGGTTATGTAGGCTGAGCCTAATCAATTGTGTAATATAACTTAATGTAACAACGTTTGTTATTCATTTATATTTATTTACTTATTCATGTGACAGCATTTTGCTTCCCTTGGTTACACTACAGGAAAAAACCTGAGTTCAACAAGGTATCCCTGTGCCCAGCATCTGACAGTGCGGTCGAAACCCACAGACCGTTCTGGCTACACTGGAACACACACACACACACACACACACACACACACACACACACACACACACACACACACACACACCAATGTGCGCAGACACAAACACTGTCATTGGACAGGTGTAAACTCAGACTGGGTAAGAACAACAGGATTTGTTAACTTAGGCAATGTGGGAGGGGAAGGGGCAATGCACTAGACTGGTATAAATCATATTTATCAGATAGATTTCAATTTGTTAACATCAAAAATTACCCCTCCATGCACATACAAGTTAGTCATGGAGTTCCACAAGGTTCTGTCCTTGGACTGAAAACCGAAAACTTCTAAATTCAGACAAAACTGAGGTCGTTGTAATTGGCTCTAAACATCTCAGAGCATCACTGTCTGAACAGATAGTTACTTTGGATGGTGTCAGTTTGGCCTCCAGCTCCACTGTGAGGAACCTTGGAATTATGTTTGACCAGGACATGTCATTTGACCAACACATAAAACAAGTCTCTTGTACAGCTTTCTTCCACCTGCGCAATATTAAGAAAATTAGAAACATCCTGTCTCAGAAGGATGCTGAGAAACTAGTTTGTTACCTCCAGACTAGATTACTGTAACTCTTTATTATCAGGATGTACCAAGAAGTCTGTAAAAAGTTTCCAGTTGGTCCAAAATGCTGCAGCACGAGTGCTGACAGGAACTAGAAGGATAGATCATATTACTCCTGTCTTAGCTTCTCTACATTGGCTCCCTGTAAAATTCAGAATAGAATTCAAGATCCTGCTCCTCACATTTAAAGCCATTAAAAATCAAGCCCCTTCATATATCAAAGACCTGATAACACCATATTATCCAAATAGATCACTTCGTTCACAAAACACAGGCTCTCTTGTGGTTCCAAGAGTCTGTAAGAGTAGAACAGGAGGTAGAACATTTAGCTACCAGGCTCCTCTCCTGTGGAACCAGCTCCCACTCTGGGTTCGGGAGGCAGACACCATCTCTGCATTTAAACTTAAACTTAAAACGTTCCTTTTTGATAAAGCCTATAGTTAGTTCTGGATCAGGTGAGTTCTGAACCATCCCTTAGTTTTTCTGCTATAGGTCTAGACTGCTGGGGGAACTGCCATCATCCACTGAGCACCTCTCCACTTCTCTCTGTATCTCTGCCCCCCCACATTCATTTATTTATTTATTTTAATACATGTCAATGATTATTTCACTTTGTACTCCCATAGTCTCTCTCTCTCTCTCTCTTTTTTCTTTCTCATTTCAGATATCTCTGACCCCGTAACCTCAGGACAACAACTTCTCCTATTACTAATTACAATATCGCAGTATTTCATTATGATATCAAATGTGTCTGTTATCCATAATAATTAATAGTCTTTACACTGTTGTTCACTTTTTAACTAATCAGATCTGATACCTGATGGCGCTCAAGTGCCCCTGGTCTTTCTGCCCCCTACTCCCCCCCCCCCCCCCCCCCCCCCCCCCCACTATCCTTCTCTCTTCTCTCCCCTCTTTTCCATCCATCTCTCATCTCCTTTCCCCGTTTTCTTTGTTCACCCCAACCGGTCGAGGCAGATGACCGCCCACATTGAGTCTGGTTCTAGAGGTTTCTCCCTGTTAATGAGGGAGTTTTTTCTCTTCACAGTCGCCAAAGTGCTGCTCATTGTGGGAACTGTTGGGTTTCTCTATATTTAGATTATAAGGTCCTGACCTTCTATATAAAGTGCCTTGAGATGATGTATATTATGATTTGGCGCTAAACAAATAAAATTGAATTGAATTAATGGAGTAGCAAGAAACCCTGCCAAAGCTGTAATCATGGTAGGGAGGTTGAGGATTTTGTTTGATTAGATGTCAACAGCATACAGGTTGATTTTGGTGGTGGTATGAATAGTTTTTTTGTCTTAAGGCTGAGGTGAGTTGTTCTTTGAAAAGTTCAAAAAGTAATGATGACAATGGGTATTCTTGTCTAGTACCTTTGTATAGGTTGAAAGATCAGAATCAGATCAGAATCAGAAGTACTTTATCAATCCCCGTAGGGAAATTCAAATCTTGACATAAGTCCATTGGTGATTAAAGATACTGTGGATGTGTTAATTAGAATCTTAATCCAATTGGCGAAGTTTGGGCCAAAGACAAAATGGTTGAGGAAAGTGAAGGGAAGAGGCCAGTCTGACCTGTCCAATGCATTTTCAGCATCCAGAGTCAAGACAATGGCGGGATGTTTGATATTTGTATCTGATTTGACTTTATGCATATGAGTTATGTTCAATAATCTTTGCATGCTTTCTGCCTTCAATGAAACGATGTTAGTGATAAAATGACAAATCAATAATATTAAAACTAGCAATGTGAGCGGACATTTGTGTTTCTGAGGAGCAGAGCTAAGTGAACTTCATGGGGCAAAAGCCTAGCTAAGGGTGGATGAAAGGCTGGTTTTGTGTGGCAGGGCTTAGGTAGTGATAGCTGGGATCTTGCTTTTCTGCTTTTCAATTGGTTGAACCTCCTGCAGGTGAAGACTCCTTGAGATACCACTTGCTCACCAGGGTCAGGAGTATAAAGGCATGAGGAGGAGATGCTGCCAGTTTCATTGACTTCGCTTTTGTTATAGGAGATTTGTTTACTTTTGCTTTTTCATGGTTTTGCCGTGATCTACTTTACTTATGTGTTCAAATGCTGGGCTCCTTTTCCCTGGTTTAGGTTTTATTGTACTCCCCTTATCCTTTGAACTTCTCAGGGATGTAATAGAAATTATTTTACTCAATAATAATTGAAGCAACTCTGATCCAATCTAGTATTTGCCATCAGTAAGTCAGTGTTGTGTCCCAGACTTGGGCTTAATAATGTACTTATGTGTATCAAACAACACTCATCTCCCTTTACTGTATGCATTGTACACAGAAATAGTTTTCTTATCCAACTCACGTGCCATTGATGACTCCATCCGGGTTGAGCATTGGGATGATCTTGAAGACAAAGGCTTCCCTCAGACTCTGAGCTACCAGGTCATTGCTGCACAGAAATTCAAGGGTTCCCTTCATAACCCAGCTGGCATTGGACTCACCAGGATGGACACGGCTTGTCAACACGATACAGGGACGATTACCTTGAGGGAGGAAGATCATTTCATCATCATCATTTACCTTTTAGCATTACGTATGCTATGTGGAGAATTAGAGTCCAAAGAGTAGTATGTGAAGACTGGCTCATTCACCAAGATAATCACAGAGCTCGTCTAAACACAGCCACATCCTGCCAATCTCTGTATTGTAAGCTGGTAGTTGTCTTCATTTCCATTGGTCTGTGTAAATTATCGACTCAGGTTAACATCAAGATCAGTGGAACACTCAATTTTGTTTTTCTAAATCTCAACGTTTGCGTGAGAGGTGGCACACACATGAAATGGGGTCTGAAAGATGTGTATGTAAAACTTATGAATGAGGCCCCAAAAGAGCCAACAACAAACTTTTAGTTTAGGGCTAAGCTGCCTTGATGATAGCACTTCTTTGTGAATGGCACATTGCACATTTGGCAAGACCCTCTTGGTTAGTGCCTGCAGTCCTTTCTTTTTCCCTGCTGTGGTCTGTGCCTCTTCCTTTGCAAAAACCCACACAGTTCTCCCATTTCAGCCCATGTTCTGTCAGGTAAATGTGAAGAAGCCCCACGAGCTCATCAGCTGTCACTCTTTCTTTGACATATTTGCAAAACAGCAACAATCTTCACTCAGTGACTCAGATGTGACAAATGTAACATTACAGATAAATCAGACTTTTCCCTCCCAATCTGTCTCTGTCTCTCCCTTTTTGCAGGTATCTCTAACACAGTGAACTCAAGATCAAGAAAAACACCTGACTTCTGACTTGTGTTTTGGCTGATTACCAGCATTCTTATTTGTCTCTGAAAAACATCACCTGTTTTTCTTTTGGTTCCTGGTTTGGTTAAATATCTCTATCCTGGAAAAAACTACTGAATGAGCATCACTGCGGATTTGAAAGCACCTATTTATTGTTCAGCTGTCAAATACATTCTGTTATCAAAATATTAGTTGTGTGTAATAACAGCTACAGTTTGGGAGAATTATGTTAGTGTACTGTGGATATGCCGTGATGAATATCATATATTGTTTTAAGGTCTTGACCTTTAAATGTAAAGTGCCTTGAGATAATGTAAATTATGAATTGGCGCTATATAAATAAAATTGAATTGAAAATTGAATTGAATATATGGTTTACTCTTTAACAAATGATTTCTTCATATTGCTAGTGATCATAAGTATACCCAAAAATAATGTGATACGTGATATATGTCTCTCTCAGCAGACCTCTGTTTTCTTGCTGTTATTTCTGTCCCATCCTAAATGCTCACTTTAGAGAACAATGACTTCCTGGAGATTGAGCCTAACCCCCTAACCACCTTAATCACATAAACCTCCCTCCATTTTAACACATTTATTTCCATACAAAAGGAGGTTATATACACAAATGCCATTCTCACAAACACCCAATCAATCCCTATGAAATGGCCACTCTGACCCTTTTTCTTCCAGCTCATCACTCTCTCTCTCCCTTTCTCACACCCACACACCCATGTGCATGCACACACACACACAAACACACAGCAGAACTCACGTAGCTGGTGCATGTCTTTGCAGGCTCTGCTGGCAGGACTTGCGGTGATGGTGACCACTGGACAGAAGTTTCCAGCCAAAGTGGTACAAAGAATCTGCTGCCGGAAAAACACAATGGCAGGGTCTACAGATTTTTGCAGCACATTCAGATGAGCCTGAAAGAAACAATAAATATACACATATGAGGACATGTACAGTAGGTTCTGATGTATAAATGTGTTTACCCCTGTCCCATTTTCAGACATGTGCAAAGGATCTCCAGAGAATTGGGTCGAGACTTTCTCCGCAATTTGCCTTTCACACATGCACAATGCAGCAGGAGGTTCTTTGCTCAGACATGTTCACAACAGAAACAAATTCTCTGCAGGATTCAGGTGAGGAATGGTGAAGCTGCGGATATCACATGATTATATTTACAGCAGATCAACAACTTTGTTGGCTCTTATCACCACAAACTCTCTTGACACCTTTTTTGGTGTCTTCTACATGTGTGGGTCATTGTTTTTCATCCTGAGATATGTTTTTTCTTTTGGGTGTTAGAAGAATCATCAACCCCCCACTCGCTTGTGATGGATCCAGCGGGGATCAGAAAAATTTTTTTTCTTCATCATCAGTGCTTTCCATATTACATTTGCATACAACCAGATTTTGTAGAAATGTATCTTGAAGACATATACACATGTATTATTTAAACAATTAAGCATTGACTATTTAAATGAAGCTTAAACTGCAAAATACCAATATACATGTATATACCAATAATAAAATAAAATAAGTAAAATAAATGTTGATGTCTGGGCCTGTAAGATTAGTGGCTTATCCAGCTATCTTCTTGAGGTCCCTAGAAAAATATCTCACTGCTATTGTTCTGTATTGACGACTGTTTGCCCACATCACCCATTGAACTGAGCCCATCACCATGGTTCCACAAGTTCCATTTATTCTACTTTGTACTAGTTCAGGGAGCCACCATGTTCCACCAAATTTGCCCCACACACAAACACAACACAAACAATTATAGGTATGGGGTCTGAAACAGCTTTTTGTGGTATGAACAATTAATACCATCACATATGCAGTCATTTTGTTTGTACATACATTGCTTGATTTTAAAAATAAATCTTTATTGTTTTTTATTTCACGTGATTTGGATGTGTGCCTGTACATATAGTCCTATGCATATTTGAAATCTTGACAGGTTGTTTCTTCTGACGATCCTTGCAAAAAATAAGTTCCGTTTATTTTAGACACCCATGTTCACCTTCCACCGCCAAACCCACGGACACACACTTTTTACACATTCACATGCCTGCAACTAGAGCGTGTAAGTATGATATGAACTGCAGCTTTAAGTGAGTCCCAATGGGGAGGTCACACCCTCAACAATACTACACAGATCAATGAACTCTAAACAGTATAGAGGATATTTTACCGAATGTACGAGGCCCATACACAAAGCGGGCACTGACTATCATGCCACTTCAAGCAACAACATAAATTATCATACTAAAGCCGAGACTCCACAGCTTCCAGTGGTATATCTCTACAGCCAAAACTCACTGAACCAGCAGCTGAAGAAAAGAAAAGATATATAGCAACATATGACTTATCTGTGTTGTTTTGACACAATAAGTTTTGTTTTAATCAACACCAGTACCGCAGTTGCATGAAACTGAAAGCTGCTAACCCATGACGACAGCTGATTGGCATGACAAAGAGGATTTGGTTTCAAAATACTTTAAAAAAAGTTCTTGTTGGGTAAACTAGCCAACAACAGACACAGTACTCCTGGCTAGGGGTGGTTTTCTCTAGGCACCCCTTGATTCTATTCGATTCTGAGGGCTACGATTCCAATATGCGACGATTATTGATGCGTCTCAATGCATCAAAGAGGCTCATGATCATCCAGTCAGTCCTGGTCAGTACGAAGTAAAAAAGCCTCCTGGATGAGGTGAAACGTCTTCAACAAACACAAGCAAAGTGCACATATACAACTCCTAAAGATACTATGAACTGCATGACTTTTGTCTAATCTTTGCTCAAAGGTTTAGTGTGTAAAATGTATTGATATCTAGAGGTGAAGTTTCATGTTGCAGCTGAATACTCCTCATCTCACCCTCACCTGTGGTGAACTTCAGTTGTCATAAAACTCAAAAGGTTTTAGTTTGTCCAGTTTGGATACATAAGATACATAAGACAATGACAAGGGGCCGAAAAATAAAAAAAAAATAAACAGCTGAAAATAATACATTTAATCATCTGCACAGATGGATGGGTGCGTGGATGGATGAGTGATTACCTTCATGGCAGAGTATGTGTAAGGATAATGGTAGGCCAGGTAGCAGACATCTTCGTTGTGTTTGAAGGTGATGGTAAAGGTCAGAGTATAAAAGTTTGTTCTACTTCTTCCTTGAGCTGGACAAAAGTGGTTTCTTGAGGAGAAAGTGGAGGAAATAAAAATCAATAATGTAAGTTAAATTATGTACAGTTGTTGTAAAATAACTGAGGTGATCACGTTCTGGCCCTTAGGTTTAAAGTCTTTACAAAATCATATTTTTCAATAGTCCCTCGGAATGGTCTGATGAAGTCATGCACGTGTGTTTGGATCATTAACATCACCTAAAATAAAAGGTAGAAGTAGTATTTAGTCTGTCAATGAAGGCACAAAAAAAAAGATCTCTTCTTTTTGGGTAAATCTGTGTATTTAATTCATACCTGAAATAACAAATTTCAGTTCCAGTCCTGGTCCAGTGTGGTCTACCTTCCAGAGCTTCCCTTACTGAGTACAGCACTGGCTGCATTCCTACAATACCCATACACAGAGACACACGGACACACACCGAGAGAGAGAGAGAGAGAGAGAGAGAGAGGGAGAGAGAGAGAGAGAGAGGTCTGATGAGGCTGTAGCAGTGTGTGTTCACTCAGTCTATGCTGGGTCTCTATTATGTAAGAATTTACAAAAGGGAATTGATGTATGTATGTACTTAAGTTTACTTAAAGTGACAAGTACACAGCATGGACAAATGCCACATATCACATCAAGCCTGCCCCAGTATTGTCTTCTAGATAAATACAGTACATCATATCACACTAGTCTCTCCAGTGGGTTGGAAATGATTGTTTGATTCCTATTAATAACAATGATGATACAGATCTCAGCTGGTTATAGCCATAACAATTAGCTGAACAGTTTAACTTTCTCTGGTTCTCGTACCACAGTGGCAACAACCCACTCCATGACAGATTCTCCTGAAGTATGCTTCAGCTTTGTGTCTAATGAAAGCTGCCTAGTGGCCACCAAACTGTTAGGCACCTTCTGCTAGCCAAAATGTATTGTGATTTATTACAGAATTATATAGAATTATATACACTATATTGCCAAAAGTATTGGGTCACCTGCCTTGACTTGCATATGAACTTAAGTGACATCCCATTCTTAATCCATAGGGTTTAATATGACGTCGGTCCACCCTGCAGGCCAGTCAAGTTCATCCACACCAAACCCTCTCATCCATGTCTTTATGGATCTTGCTTTGTGCACTGGTGCACAGTCATGCTGGAACAGGAAGGGGCCATCCCCAAACTGAACACTATTAATATTATTAATTAACTATTAATTAATACTTTTGGCAATATAGTGCACTATATATATATTTGGATGGGTGAGTGAATACTTTTGGCAACTTTGTGGGAACAGTTTGGGGATGGCCCCTTCCTGTTCCAACATGACCACATTACACGTGGCATCTATTGCTCTTCTGTCCATCCTGGGAGAGGGATCCCTCTCATGTGGCTCTCTCTGAGGTTTCTACATTATTTTTCCCATTAAAGGTTTTTATTTGGTAGTTTTTCCTTACTCTTGTTGAAGGTTAAGGGCAGAGGATGTCACAGCTTGTGAAAGCCCTATGAGACAAATTGTGATTTGTGAATATGGGCTATACAAATACAATTTGATTGATTGAAAATTAGAGGTCTAGTGCTTTGCGTGAGAAGGGTGGCCTGGAAAGGAGTCAAATTCCAGACCTGAATTATTTTGCTTGTGCCTGGTGACATAATGGATTCCTCTGTAATGTATCGATTAATTAATTAACAACATTTTACACATTACAACTTCTCACCATAGTTGAATTGGCTGTTGCTCTTCTCACAGTTGATGACATTAAAACGGTAGTGGACATCTGCCACCATATTACTGACTTCAAAGTAAAACCACTGGGTGTGCTGGGAGCAGTTGGCATCTGCATTCAATATGAGGTCATATTCATATCTACAAGAGAAGAAAAGATAAGAGAATTTGTCTATGGTTCTCTCAGTCAGCACGGGGATGAAACAATACTAGTTTGTGTTTTTGTGTGTCCATGTGTTCATACCTGCGGATATGAACAGCCTTCCTCAAGTTCCCACACTCAAAGTTAGAGAAAAACCTCAGAGAATCAGACAGACACTGAAGGCTGGCAAACAAAGATACAGAGAAACTGGCCAGATTAATTTTAAGGCACACTATGCAAATCCAATTTGAACCCCAACATTAAAATTCAAACATTTTAAATAGTATGTTCACTTAAAATATAATTTAACCATAAATTGAATGAATCCATAAATGGCTGTGTTGTGTGTTGTTCACCAACCTGCTGTCTTCTAGGTCATAGACTACCTGGTTGATGATGTCAGCAGTATTCAAGAAACGTTGGACATCTTCAAACACTTTCTTCCTGATAGAGACAAGCACATACAGCCATAGATATATTCATACAATGGATAAAGTGTGTTACTATGATATTTCAAAAACCTTGAAGAGCCATTGAAGCCAGCTCCACAGGTCAGATTAAAATGGATAAATTGGCAAAAAAGAAAGATGGATATAATATAGTAGGGACATGCAGAAGTTTGGGTCATTTCTGCATTTGAAAGCACCGGTTAAACATGTTAACTGCTCTTCAGCAGAGCAGACTCTTTCTATCACATCCACTTTGCTCATACGTTGGTGCTGTTTCTGCCAGCAATCGGCAAGCCAAAACAGAAGTAATTTACACATAGATTGATTAAAACACAAAACAAAGGACTTGCTCATCTCAAACAACTGTCCACTCTTTGCCAGACATTTTTAATAGTTAATCTCTATTGGCCTCATGAAATCTTATCTCTTTGAAATCTTATCTTTTTGAGCCTACATAATCACTGACATAATGATTTCCTTAGATACTTACCTTACCCTAACCTAAACTTATAATTCCAACCTGAACTGTAAACCCCCCAAACAAGGTATCAAAGAAAACAGACTTCTGTATAGATACATACAAATAGATCACGTAGATTCACATTATATATGCATTTTTGTAATAATATAAAAAATGGCATCTAATATCAGTTAAAAAAAACAACTTCAAAAAAATGCAATAAAGATGAGGTCAATGCTGCGCAACAATTTGATATCCGGTTCATTATCTAGGAAATTTGACTACCAGTCACTGATATTTTGAGGAGATATTACATTTCTCTTTTATTTTTTTTATTTTTCATACCACTACTACACTGTGTGAGATTAGTTTTTTCTGTTGGTTTTTTCTGTTTCATGTGGTCCCCCAATTACTTCAATTTGGCTGCAATGCAGTTTACCCCTGGAACTCCAGAAGTGTTTTGTGGATTCAAACACTTCATCCACCCCTCTATCGGCATAGTGGTGAGTAAATATTGAGAGAATTTTCATTTTTCTGTGAACTATCCCTTTAACATCAGGATTGAAGGTGAGATGAGGCTGCCCAGGAAATGGAAAACGCAGATGCTGAAAGGTTCAAAGTTTAATAGTGAAGAACATGGAAGTCACAGCTAAAGCACACGTCACTACATTCCCATGACCAGTGACAACATTGCCTTTCCAATCACACCCAGCTTAAACACAGCCACCACTCGTCTTGACAAGTGACTTGAGAATACAAGCAGGAAATTGTTGCATTTTGATAAGATATATACTTCTTATATTTTTACCTATAAAATAATATGTCAACATAGCCTAAATGAGAAGAAATTCATTACATTCTCATACACATAAAAAAGGCACAGATGAATGACAGAAACAAAGAAACAAACAGATATACACTGCCAGTTGCTATATAGATTAGTAATTATAGGATAATGTATGTACTGTATATAATGTTCCTATATTGAACCTTTTGTTGGTGCAAAAAGAGGTTTTGGCTTTTTACACATCACATCTGTATTCTTAGAATAAAAATATAAGACAAATCATGTGTCAGTGACAGTCAGCTAATCAGACCAGAGTCCTGTCATCACAAGGTGCTGCTGCTGGGGGAGAGCAACTGCACGGTCTGACTGCAGTTGGCTTCCTACATTGATGTTTTTCAGGCACTGAATGAAATATAAAAGTTCAATTATTTTAAAATGAATCAGCTCATGATCAGTTCACTTCAGAAAAATTGTTTTTTAATTGATTCATTTTCTAACTGTGACTGTTAGCTAAGTTACATTTCTACCTCGTAATGTTAATTTTCATTTGAAAAACAAATACATCATTCTTCATTAACTAATTTTAAGTTAGTATTATATTGCCTGGATAGCAAACATAATAAAGTTGCATAACAATAGATAACTAATGTGGTGGAGCTTATTCTCCAAAGATACGGTCGGTTCAAAAGTAATCACCACTAACTATAACATTTCTGTCTGATGTGTGGACCGGTTCATGTCAGTGTTTTGTCTGTTTAATAACTGTAGTGAAGAATCGTAAAGTCCTCTTAGCATTGTCATTAAATCTGTGTATCATGCTTAAAGGCTAAGGCAAATAATTTATAGTTTACTTACCACAGAAACTGGAGCACTTTACTTCTTTGACTTCTCCATCTGGACAATCACCCATACAGCAAGCCATATTATTAATCCAATATGTGACTGAACACTTCCCCACAAGGCACAGACGCAACAAACATGACTGAGAAGTAACATTCAGTGATAGGGATTAGCTAAAATAAAGCCAACAGACAACAGTGGCTAGCAGCACCAAGCAACAAGCTAATAGTGATGTCAGCCTGTCAATCAAGTGATAATTATGCATAATTTCAAACCTATATATTATTTAAATTAGTAAGTTAGAAAACAAATGCACCCCCCACCCATGGGGTTTGACTCATTCTTAGGGCCAGCCTCAAATGGCCATTAATTGCAGTTTTTGCACTTCCGCATCTGCTTCATCTCTATGCCCCGGAGGTTGCGGCTTGCATGTGACTTACATACAGCAGAGAGTTGCCGTGTTTCTTACATTGCAGTGATATTTTGTGGGTGGTATTGCTTTCTTGATCAATACAGCACTGATTCCAAATATTTTTTCCCAATAAATCATATACACCCAAAACACATTAGGCCTAGGTTTGAAAAACTCTGGGGTGTCACTTTTCCTCTTCTGAACATTTATTTGGGTCTCTGGGGTAGCTACCTGGCAGAAAAACTTAAATATCACAGCAGGTCAGGTTTTTCTGGAGCTGCCTACTCAGATAGCATACAGATGCGGGACACTCCAGGCCTTTTTGTGGCCCAAAAAAATGGATGAGCACCTTTTTTAAGAAATATGCGGTGCTCAAGGCACAGTATGGTGTTTATTTATAATACTGCACTAAGACTTTTTATGCAGGCAAACATATACACAAATGAATTCAAACACATTCACATACAAACACTTACAGAATCACTCATAGGTACTGGTTTCCTTTAAAAAAATATTTTAGACTCATATTTGTGTGATTGTCTAGAATATGTCGTATATGGGTTTTATTTATTTTATTTATTTATTTATTTATTTATTTATTTATTTTTCTGTATGACACTGATCAAAGCAACATGAATTTTCCCTTTGCGAACAAGATGAGATTAGGGGCCAAAGAAGGGGAAAATAGACAGCACCCCCCTCTCAGAAACTGCACAATCTCTCCACCGAATGTCTCTGCCCTACCTATCTTCACAAAAGTGTACCTTTTTTTCTCAAGCACTGGACCTGTAGGTAGGTCTTTCATGATAAATACTATATCAACAAATCGTACGATATATAAACATGAACTCGATAATTTCCTGACCTCAATAAATTGCCAATTCCTTTTATGTGCATGTTTTAGGTAATCAATTCAGTTAAATTTTTTGGGCCGAGGAGCAATTTAACCATCACATTTGAGCTCTGTAAGACTGGTTGTTGAAAATAATATCTTCAATTGTACATTGGTGTCATCAAGGATTTCAGCCTATTAATCATAATAACATTGAAAGAGGCTAAAGGTAAAACTGACTGGCTACTGGCTTGTATGGCAGTGCTATATAAGCCACGTGGCCCACTCAGTAGAACAGATGTCATTACCTCTGTGCCTTTTTTATTTTATTTATTTGTTTTTAAACTAAATTGAACTAAATACCTATTCTCATAGGAAGCAGAGTCAGAAGCTGTCATATTAAACCCAACAGTTCCCACAATGAGCGAGCCCTGTGGCGACTGTGGAGAGGAAAAACTC
This sequence comes from Paralichthys olivaceus, assembly GCF_024713975.1. NCBI lineage: Eukaryota > Metazoa > Chordata > Actinopteri > Pleuronectiformes > Paralichthyidae > Paralichthys > Paralichthys olivaceus. The sequence goes on from NC_091102.1 coordinate 26,345,157, forward strand.
CCTCTTAAACTGGGAGAAACCTCTGGCAGAACCAGACTCAGTGTGGGCGTCTGCCTCGACCGGTTGGGGTGAGCCAAGAAGAATGGGGAAAGAGGAGGTGGATGGTAATGAAAAAGTAGAATAGAGAGAGAGATGGGGTGGTGGGGTCAGGAGAGGGGAGAGAGAGCTCAATAGCATCATATGTGAACTCAATAAGTCTGATTATTGTAAATTAAGTAATTACAAGTTGCATGTTAGAAATGCTTTCCTGTAAAAATACATTTTGAGCAGTCATTTAAAGATCGGTATTGAGTTTGCGAGCCTAATCTCATCTGACAGGGAGTTCCAGAGCCTCGGGGCCCTGATAGAAAAAGCCTGGTCACCTTGAGTGGCCAGCCTTGACCTAGGGACAGCCAACAGGGACAGGATGGCCGATCTCAGGTTACGACCGGGATTATAGAGTCAAGAGCTGCGAAATGTAGGTTGGGGCCATAATTGCAATAATCCAGGCAGGACAAAACAAATGCATGTATTAGCTTTTCTAAATCTGAGAGAGATAGAACCAATTGGATTTTAGCAATATTTCGTCGATGGAAGAAGCAAGATTTAATGATTTGATTTACATGTGTTTTGAAGTTAAGGTAGAAAGTGGCTGATGATGTTTCCTAATGGGGAGAGAATGGGATGGGACCAAGAATAGAACCTTGTGGCACTCCGCACATCAGTGGGGCCAGGGATGAAGTGTTATATCTAATGGAAATGGAGATTTGTCTATCTGAGACATAGGACTTGAACCAACTAAGGGCAGTTCCAGATATGCTGAGGTATTGCGTTAGTCTATTGATCAGGATGTTATGATCAGTGGTGTCAAATGCTCATTGAGGTCAAGGAGCAGTAATACGGCGCATTCACCAGCATCGGCAGACATTGCTATGTCATTAGTAATTTTGACGAGAACAGTGTCCGTACTGTGTCGTTTGCGGGACCTGACTGGAATTGGTCGAAAATATTATTCTCACACACATCTAGCAGTTGGGTCAGAACCACCTTTTCGAGGATTTTGGATATGAAAGTTTTGAAATGGGCCTATAATTTTGTGGGAGTGCCTCGTCAAGATTTGGCTTTTCTAATAAAGGCTGAATGGTGGCTTTCTTGAAATAGTCTGGGACTTGGCCAGAAGAAAGGGAGCAATTAATAATTCTAAGAAGGCTAGGGCAAATAGTATTGATTAGTTCTGGGACGATAACAAATTTTGCTGGACAATATATTGTCACACGAATTATTGCCGATAAACGATATTATTGTCAACATGATAATATATCATAATAATGCACACCCTTTCAAAGACAATAAACTTTTATTTCTCAGTGTTTTTTACCTTTAGCGATGTAGCGAACTTCACTTTCAATGAGCGCACACCATTTTGCGCTGGTCCGTTTATATTTACTTTGTCGACCGAACGCCTCAGTGAGTGTTGACTGTCGGGACGAAGGCTCTGCATCTCGAGCTGCACTTTGTTTCCCCAGCTGGTTAAACTGGGTCGGGTGGTGATGCTTTAGGTGGGCATGCAACTTTGTTGTGTTGCCTTTTTTCGCTGCCACCACTTTTGAACTGGTTCGTGCGTGTTGATGGGCTCACCTTGCTCATTCGGTTTGGAGCCGAAACCTTCCCACACCGGGGCTGTGGCATTTGACTCTGCAATCATCTTTTCTCCTCGCGTTGCTTCACACGATGCTCACTCGCTGCACTCTGTGCGTGTAGCATGTGTGGCTAATGCTAGCGGCCCCGCCTCCCCCCACAGAGACAAAGAGGCTGGATGACTGACAAGAGGGTTCACTCCGTTCATTCCGCAACCAACGCCCCCAAGTGCTGAGACCGAGCACAGAGTGAACCCTCTTGTCATCCAGCCTGCTTGGAGGCGAGAGACGAGGAAAACAAACACGCATGCACATGGCGATATATCGAGGCCGGCAAAATTATCGAGTTCATTTTAATTTATCGTGCGATTAATTGATTTATTGATTATCGGCCCAGGCCTAGTATTGATAACTTCTTTTAGGAGAAATGTGGGTATGATGTCGAGAGGGCTTGAAGACGACACAACACATTGTCGATGAAATCAGGGATTGAAACTCGCTTAAAGTTGCTAAGTAGAAAGGGACAGGCAGGATACAATATTTTAGATTTAACATTTAACATTTAACAACAAACATAATAATGTATTAGTACCTGTACATTATTATTATTATAAGTTTACTTAAGGTTTGTTTGACTCACTCCAGAGTTAATGGCACATTAAAACACACTAGGATTCTCTTCCTTCGTATCAATAACACAACTGGGCTAATCAAGCTAAGATAAGCACAGACATGTTTAATTGATCAGTGTGATGTTTTATAGTTTGAGCTGTGTCGAAATCATTATCTCAGCCTTGCCACACAAACAAACATCTGCTGCCTAACTTAGCCACCAGCAGCCCTAAATGGCATGCAAACAACAACCACCCTCCGGTAAATCAGTGCAAATATGACAGGTTCGGCTGAGCCTCTGCCACATGCAGACGCACCGGCTAACACTACTCAATACTACTCGGTTACTCTAACACCTCCCTCACCAGCACAAACACACATATATATCTGTCATAGTCAGACAGACCATCGGCAGCACCAGGAGAAATCCAGCCTGCATTTGTGATTAGTTAAAAATATTCACAATTATTTTACTCTCGTGGCTGGCAGAATTTAATATAAACTTGGTTGATACCCTTGTGTACTCTTCAAAACAAGGATTCAGCAGATAGACCACAACTAAACTTTAGGAGTTGTTCTTGTGTACATAGGCAACTGGACTTGCTTGTGTTGGTCCTTCTCAAATTGCTGTAGACAGCTACCACCTACTTTCAATAAAATTAATGTTACAGACAGATGCTGTGGTCAACAGAATTTGAGAGCAGAGCCTTGATCAAAATACAGAAAGTTAAAGCTGGCTCAGAACACCAGTCTAGTGAATGGCAACATTAAGTTAATCTGTGAGGATATAAGAAGAAACAGTCTGTACATGTAGAACTCCCAAAGATCTCATGACCTAGAGCTCCTCCCCCATCGGTTATTTATCTGGGGATACATACGTTTTCACCAATTTCGGTGAAAATCCATACATGTCTTTCCGTTATTTTGTACACAGACAAAGCTTAGAATTTGCACATATTACATATGCCACATATTACCGAGGGGGAGCGGTGGCTCATTAGCATTGAATGGAACACACCCACAAACAGGCCATTCTCAACAGGGTTCTTCACATAGAGTTGAGGGGTGTCGTGGTACTTCATCTCTTTGGTATTTTGACCAAAGTATAACAAAGATTATTAAGTTAAGTTTATTAAGACCAAAAGAAACAATGTCAAATTATGTACAAGGCACATAATCTACAAGTCATATAATCTACTTTAATGGTTGCTTTATTTGTTGTTATGAGCATGGAGTACCTCTGTATGTTGGGTTTGCGAGGGACCATGGGTTCATGTCTTGGTGGAGGGACATGACCCCAGAAATCAGGGAAAGGCAGGATGCTGAACCCTGGTATAGACTTGGTTTCAGTGGCTACAGCACGATACAGCTGGGGTTCATGGTGCGGAATACAGGCTCCATGTCTCTTCAATAACATGTCTATCATGGTGCAGTAGGGGAATTCTTCTGCTCCCTCCTGCTCATCGACCTGTTCATTTCCTCTCAGACCCTGGGCAGCTTCTCCCCTATGAGAAAAAAGCAATAATAAGATCAAACCCAGCATCAGAAAACAGAGTGAAGGTCACACTGATCAGACTGTATTATAACAATGATATGAGAGACTGACTGAGAATTGACCTCAGGAATGGCACATCACACAAGGAAATTATGATTATAAGAAAGTCAGAGTACACACAGGTTAAATATTCCTGGGTTTAAAAGAATAGTACGCCCAAAAATGAAAATAAACTCATTATTAACTCACCGCTATGCAGATTGAGGAGTGGGTGAACTGTTTGAATCCACACGACTTTTGGAGTTTCAGGGGTAAACAGCGTTGCAACCAAATCCAATACAATTGAAGTATATGGTGAACATCTTCAAACGTAAAAAAAAACCCAAAACAATAATGAAATGCCTCCATACTGCTCCAGTTGTTTCATCCAAGTATCTGTAAGCGGCAACTTTAACATTTCACTCATAATGAGTACATTTACAGCTTGTTTTAAGCTTAAATGTTTGCTGTGATCTGTGCACAAAGCAGCTCTGGAGGAGGATAACAGATGACATTTAGGCTAAAAACGTGGTGCACATAACATGCCATTTCAAATCTAATTTGAATGTTGGGGCTTAAGGACACTTGGATGACACCACAGGAGTAGTATAGAGGCATTTTATGTGTTTTTCTGTAGTTTTTTATGTTTGAAGAAGTGGTCACCATATACTTCAATTGGATTGGATTTTGCTGCAATGCTGTTTACCCCTGAGACTCCAAACGTTTTTTGTGGACTCAAACACTTCACCTACCCCTCAATCGGCATAGTGGTGAGTGGATAATGACTGAATTTTTAATTTTGGGGGAACTATGCCTTTAACTTACTGAGAATATTCTTTCAGGGTTAAGTCTGTTGTTAAGTTCACAAGTTAGGGCCATTTGTGTCAGGTAATGTCTAGATAAGGTCAAGGTTGCAGTGCCAGACTGTCAAATACGTTATCAACATAGGTGTTCTAAAGTAAACTATATAATTATTATACAACATATTATAAACCTTTGTCCAAATACACATGCAAAGAAAAGACTTTGATGTACCTCAGCTCTCTAACTGTAGTCCTACAGCCAAGGATACTGCTGTGACAGAGACAGCCAGGGGTCTCTAACTGGGCAGCAGCTAGAGGGGAAAAAAAGCTAATTTTAAATTACACTTTGTAAGAAAATTAGGAAATGAATTATTAATAATAGAAATCCAGTGTTGAAATTGCATGTTGCAGCTGAACACCCCTCACCTCACCCTCTCCTTCCAAATATGAAAAAGAATCTGTGGTAGCCTTTAATTGTCAAAAGGTGTTTAGTTTGTCCAGTCTGGACTAATGTAAAAAACATGGCGGCCTCCGTAGAGGGTCCCCTCGATGTAAATATAAAGTATTTGAATATAAAGGGCCTTATCTAGCATAAAGAAAACTACAATTCATACCATTTAGATGAAATTAACTAGTTAAAACATAATGAGGATATTCTACATTAAGTTTCTGCCAATAGTTCCCTTTCACCTAAATCTTACACATAAACATTATTTTTGTCGATAAGTGACCATGAGTTAAGGAGTAATAAATGAATCCACACTTGACTGATAAATATATTTGACTATTTCTGCACGTATTTTAACAGAATTTAGCCATGGATAGTTTGCAGTCTTTAAATGCATAGTAATGCACAGGATGTACTACTGACAACCAATCAATAATACCTAGAATTGGATGGCTAGATAGAAGTCCCTTGGAAAGGACAATAAATAGTTCAAGGAATAACGGTTTGGAAATATTCAACCCCTGCCAAAGTTGTATTTCGTTGTGTTGTAAGTATGATCAAAATTATGGATACGCAGACATAGTCAGACACAGTATCAGGACAGGAGATGCATCACCCATCATATCGCTTCAGAGATAGAAAGGTTCAGTAGCTCCTATCACAAGAAATCATTTAAGAAACTTGTAACGCCAGGTCTTCAACTGTTGTTCTCATTGGGAAAAAAGATGGGATTTCAATTGTTCTGTATTGACTAAGGGAAAGTTGAATGCAGCCACCATTGTTTACATTCACTGCAGCTCATCGAGATGGCTCAGTGTTTAACTCCACCAACTCTGTGTTGACGTCAAGGAGGAAATGAGAGGCCTCTTTAATGAAGAGTGTTTTCATTTTGATTATGGATTCCTATCTTATTGTATCTATACCTGCGTATATCCTTATGTTTGGATTTGTGTTCTTGAGTTTTCAGTCTGCTGTTTTACTTTGTAGTTTTGCTCCTTGTGTGTTTCCCACTTAACTTCCTGTCTTTGTCGTGTTTTCTGTCCCTGTGATTATCTGCACCTGTTCCTCATGTATTTTACCTGTGTCAAATTACCTCTGCCTCCCCTGTGTATATAAGTCTCTGTGCTTCCCTTTGTGTTTGTCAGATCATTGTCTTTCATCGTTGTTTCTCCTCCATTATCCCTCCTCCTCCCTCATTCCTCTCAAGTGAGTTTTCTAGTGACTCCTGGTGTTTACCTTGTTTTTGGCTGTTAAGCCCTTTTTGAGTTCTATGTGCTTTTGGAATACCTTGTTTTTTCTTTTTTGGGATTTTGCCCCTTTTCTATAAAGAACCCTGCCTTATTAAAGGACACTTTCTGTTACTCCTTTTTGTCTCTGCATACTGGGTTCTCCTGCTTCCATAAAACACGACAGGCTGAGCACTCTGTTTACTGGACAGTGGACGAAACGCAGGTGCTGCAGTGTGCCTCGGAGTGTCTGCCTGTGCATGACCTTCACCTGTTCAACCTTCAGTAAAGAACTTGATTTCTGCCTTGTCCTTTGGCTTCTCGAGTGTTCTCTGCATTTGAGTCTCTTGGTTCCAACATTGTTTCAACACTTTCGTTTGATCTCATTCTGACCTGTTGTGATTTCCTTTGTGGAGGTTTCTGTCTCTGACTGAGAGCCCGAAGAGGAAGTGGACAAATCATTGTTGAAATTACTCTTCTTTCTCTCCATTCTGGTGGAGTGATGGGAGAAACTATTGAGCAGCACACTTTCGTCATCTGATGATGGTGAACTCTCCTCTGGCTCTGAACTAAGATTCAGTTCCTGGGAGACACGCATGTTATTTTAGAGTGAATTTAATAAAAGATTGTGTAAAATTACAGTATACAATATCTCATTCATAACAAAATAATGACTACCAAATTTCACACCATTCAGTGATGATGGACTTGAAACAGTGTTATGGGTTTCACTTGTTACCTACAAACTACAACTCTTCCTTTATTCTTGACATCACCTCCCCCAAACTGCTCAAGGAAGTATTTTCCACTGTCATTCCTGTTATTTTGCAATTTTTAAACAATTCTCTAGCCTCTGGTTGTTTTCCTGGCAGATCTAATCATGCAATTTTTCACCCATTGCTAAAGAAACCCAATCTAGACCCCCTAGCATTAAGTAAGTACAGACCAACCTCCAAACTACTGTCCTTTCTATCCAAGGTTCTGGACAAAATTATTTAATCGCAACAGATATCTATTATGAATACAAATTGTGTTTTTTTCAGTTTCCAGTTGTTTGTTTTTACAGCACTTCATAGCACAGAGACAGCAGTTGCTAGACATAGTCAACTGCTCAATTTTAGTTCTTTGAGATTTGAGTACATGTAGTCTTATCAGATTCTCCTGGATTTCTACGGACATTATACTTGGAGGTCAGGTGGATAAAGTACAAAGAAACTGCAGAGTGTCTCACTTGGACATTTGCGTTCACACATGCACCTCCTACAGAGAACATTTGGAGGAACTGAGGAGTTTCCAACTGCCCAGTGCATGTCTAAAAGCAACTTAGATATAGATACAGAGACACACTTGCATTACCTTGAAGTCATGTGAGAGTTCAGGACACAGGTTGCCATACTGCGGCAGCAGCTCTCTAGGTCTGTCTAGGTCCGGACGAAGATAAAGTTTGTTCAGGTCTGTCTCCAAGTCATCATCCTTGATAGAGAATGCACATGCACACACACACACACACACACACACAAACACAAACACAAACATTGATACAGATGTGTGTGTGAGGAAACAGATGGAGGTAAATATACTTCCAGATTCAAACAAATACCAGTTTGATTTATCAGATGTACACTCTCGGTATAAGTAGCCATTGGCCATGCATCAAAGGTAGTCTTCTTCTGTGATACCCCTTCGCCATTTTAATGACAGTGCTCTCCTCACACAAATTCTCCACAAAAAAAGTTTCCCAAGACACAGGCATCTTGGGGCCTGAACTACGAAGCTGGTACAACCTATTCTGATGTAACTTGGGTTAACAAAGTCTGAGTTGATGAACCCTGGTTAAGTGAATTGGTCTGGTAAACGGTACTACAAAGCTGGTTAAGATGTTGGTCTGTTGTAATCCGTTTTAATGTCCACATGCATAAAGGGGGCATGTTCGGCAGTGCACCGAATTTCACAGAGGAAGAGTGCAAGCTGATTCTGAGTGGATATGAAGACATCAAAGAAAGTTTAACAGAGAAATTTGACACTGCAAGTGAACAGTCAGGAGGTTCATTAAAATACATTACGGACTGAGAAAATTCATAAAAGAAGTGTTTTTGCCACATATCTTAATGCCATATGTAAAACAGGATATGTTCTACAAGTGGCTTGTTTCTCACTGAAAACTACTTTAGAAATTCTCCCAAAGCACTTTTTCATTAGAAAGTATGTGTATGATGCAGGTCAGCAGGACTGTTGAATAGATCAGAATTTGAAATACAAGATCAAACAGCCTTGTGAGGAATACTAGTACACTGCAAGGATGTGTTCTCAGCCCCATGCTCTTCACACTGTTGACATATGACTGTGTTGCTTCTCACAAGGACTATACCATCCTGAAATCTGCTGACGACAACACAGTCGTTGGACTTATTATTGACGGTGTGGAAACAGCATATGACGTGAGACGTGAGGTGGTGACATGGTGTGAGGAGAACAATCTCACCCTCAACACATACAAGACCAAGGAAATTATTGTGGACATGAGAAAGGAGAGGAGAACTCATCGGCCACTGATCATCCGTGGGCTTGAGGTGGAGAGGGTGAGCAGCTTCAAATTCCTGGGTGCCTACATCAGCGATGACCTCACCTGGACACTTGACACAACCCAGCTGGTCAAGAAAGCACAAATTTCCTGAGGAGGCTGAGTAAATTTGGCATCACCAAAGATCCTCAGCAACTTCTACAGCTGTATGATTCAGAGCTTGACCAACTGCATCACTGTGTGGTATTGGAGCACCACTGCAGTGGACTGCAAGTGCCCACTCTCTGCAGGATATCTTCCATCCTCAAGTGCCTTGAGATAATGCATATTATGATGTGTGATAGAAATAAAATTTTATTGAATGTAACTCCAACTCAGTGAACAAGATTACCATGTTTTCAACAGTGGATCTCAAGACAGACAGCAGGTCCTGATGATCAAAGGCTCTGCAATTACACAAAAATGCATCAACAAACATAAGATATACACACAGAGACACACTTACATAATCTCTGCTCTCTGTCTCTTGCTTCTCAGCGTCTTCATCATCACTCTCCTCACTGCTGTCATCTGGTCACAACAGAGAAAAGTTGTGAGTAAAAATGTCAGTGTCCAGTATGTGTGTGCCTTTAGTGACATCTAGAGGTGAAGTATGTTGCAGCTGAATACTCCTAATCTCACCCTCCCCTTCCCAACATGAAAGAGAACCTGTGGTGAGTTGTCATGACAACTCAAAAGGTTTTAAAAAAAACATGGCGGCCTCCACAGAGAGGACCCCCCTCCATGAAAATATAAGGTTTTTAGATATAAAGGTCCATTCTATGGTAAAGAAAACAACAATTCATACAATTTAGATGAAACACCAGTGAACTAGGATTAGGATCACTAGGATTATTTTATATTCAAATTCTGCCAAAAATTCCTTTCACCTAAATCTTACACACTGAACCTTTAAGTCTAGCCTGGAGAGGTTGCTCCTCAGAAAAATACAAGGCTACAATAAATACACATACTCTCATACTCATTTGGGAATATGGAAAATACAACCAAACGGGCCAAAAAAAATCCTCAAACTGCAATATATCTTGACATATACAAATAAATGATGAGTCATCTGTACATAAGTTAATCACAGGGTTTCTCATATGTAAAGGCAAAACAGAAGTCTGTAAGTTATCTTTGTCCTTTGATTCACATTTAAAACAAATTTCAAGGACGGCCTTTTTTCTCCACTCTCCGGCATTGCATCCTGTCTCAAAAATATGCAGATACAGATGCAAAAAAATATATCCTATTAGTTTCCTCCCGACTTGATTACTGTAATTCCTTATTCCTTATGATGAATCTTAAAACACTCTGCAGCTTGTCCAAAATGGATGGGAAATTAACCAAACTAAAAAGTCAAATTAAATAAAAAATGTCTAAAAGATGAGACAGAGGATGTGTCTGGCGTGTGTATCAGCATAATTTGGCTTCGAGTATGTGCGTTGTGGGCTGTTGTTTCAGTTTACTGTACCCGGTGCCATGTCCATATCAGGGATGGCATGTGCTCTTTCCGGCAGGAGGAAGGTGTAAGCAGACTGATCTGATGTCAATGGTAGAGGAGTTTTGGGGAGACACCTCCTCATCAACTGCACAGAGGGCTCAATCAGAGACTCGAGGCCTTCAATCATCAAATCTTTCTACAAAGGAAAAAACAAACAACATGGAAGTGACATGTTAATCGACTAATCTCTTGCTCTAACTGGAGTATACTGTGTTGCACAAAGGGGTAACGATGTACCAATTAAGCTGTACTACACTAGTACTGCAATATGTGTAATGGGGATACATATATGAATATTAAAGGAATTAGGTAGAGAATGTCCCTTGTATGTTTTGAGTTCTACAGCACCAATTAAAATGCCAACCACCAGTTTATGTTAGAGACAGATCTTCAGTTGTTCATCTTGATGTCATCAAGTGTTTTGGCCTTTTAATCACAAGACACCCTCTTCTAAGGCAGGCCCACCACAGGTTGATCAGACCAGGGTGCATGACCCTAAGATCTTGTGGCCCAGGTGGGATTTTTCCTCCTGATCCAGAGTCATTGGCTGCAGCATTTTGTGGTGCGTGATGTTTCTTTTATGGTCTGGCACAGGGCTTGTCCTTGGAGTCTGAGATCTCTGAGCAACCTGATGTTGGATGTTGCAACAAAACCCCTGCCTCTCATTCGCTTCATCAATAGTGACAAAAGGAGGAGGCCCTCTCTGTCCCTGTTGCCCTTCTCAGACAAAAGGTGTCTGAGTTTGAAATTTTGGAGGGCAAGGCATTGGATGGGGTTCTCTTGTTTCAATTGTTGCTGCCAACCTTGAAATTAAAGAATGGCATGTGGACTAATATCTTCCATGTCAATATTAACTCTTCCCTACTTTGTAACAGTGAATAGTCTCTGCATAACCCTGTTACATGTGACCCTGCTTTGCTACACATTTCTCTCTCGCACTACCTGTTTCTCTAAGAGTGGAGCAGCACCTGAAAACCATGTGTGTTTCTGTTGTTTTGATTCAGTGCGGTTGTGTAGTGTCTATGTTTTGTGTGTCCACATCCCTACTTTTGTCCTGCTGTGATTGTTTACGTATCCATGCTATTTTTCTACAGTAAAGTGGAAGCACTTCTTTAATTAACTGTTATTGATGGAGTTTAATATTGAAGAGTTTGTGGTATAAATTAACCTAGATCAATTCCAAAGCTCCACAAAAGAGCACTGCATTTTTATCAATCACTCTGAAATCACAGTCTAACCATTTGAGAAAACAGGTGATTAAGTTGTGGTTTGGCTTGTCTGACAAAGGGGTTTTTTGTAACCCTGGTGTGCCAAATATGCAATTTGCAATGCTCTGACTGAAAGAGTGGGGAATTGAAATGGGCAGCTTACTTGGTTTAATAGAGAAAGAACTCAGTAATGAATTGGAGAAGGAAGAAACTTTGAGAAGATAATATATTGTAGATGCTTTACAGTTGGCACAGAGTATGCTGCAGAAGTACATGACAGTTTGGCCACTGAGTACTTGTGCATGTGCATGCAAATGTGTGTTTATATGGTTGGACCTATGGATTCAATCCCAGTCTCCCCCATTCCATGGGCCGAAGTGTTGTTGGGAAAGACACTGAACCCCAAATTGTCCTAAATTGAGGGCTGTGCCGGAAGTGTATGAGTGATCTATGATAGAGAAAGTGCTGCACATAGGGGAAAAGCTGTATTGTAAAGCAATTTGAGTGGTGCTAAATAAATACAGCTCTGAATTTTACCTGTGTGGTGTGATACAGCAGTCTGAGGCCTCCATGGGATATGAAAGCCTGTCTGCCTGGAGTGTTGTGGGTGACCTTATGGAGGCAGCGCAGCAGCGCGTGCTGGACTTCTATGGCAGTATGTTGAGTATCTTTGCTGTGCCAGTCCTCATAAAGTCGCAGTAGGCCAGAGATGTAACCCTTCGATATCACAGAACAAACGTTAGCCTCTGTGAGGGAAAAACACAGACAAACACAGAGAGAGAGAGAGAGATAGTTCAGTATGTTTTACTATTTGATCCCTCTGCTGTTGATCATCAGTATTGGCTGATTGAAGACAATATAGAGTAGGAAAATCAATACAAAATCCAAGAATGACAAAACATAACAAAACATCAGTGACTCCAAATTGTCTGGCTGTTTGGCTACATTGTATCTATCAGTTCCACTGCATCCAGTCTGAACACCCACTCATGTATGTTTTGCTGATGTGTCTCATTCACCTTGTAGCCCCAGTTTGGAGTCACAAAGCTCAAATGATAAACAATCACATCAATTTTGATTTTGTTGATTTTTCCCATTCGTATCAAGAAATTATTAGAACACTTTTGACAAAAATAACAAGAAGGGAAACTTTTTTAATTAAGCACGTTTTTAAGATACAACATTAAAAAAAGGTATGTATTATTATTATATAGGATAGATGGTCCAAATTGCAGATTGTAAATGTGCAGCTGGTTATTTATAATTAAATTGAACACCATGCCAAGGTTTAATTTTGTTAGCTACCTCCTTTCTTATCTGCTCCAACTGGAGCAATGTGTAGTCATCAGTGACAAAATACTTATGGCATGGCAAATACCAATGTATCAAACTCACCACAAAGGCATGGTGGCACTTTAAACTTTATAATTGGGCCCTTACACTTCAATCTGATATTTGGGTGTCGTTGTGTGTGTAGAGGTGAGAAACATCATCTGATCCATAAATAAAATCTAAATATGACATGAGTATGAGTAGTGCTTATACCTGCAGCTCATTATAGGGACAGCATGAAAGTGATATTCAACAAGGTGAAATGTAAAAAGTGCTATCAACAAGATGATTGATCATAGTTAAACTTTTTTAAAAGGACTCCTGATATATTGAGGCATGGCATTGAATTAAATGTCAATGGGGAGGCTGTGGCTGAGAGGTAGAGCGGTCGTCCTCCAACCAGAAGGTCGGAAGTCTTCCCATCTGCGTGCCAAAGTGTCCTTGGGCAAGATGCCGAATCCCCGAATTGCCCCATAGAACAACAAAAAGTGCTAGTAATGTATGTATGAATGTGTGTGTGAATGGGTGAATGGCAAAATGTAGTGTAAAGCGCTTTGAGTGGTCATCAAGACTAGAAAAGCGCTATATAAATACAACCACTTACCATTTATCTCGAAAATTTGTTATTAATTCATGGTATGTAGTCCAACAATTGGACATCAAAGCTTATTCAGTTATGGTCTGATAGCCCAGGATTGTGTAGAAGGACTATTAAATGTCCAATGTTAAAACAATGAGGGGGTTGATGTAAACACTCACTAAAAGCAATCGGGTCTAATATTGACACAAACACAGCACCAAGGCTATCATTATTAATGTTATCATGAAGTCCCGTACAATTATTACTTTTACGACCCAGGAGCATGGTAAAATACAACAAATAGAATTGTTTTGTTTTTTTCTAAGATGGGTGTAATAAACTTCAAGCCTCAACTCTGTAATGTGAAATCAATTAATTTACTAAATCAGCTTCTGATGGCAGTGATCTAAAGTTTAAGAGACCACATTTAACTATCTTTTTTTGAAGAGTTTTTGTTCACTTTTTATCTGCTTATTTTTTTATTAAATACATTCAAGACAAGGTCTATAGGGTTTTGGGTGAATGACAGATCTAAAGAGAGTGCAGAGAAGTGTGTAGGACTGCAACTCTGCCTCCTTGTCCCTGGGTTGTCATTTTGGCTCAGTAAACTCAGTTATATTCTTTAGATTAGAGTTATTTATATAAGAGAAATGTTTAGGCAGAATGCATTGTTTGTAATGTATCTGTGTGTTGTAATTCTTTCTCAATGATACAGTGCATGCTGTAATAAATTTATAAAACAGGATTAGCATGTTGTAAAACTTTGAGTCATTGCCTAACTATCATTACTTACATGAAATGGTATCACATCTCTAATGCCTTACAATGTTGTTGAACAGCAGTTAGTGATGAGTTCATGGTCAGGTACATGCAAAATACCAATGCACTACTTGATGGGCTCCCAGGCCACTGGACAGTGTGCTCAAAGAAATACATGTGTGGAATTAAAATTTTTAAGCTTCAGTTTATTGCCAAAATAAATTTGAATGTTGAGGTTGTATTGAACATCTAAGAAGCTGACTCCATTCTTTTATTCTATATTTTTTTATTGCAAATGTCTTTGCTTCTTAATAGTATAAAGATATTTTTATTGTCTCAACATTTGACCCAAAAATCGGAATTTATTAGAACTGGAACAGATAAGCAGAATAATTCAAACGATACCCAACTGAAGATAAACGTCTTAATTTTCTTAAAAATATTAGAATTAACTTAGTTAAACCTGCAAACTTTGTTATATTAGCCTATACTAAAACAAAAATCCTCCTGCCACTGAAGAAAGTTTATTTTTCTAGTGTTGTATTGCGACAATGGTGGTTATAATGATATACTTATAGTATAAAGGAAACCATCGGCTGATGAATAAAGAAGGTCATGGAAACTTACTTGTGCACAGCAGAGCTGCAAAGGCATTGATAGCTGCCCTGGAAAAGAAACAGAGGGAGCAGTTATTTTCTCTGATATTTTAACGTATGAAACTTTAAAACATGAAGATTTTGTTAACATGAGATGTCAGTATTTGCTGTAGCTCTATATGTCTGGCTGGAAGGACAAGCATGACATAGTATAAATAAATAAAAAATCTAATAATTAAATACATAAATAATAAATAAAAAATACAGTTTTTAGCAGAAAAGACCATAACTATTTTTCTAAATTTATATATATTTATGTATTTATTTTTACATGTATTACATTTTTTATTCATACATTTATTTCTATATCTTTTACTTATATATTTCTACATTTATTTACTTATATATTTCTACATTTATTTCTATATCTTTTACCTATATATTTCTACATTTATTTATTCCTGTATCTCTGTGTCCATATGTTCACTACATAGGTGGGCTTAACACAGTCTAAAGCCTGTTTGGTTATCACGTTGTGATCATTGGATCTACTACTTTTGTCTGGATGGCTGGTACACAGGAGCTTTGCCCTCTCAGTATTAGCTGCTTAGCTAGTTATTAATGCTCAGCTCTATGTAACGCTCTGCCAGTTAACATTTTGGAAAGTTTTATTCGAGATATTGCAAAAAGCTATGATGGACATTGAATTGTTACTTCCTCTGTTTCTTAGATGATGTGAGTTTTGACAAGAGACTTCGTGCAGTTTGTCTATAGCATTGCTGCGTCTACTTCTATATCCATAGTGCTGAGCTGCATTAAATCTTCAGTCTCCTGCAACAAAACTGGACAAAGTCAAAATTGCTTGCTAATATCCTTGAATCTGGTCAATTTAATTAGATTAATTTCAATTTTATTTGCACAGCACCACATCACAACATACAAGGCACTTTACTGTCCTAAAAAATGATAGAGAAACCTGACAGTTCCCACAGTGATCTAGCACTGCAGTGACTGTGGAGAGGAAAAAACTTCCTCTATCATGACTTTCCATCAACACAGGAAAAAGCAAGTAACTGAAGCAAAGGTCGAAAACACAAAAACACCCGGAGCAGAAACACCATGAGACAGAAACAGACCTGAACAGAACCCTTAATGAGCAGACATACACTAATAAATACAAAGGAAGTAAGGATAATTTAACTCAGGTGTGATACAGGAGGGTAGCTGCAGACAACATCTGTAAAAACAGACAAAGACAGGAAGGAAAGTGAGAGAATAGATGTGTTGTAGAGTGCCTTGCAGAATGTGTAAGAATGGGAGAAATGCTCAGATTGATACTAAATTTGCAAGAATTTCTGAGTATGCACAGTGAGCTTACTTGACACACTTAAAGGTCCAGTGTGTAAGATTTAGGTGAAAGGGAACTATTGGTAGAAATTTAATGTAGAATAATCCTCATGATGTTTTCCCTAGTTTGTTTCATCTAAATTGTATGAAAAGGTCCTTTATATTTAAATACTTTATATTTACATCATGGGGACCCTCTCTATGGAGGCAGTCATGTTTTTTACATTAGTCCACACTGGACAAACTAAACACCTTTCGGGTTTTTATGACAACTGAAGCTGCGACAGGTTCTTTTTCATATTTGGAACGGGAGGGTGAGGTGAGGGGTTTTCAGCTGCAACATGCAATTTCAACAATAGATATCACAAAATTCTACACACTGTACCTTTAACTGCTCCCTAATGAAGAAATGAAGAGAGATGGCATGGTGAGACGTAGAACAGAGAATGTAGAGAGTAGATGGACAACACAATGTGGGAGGAACAATGAGAAAGAGAAGAGAGCGATGCAAAGCCAAGCCAGGGAGGACAAATTAAGAAGATGAAGGAGCTGTTCTTAGAGAAAGAAAGGATAAATAAACAAGATTCAGTTATACTTCTGTATTTATTTTGTATTCATTCTGTTGTGTTATGCCACAATACATGATAGAAAAATAACACATCTGTAGCGTCTGATTAATTTGCCTCCTTTTGATCTTCGTGGATTGCAGATTGTGGATCTTGACCGTGATGGTGGATCTCTGTGGCAGCTGATCATGGATTATGAACAACTCCATCTCTGTTGGACATTTTCTTATGTACAGATACTTGATACATCTCTTTATTTATGTTAGACACTCTTTTTCTCATCAATTTTGTAAATATTGTTAAGTTATTGATGTGGTCTGCTGCTCGTGGCATCTATTGCATTTCTGTTCGTCCTGGGAGAGGGATCCGTTACATGTGGCTCACTCCATGGTTTCCACATTTTTGTTTTTTCTCCCTATTAATGAGGATTATTTTAGCAGTAGTAAATGGTGTGTATTTATATAGAGCTTTTCTAGTCTTGATGACCACTCAAAGTGCTTTACAGTACAGTTTTCCATTCACCCATTCACACACACATTCATACAGTGCATATATTAGCACTTTGCAGCAATTTGGGGTTCAGCATCTTGCCCAAGGTCACTTTGGCATGCAGATGGGGAAAACTGGGATGAACCGCTGACTTTCTGGTTGCAGGACTACCGCCGAGAGGTAGTTTTTCCTTACTCTTGTTGAAGGGTTAGTGCACAGGGTGTTGCACCTTGTTAAGCCCAATGAGACATGAATATGAGCTATACAAATAAAATTTGATTGATTGATTGACTTAATGTGAAGTACAACAACATGATATGTTATGTTATTTCAATAAAATGAATTTCCTTTTAAAACATCAGTAGACAAAACAACATGATATACATAACTAACTAAATATATGCATAGACTTAATTATTTCTAACATTAATTTTTCATGATTAATACATGCAAAGGACTTATGATCCTGAGTGTTAACCATATATTTCTTTTGATATAATAATAGAGAGAGTGATAAGCAAGTCTAAGGTCACAGCAACATGGACGGTAGGGAAGTATGCTGCACATCATACCAGGTAGAGTGGTATCTTGAATCAAAGGGTAGCTCCAACAGACCTCTTGTTCAAATCAAATTAATTGATTTGTTCAAATCAAATCAAAGGAATGTGGAAAATGGTGAAATGGAATATGTACAATGTAAATGTGAACCAACAATATAACTATGTACACATTCACCAGGGTTGTGTTACAATGACATTAAAGGGGAAGTTCGTTTTTTTTCAACCTGGTCCTTATTTCCAGCATATGGTATGTAGATCTACTCATCCATAAAGGTTTGGAGTAACTTGGAGTCCTTCAGACGCTTTTAGATCCACACGTGATCGGCGTATATCCATAAAACGCAAGGGTTCGGGGCATAAACAATACAGCCTCTAAATTACGCATTATCTGCCGCAAAACTCTTTATTTACTATGAATAGCCAGCACTAGTCCCCTGTGAGTTTTGCCAGCCTCGAAGCTAGCGTTAGCTTAGCGAACCGAGAGCGAGTTGTCTTCCTGCTGCTCGTTAACCCACTGAAGTTAGCTAGCCTTTAACCCGGTGAATACGCCCGAGCACCAGGACACAGCTGCTTTAAAAGAATACTGTACTGTAAAGCACCTGATAAGTATTCTGCCATGTTGCGCAAAACTAGCAGCAGCAAACTCCGCGTAAACAAACACAGATGATCGTCAGCTGATCTGCGGCTGTGCGCCTCGGTGACGTCACCACAGTGAAAGCCTGGGATGTAAACAAAGCAACTCGCTAAGCTAACCCTAGCTCCGAGGCTGGCGAGACTAGTGCTTCGTAGTAAATAAAGAGTTTCGCAGCAGATAATGCTTGGGAAGCTGACATGAACAACCAGGTGGCCGCTTACCCTTTAAAGTATGATTATGATATTTTAGAAGCATTTTAAGGTCTTGACCTTCTATGTAAAGTGCTTTGAGATAATATATATTATGAATTAGCGCTATACAAATAAAACTAAATTGAATTTTAATTAATTAATTAATTAAAAACATGTCACTTTCTATAATGATCACTTTAAAGATTCAGTGTGTAAGATTTAGGTGGAAGGATCTATTGGCAGATATTGAATATAAAATAATCTTAGTGATGTTTTCACTAGTGTGTTTCATCTAAATTGGTCAAATTTTACCCTAGAATGGGCTCTTTATATTAAATTACTTTATATTTACATAAGGAGCGGGTCCTGTCTACGGAGGCTCCCATGTCTTTTACAGTAGCCCAAACTGGACAAACTTAACACTTTTTAAGTTTTTATGGCAAGTGAAGGTTTCCACAGGTTCTCTTTCATGCTTGGAAGGGGAGGGTGAGGTGAAACATGTCATTTCCCCATTAAATTCTACACACAGAACATTTAAGAAATTAGTCAGAGTTCCAAATTTGTAGTCAGTAATTTCATGAGACTTAAACAATAAATTGGCTATCTTTTCCCTTCCTTTGAAGTGGGGTGCCCCGATTTATCTTTTATCAATTAAGTTATCATTTAACATTAATATATTTAATATTAATATTTAAAATTTATTGAATGCCCAAAAGCACACCATTTAATGGTGCCACGCTTAAGGTAGTATAATCAGAACAGTATGGATATATTTTAATATACTTTTTCTTGTCATTTTATCACAAGGAAGTGTAGTGTTATGAAAGATAATAGCCAGGTGGAAAATAGGAGATTGTTTGACAGTAGTTTACTGTTATTCTACAGTGTACCTACTGTAATCTACAACAACAGTATATTAATATTACATTACCATGCTGTATAGAATATAAGCTTTACAGTAAAATACTGTCAGCTGCTTGGTTGCCATTATACTGTTATTTTAGAGTCCGTACCATAAATACCGTAATACAATGCATAAGAACAATGACTAATGTAACAGGTAAGCAGGTTCTTCTCAGTATCCATCTTTCATGAATTATAATGTGTGATAGAAAGCAAGTCAGTGTCACAAACCTGCACAATAGAGAGGACTGGACTGAACCATAGTGAACTGTTGCAATTCAATTCAATTCAATTTTATTTAAATAGCACCAAATCATAATATACATTATCTCAAGGATCTTAAAATCTTATTAATATAGAGAAACCCAACAGTTCCCACAATGAGCAGCACTTTGGCGACTGTGGAGGTAAAACTCCCTCATTAACGGAGAGAAACCTCTAGAACCAGACTCAATGTGGGCGGTCATCTGCCTCAACCGGTTGGGGTGAGCAGGGAAAAATGGGGAGGAGAGGAGAGATGGGTTGAAAAGAGGGTAGAGAAGAGAGAGAGATAGTGGGGAGGGGGAGGAAGGGGAGAGAGAGAGGCGAGTGTAGGCTATTCCTTTTTGAAAGCGAGATCCTGTGTAGAGATGTGTCTGGGTTACATACAGCCCTATTCAAAGTCCATGAGGTTCTTTATAAGGGTGGACACATGGGGATTCACAGTTGCTGCCTTTTTCTGGACCAGCTTCACCGTCTTCTTGGACACCACCTTTGTTCCCCTCTCGGGGTTAATGCCAATGAAGCGTCTAAGAATGTAAGAATAGAGAAAGCATATAAGAAGTGTGTTATTAGGTAGTATTAGGTGCAGTAGGTAAAGATTATTTGCAACCCATCGCATTCTCATTATAATGTGTCTTATAATTATGAAAGAAAAGGCATGTAACTGTCTTGCCTTCAGTAATATGACTTTTCCGACGTAAGAGAAGACCCCGGAAGTCTTCCCAATTCAGGGAAACCATACTTAAAAGATGAATTAAGTATATAACTATGAATTTGCATGTGCCTGATATATGCAAATACAGTATATTGCTGCAGGTCTTAGCACATATGTTGCAAGGTATCATCTTTATATTGCAGCCAACACAGACAATCTTTAAGCTATACTCTCTCACAGGATAGTTAAATGATCATGTTACTGTTAACGTGGTTCAACAGAAAGATAATAAGGTTGTCCCCTCAGCAGCTATATAGGAGTATACTAGCTAACTTAACTGAAAACATTTGCATGCATGCATGCCTGCAACATGCTAATACCAAGTAACATCGAGCAGTAGTCCTGACTTTGTCAGGCTTAAGTCATTTTGGGGAAAGAAAATTGTCAGTACAATGTAAATTCAACATAAAATGACATAACAGAGCAACAATGACTTCTACAATATCACAATTACCTTGTAAAGTTAGCCTCAGGAGCAGGATGGATTACTGTGCATGTTTGCAGGAGGAAAGCAGCAGGTGGTAATAGATGCTCCGTCCACTTCAGTGCTCAGTCAGACTCGGGGTGAAAATCATCTTCTTCAATTCCTCATCTTGTTATTATACTTCCTTCAATCTTGAATAAAATCACTGATCTATAATATTTAATGCCAATATTTAGCTTTCTTTGCATTGACTGTCTGCCAAATGAGGCGGTGTGACATGATGGAACATGATTTCGTTCAGATGAGTCATCGGCAGTCTCAAGCAACAAAGTGAAACTCAAGTCTGACTTGACTCAAAAGGAAAAATACTGTAATATACCATGAAATTGCTGTTAATATTTGTTTTCTTAAATCCATCAAAATCAACAGTATTCAACTGTATTTATGAAGAATAGTATATTACTGTTCCAAATTTCCTGTATTTTTACAGCAATTTGTTACAATGTGTGTATCAGTACCGTTTACAAAAGATTAAATGGTTTATATGAGTGCTAGCTTTACATGCTACCATGCTGGCTAATGCTACAGCGATGCTAATGCTAATTCTAATGCTAATGCTGCTGATAAAAATGCACAAGTAGGCCTGTATAGGCCCCATTTGTGTATGTGTTTGCCACCTTTTATATTACAGGGCATGGGATAACCCCATGACAGTGGATTTCAGCAGAAACCCTCCAATAGTGCCCCCCATCACTATATATAACAACACTGTGTCTGCTGAGGAGACATTCAGGATTTTGAGACGCACCAGCTTGGGACGTTTAACCTGCCTCAGGAGCTGTTGGTCCAGGTCTACATGGCAAATTCCAGTCTGTCCTCTGCACATCCATCATTGTCTGGTTTGGTTCAGCAACCAAACAGGACAAGAAAAGACTAAAACAGATTATCAGAGCTGTAGAGAGGGTCTCGTGCTAATCTGCCTTCCATCCTTCACTGTCGGGAAACTGCTATGTCCGCTCAGCTGAGTTTACAAATTAATAAATCATAGACATGGAAAAGTACCAAGTAGTGTTTGGCCCAACAGAGTAGAAGTAATTATTTTTCATCATAAATGTAACTGAGTAGGAGTAAAAAGTATTCTGTCAAACAAGAACAATTTATTGACATGTAACAGAGTAAATGTAACCTACCTCTGCAACCTGTTCACACTTTACCCCTCTAAACGTGACCACTGAAACCAGACACAAGAACAATAACAATAACAAAGGCACAATTTTAGGGCATAATCAGAACAAACAAAAATGCTGAGTCATTGTGCCTACCACCACTTGCATGCTAGCTATCAAAAGTACAGCAACTATGTTCTGCTTTTTACATATAAAAAGAAGCGCTCTGTTCTGCAGCACACTTAATTAAGTCTGGTGGAAATTCCATGCTCTAAACTTCTGCTGCTGAATAACCAGAAGGGAGCAGTATTATGCACAAATGTCTGCTGAACATGCACACCAGAGGGCAGGACACAGGGTCTTCATCCCTCTCACACCAAACATCTATTTACCTTCAGCAAATAGAGAAATATATAGCACACAATTTATATTGCGTTTGATTACATCAATCCCCTGTCCACATATTTATACACTTATTATTCATTTCAATTCACTACTTTATTTCTTCTTTGAACTACCTGGACTGTTTACTACATACAGAACCAATTGACTTACATACTCTCATTGTGTATACTTTTATGATGTTGGCCATTGGTGTTTAAAATCTACTGCACATAACTACTGTCTTTGTAAGAGTACAGTACAATATTGTCTGGACCTTCCACTACTATCATCAAGGTATTTTGTACAATTCTTATCCGTTCAGCTGTTTGTCTATTTCTTTGCAAGTACACTGAGAGCAAGAGAGAGAAGAAGCAAAAGAAAAAGAATCAATGAAATTTTCTCTGCCCACTGTTTATATTCCAGGAGGTCAGATGGTTTCTGAGTGCAGCCACACTGATCTTTGGAGAAGATGAATAGATTCTGTTTTGTTGAATTGTGTAACCTAATTTATAGACGGTGAGATTGCATATGACCCAGCTGTATGGAAGAGCAAATAATGCAATTTTAAGGCAGGGTGAATTAGATACATGTAGATTATGACTAGGGAATCATTGATGGATCAATGTGAAATAGAAGCTAATTTGACAATAGTTTAATGAAATGTTCCAAACATAAATAAATGATTGCAGCTATATGACATTAAGTCTTTGAATTGTGTAGGGATTCTATCAAATTACCTGAGAGCATTTGGAAAACAATATTGTCCAAATTACAGAAAGTGCGAACTTTCAGTATAGAATTTCAGTATAGAATGTAATGTGGTTTTATGTCATCTGTCTGTGATATATCTATATCTATATTGACACTGTCAATGAGTTAAGTGAGTTCAGGGCATTCTTTTTTGTTGACCCCCGTCGACCAGTTCCATCTGAATACTCCTCAGTGTTCAAACAGCATTTGTTGTTTTTGTTTCCAGGATGGAGGTTTTATTTATCACCACACATCTGTCCCATACATATGGGTCCTTGTGTAGACCTATGCAATATCACTTGGAAAATGGCTGTGGGATTAGTATTTACACAGTAAGCTAGCTTCATGATATCTCTTGTACACTTAATCATAATAACTCCTGATGATTTGGGTGTAAATAATGTGGAAATTTCCAAGATAAATCACAAAACGTAGTACATGACTCTGACCCTTGATTTATGAGAAGGCGTGTCATTCAGCAAGGGACTACTGACATGGCACTAACTGTTAAAGAGAGCTCTGGAGCTGAGTGACAATATCCATATGTGTCACAGCTCCTCCGTTCCTCCCAGTGTTTTTTACCCCTTCCCTTATTTTGCTCCTTTCCAAAGGTGTGTGCCATCTCCTCCTGATGACTCTGGGAAGCGCAGCCAGGGACAACACATGGATATAGTCATGGGGGAACTGTCAAATGCAGCAAACATTAAATTGTATCCTTTTAACAATCAGTTATGTCTTCCATTCCCCTGAAAGTCAATTTAATACTATTTTATTATTTACAACTTCTAATTGAAGGGAATAGGCTTTTTTGAAATAAATAAAAATAAAAAACTACACTCTCCTCAAAGGTACAGTGTGTAGAATTTAGTGATGTGAAGTTGCATGTTGTAGCTGAATACCCATCACCTCACCCTCCCGTTCGAAACATGAAAGAGACCCTGTGGTAGACTTCAGTTGTCATAAAAGCTCTAAAGGTGTCTAATAGTTTGTCCAGTCTCGACTAATGTAAAAAACATGGTGAAAACATCATGAGGATTATTTTATATTCAGTTTGTGCCAATAGATTCATTTCACCTAAATCCTAACACACTGGACCTTTAAGCACCACCATGCAGCTCTAAATTCAAGATATATTTATATTATTTTGGTATCCAAAGTGGGGTCCAGGATAGGGTTGAAAAAAAATCCACACTTGCCTTTGCGATCAAGCTTACCTGATGTTCATTAGCTCATCACCACACAGTATGGCTGTGTCCAAAATCAAATCAAATCAAATTTTATTTGTATAGCCCAAATTCACAAAACACATTTTGCCTCAAAGGGCTTTACAATCTGTACAGGTAGTGACACCCTCTGTCCTTAGCCCCTCGGTTCGAGTGAGAAAAAACTTGCCCACAAAAAAACCCTTTTAACAGGGAAAAGAAGGTAGAAGAAACCTCAGGGAGAGCCAGAGAGGATGGATCCCTCTCCCAGGACGGACAGACGTGCAATAGATGTCACGTGTACAGAACAAAGCAACAGAAATATATTGTACAATTACAATGAAAGACAATTATTACAGTAGCAGTGGTTAGCAGTGGTGGTAATATATAACAATGCTACAATAATAAAAAAGTTAATATTAATGTCATAGAATGATGACTAATAATAATAATAACAGTAGTGTTGGATGTCAGGCAGGGCCATGGCAGTAGTGGCAACCACGATCCACGAACCACAAATCACAAAATCATTCACTATGACCTACTTCACTATATGGTTAGTCTATCTGGAGATGGGACCCACTATTTGTGAACAATAGTTGGGCCTACATGTGTAGCCAAAGCCTGACGACATGTCTTCTTTCTTCTGAAGACAGGAGAGCTTCCAGAACTAAGTCTCCCAAGGTGCTTCATCTTCACAACTGTCTTAAACCTGCCCCTGGACACAACCACCATTGGTCACTGTGTGCCCCATGACCCATGAGGTCACAAGGCCGATAAAAGCCTAGTTCCCCCTCTTTTTTTCTCTTTTCTAATCACATCTCCTTGAGGAGAGGTGGGTATCGCTCCTGCTCATCCAGCCAGGGAGACTTCCTCCCCACCCAAGCTCTCCAACCTCCAAGCAGGCCTGCCTCAAGCAGACTGCTAAAACCTTACAAAGGCAGCAACGTGAGAACCTGCCTAAGGACTTCAGCACAAGCAATTGGCCAGCAGAACCACAACAACAGGAGCCACAAACCAGCACGACAACTTCACTGGACTTCAAACAGCACATCCAAAAGGACTTTTCCTCCTGTTTCACGGACGGGTAACACAACTGGGCTTTGTAATAACACTAGGCTAAGCAAAGTTCTCATCTCAGAGAAACACTGTCTTACCAGATCACCTTGGATGGTGTCAGTTTGGCCTCCAGCTCCACTGTGAGGAACCTTGGAATTATGTTTGACCAGGACATGTCATTTGACCAACACATGAAACAAGTCTCTCAGACAGCTTTCTTCCACCTGCACAATATTAAGAAAATTGAAACATCCTGTCTCAGAAGTACGCTGAGAAACGAGTCCACGCATTTGTTACCTCTAGACTAGATACTGTAACTCTTTATTATCAGGATGTCGCAGGAAGGCTGTGAAAAGTCTCCGGTTGGTCCAAAATGCTGCAGCACGAGTGCTGACAGGAACTAGAAGGAGAGATCATATTACTCCTGTTTTAGCTTCTCTACATTGGCTCCCTGTAAAATTCAGAATAGAATTCAAGATCCTGCTCATCACATACAATCAAGCCCCTTCATATATCAAAGAGCTGATAACACCATATTATCCAAATAGATCAGTTTGTTCACAAAACACAGGCTCTCTTGTGGTTCCAAGAGTCTGTAAGAGTAGAACAGGAGGTAGAGCATTCAGCTACCAGGCTCCTCTCCTGTGGAACCAGCTCCCACTCTGGGTTCAGGAGGCAGACACCATCTCAGCATTTAAAGTTAAAATTAAAACATTCCTTTTTGATAAAGTCTATAGTTAGTTCTGGATCAGGTGAGTCCTGAACCATCCCTTAGTTATGCTGCTATAGGTCTAGACTGCTGGGG
Source organism: Paralichthys olivaceus (assembly GCF_024713975.1). Taxonomy (NCBI): domain Eukaryota; kingdom Metazoa; phylum Chordata; class Actinopteri; order Pleuronectiformes; family Paralichthyidae; genus Paralichthys; species Paralichthys olivaceus. The sequence continues at coordinate 26,371,394 of NC_091102.1, forward strand.
GAACTCCCATCATCCACTGAGCACTTCTCCACTTCTCTCTGTCTCTCTGCCCCGCCACACTCAGTTATTTATTTTAATACATGTCAATAACTATGTTTTTTTTTTCTCCCATAGTCTCTCTCTCTCTTTCTCTCTCTCATTGCAGATATCTCTGACCCCGGAACCTCAGGGCAACAACTATAATAATAATAATTATTATTATTATTATTCCAAGATGGTGGCGCGTACGAATGCAGCGGCTCTTGGCTCCCTGATTTGGTGCTTTTTTATCTTAATCGTGTGTGAGTTACCGCCCCTCCAGCCCTCTCACTTTCACTCTCCAGGTCCATCAAGTGAGGCGCGGACTGAAGGCAGTTAATCCACGTAAAGCTGCTGGACCGGACGGAGTACTGGGCAAAGTGCTCCGTGCTTGTGCAGACGAGCTGGCAGAAGTCCTGACAGGAATCTTCAACACATCCCTGTCACTGGCTGAGGTCCCGTCCTGCCTGAAAGCAGCCACCATCATCCCGGTCCCCAAAAAAACATCCCTGACAGGCCTCAACGACTAGAGACCGATATCACTGACGTCTGTGGTCATATAGTGCTTCGAAAGGCTGGTTCTCCAGCACCTCAAAGCCTTCCTCCCCCAGAACTTCGACCCACATCAGTTCGCCTACAGGGCAAACCGGTCCACAGAGGATGCCATCGCCACAGCTCTCCACGCAGCCTTGAACCACACCTACGTCAGGATGTTGTTTGTTGATTTCAGCTCTGCATCAACACCATCATTCAGGACCTCCTGGTGGAGAAGCTGAACAACCTCGACTTCCCCCCCTCATCTGCTCTTGGATCAAGGACTTCCTGACCAACCGACTGCAGGTTGTGAAGGTGGGTCAGCTCTGCTCCTCCACTCTGTCGCTCAGCACTGGCTCCCCCAGAGCTGCATGCTGAGCCTCTTCCTGAACGCACTCTACACTCATGACTGTGCTTCCATCCACCCCTCCAACTCCATCATCAAGTTCACTGACGACATCAATGTGGTCGGTCTGATCGCGGGGGCTGACGAGACAGTCTACAGAGAGGACATACAGCAGATGGCGGCGTGGTGCTCGGTGAGCAATCTGGAGCTTAACACCAGTAAGACCAAAGAGCTGATCCTCGACTTCAGGAGGCGGTGCGGGATCCATGCTCCGCTGACCATCAACAGAGCGAGCGTGGAGAAGGTGACTTCATTAATGTACCTGGGGACACACATCACTGATGACCTCACCTGGTCAGCCAACACATCAGCGCTGGTCAAAAAGGACCAGCAGAGACTCCACTTCCTGCAGGTGCTGCGGAGGAACCATCTGCAGCAGAAACTGCTGTTGTCCTTTTACTGGTCTACCATAGAGCCGGTGTTGATGTACTGTGCCACAGTGTGGTTCACCGCCTGCTCGGCTGTAGACAGGAAGGCTCTGCAAAAGATTACAAGGGCCGCAGAAAGGATCACCGGCTCCCCTCTGCCCCCCCTAGAAGACTTTGCCAGCTCCTCAGCAGAGCACAGAGAATATCCAGGGACACTTTCCACCCTGGCCATGGACTGTTTAACCTGATGCCGTCTGGGAAGCGGGTCAGGTCATTAAAAGGCAGAATTAATAGACTGAGGAACAGCTTCTATCCATGGGCTGTCAGAACACTGAACTCAATAAAATAACTCCTATACATTCCAACCGTAACTACCTTCTTTGTAACTTTGTAACTTCATAACTACCTACTTTGCACTACAATCAACCACAATTACCTCCTCTTGCACCTCTCTTTGCACTATTTTTGTATAGTTTTTAACATTATTTTATTGTTATATTTTATTCTTTTTTTACTAAATGCACCTTTCAGTGGTAGCTGCTGTTATTTCGACCAGGCTTCATTGTGTGATTACATTAAAGGCATTCTATTCTATTCTATTCTATTCTATTATTATTAACAACAATACTGCAGTAATTAATTATTATATGAATTGTAACTGTTATCATTTATAATCAATAACTTCTTTGTATTTATATAGTGCTTTTCTAGTCTCGATGACCACTTGAAGTGCTTTACAGTACAGTTTGCCATTCATTTCACACACACATACAGTGCATCTATTAGCAGCACTTTTTGTTCTATTTTGTTTGGGGTTCAGCATCCAAGGACACTTTGGCATGCAGAATGGGAAGACTGGGGATCGAACTGCTGACAGCTCTACCCCTCAGCCATAACCGCCCATGCACAACAATGCATTGTGGGAAACGAGTCCACTAAATAGGGTATAAAGAAATTCATTAAGGCTGTGTCAACAATGACCCACTCATTCACTCACCCCTACTTTACTGTATAGTCTCTTCTATGTAGAGGACTTTATAGTTAGCTCATGATCTAAAGAAAAAAATGTTTTCAGACGCTACTCAGTGTATTTTCTCTGTGCCTGTAATCATTGTTGCAGGATCGTGACATACAACAAAGTCAGACAGTGGAAAATCTGACAGATTTTTGTTTATTTGGGTGGAAAGGGCATGGAGCCATATGAACTGGGTATACTAGAGGAATTTGCTATTTGAGCCAAATGTCTTCAGGTTTGACAGACTAATTGTCAGAGGTCCAAGAGGAGGAGGACAATATATATTACCACCACTGCTAATCACTGCTTTCATTGTAATTGTACATTATGTTTCTGTTGCTTTGTTCTGTACACGTGACATCCATTGCACATCTGTCCATCCTGGGAGAGGGATCCCACCTCTGTAGCTCTTCCTGAGGTTTCTTCCACCTTCATTTTTTTTTCCTCACTCGAAGCAAGGGTCTAAGGACAGAGGGTGTCACTCCCTGTACAGATTGTAAAGCCCTCTTAGGCAAAATGTGTTTTGTGAATTTAGGCTATACAAATACATTTTTATTTGATTTGATTTGAATAGCTTCAGGACAAATAAGATAATTAACTGTAAATAAACACTGCCATGCAATATATATATATATATATATACACAGCCCCTCTGTGATATAGTCTACAAGAAAAGATTCTGCAAACATTTCCATCTGAAACCATTATCTCTAATTTGAAAAAATAAAGTTAAGGACACCATACCTAGCCAACTGAATGTTATTTTTAGATCCACAAACTACCGAAGTATAAATAAACAGGTCATTGACGTCAGTCCCTGGGTTCTGAGAATGGGATTTCATATATCCTCTGACACTGACTATTTATTTGCACATGAGGCTAGCTTGGAGAACTGTACTGTTATTAAGTAAATATCTATCAGTAATTTTATCCAGGGACAGTTCACTGACACTTTTCCCCAGTTTTGTGGATGGAAGTGGTCTGAGTAAAATGCAGAAAGACTGGGTATACGTACTTGATGGTGTGCAGATTTTTGGTGGTATAGTGAGGGATGAGGTTGAAGATGACATCCAATCCGTGGTTTTCACCTATTAGGTTAGCTGCAGAAACTGTAAGCAGAACACAGCAACATAATGAAAAACCATTCTTCTACAAAGATATGATCAGACTTACTGAGGTTAGTCAACAAATGTGCTTAAATACAGGTGTTCTACCATGGAAAAGTAGGGAGGGAGTTTTATAAGAAGCCTCTTGGTTTTAGAATAATTATTAATCACTTGGGGCTTTAGAAGACCTTGCTCCACACTAAAATAATACATGTCAATACATTATATTGAATTCAATTTTATTGGTAGGTGGAAGAAAGCTGTCCAAGAGACTTGTTTTATATGTTGGTCAAATGACATGTCCAGGTCAAACATAACTCCAAGGTTCCTCACAGTGGAGCTGGAGGCCAAACTGACACCATCCAAGGTGACTATCTGTTCAGACAGTATTTCTCTAAAATGGGGCCAATTATTACTATTAACAACAATAGTTATTGGTAATTAATTATTATATGAATTGTTGCTGCTATCATTAATAATCAATAACTTCTTTACACTGTTATTGTTTACATTTTAACTCATCAGATCTGATACCTGATGGTGCACAAGTGTTCCCGGTCTCTCTCACCTCTCTCCCTCTCCTCCCCCTCCCCCACTATCTCTCTCTCTCTTCTCTCCCCTCTTTTCCGCCCATCTCTCCTCTCATCCCCTTTCTTCTCTGCTCACCCCACCTGGTCGAGGCAGATGACCGCCCACATTGAGTCTGGTTCTAGAGGTTTCTCCCTGTTAATGAGGGAGTTTTCCCTCTCCACAGTCGCCAAAGTGCTGCTCGTTGTGGGAACTGTTGGGTTTCTCTATATTAATAAGATTTTAAGGTCTTGACCTTCTATGTAAAGTGCCTTGAGATAATGTATATTATGATTTGGCGCTAAACAAATAAAATTGAATTGAATTGAATTACAATGACCTCAGTTTTGTCTGACTTTAGAAGTAAGACCTTTTGGGTCATCCAGGCCTTGATTTTTTTATTTTTTATTTGTATATTTATATTAATATTTTGATACATTCCGGAAGTTGAACTAAGTGATTAGATTCATCATGCTTCATAGAAATGTACAGCTGGGTGTCGTCTGCGTAACAATAGTATATCTGTGGTGTATGTGGTGCTTTCTGATGATGTTGCCTAAGGGGAGCATGTATAAGGTGAAGAGTATCGGTCCAAGGACAGAACCTTGTGGAACTCCATGACTAACTTGCATAAGCATGGAGGGGTCATTGTTGACGTAAACAAGTTGAAATCTATCTGATAAATATGATTTAAACCAGTCTAGTGCAGTTCCTTTGATCCCTACATGTTGTTCTAGTCTCTGTAACAAGATCTTGAGATCTATGGTGTCAAATGCTGCACTAAGATCCAACAGGACAAGTATAGAGACAAGTCCATCATCTGATGCCATGAAAAGGTCATTAGTTTTAATAAATGGTAAATGGTTGTATTTATATAGCGCTTTTCTAGTCTTGAAGACCACTCAAAGCGCTTTACACTACAGTTTGCCATTCACCCATTTACACACACATTCATACATACATAGAGTGCATCTAGAGTAGCACTTGTATTGTTGTTGTTCTATGGGGCAATTCGGGGTTCAGCATCTTGCCCAAGGACACTTTGGCATGCAGATGGGAAGACTGGGAATTTAACTTCCGAACTTCTGGTTGATGACGACACCTCTACCCCTCAGCCACAGCCACCCATTAGTTTTAATAGCACTGTTTCTGTGCTGTGCTGGATTCTAAATCCTGACTGGAATTTTCCCCGCAATCCGTTACTATCTAAGTAATCACACAGCTGGTTAGCAACAGCTTTTTCTAGGATTTTGGAAATGAAGGGCAGGTTTGATATGGGTCTGTAATTAGCAAAAACCTCTGGATCAAGTGTGGGTTTTTTAAGCAGAGGTTTAATAACAGCTACCTTAAAAGCTTGTGGTACGTAGGCGGTTAAAAAAGGCATATAAATCTGATTTAATATGGAACTGTCAATTAGGGGGAAAACTTACTTCAAAAGTTTAGTTGGGACAGAGTCTAATTGACAAGTTGTTGGTTTACATGATGAAACTAATAAGGTCAGTTCAGAAAGATCAATAGAAGTAAAATGGTTCAAATAAATCTGGTGCTGCAGGTGGTTCTATGGTTTCAGGACAAGACAATGTATCTATGCTATTCATTTGGAGGAGGTGGTGGATTTCTTCGGTGATGGTTATAATTTTATTTTGTGAAGAAGTTCATTGCTTCTCAGGGTTAGAGGGATAGACGGGTACATGACAGCATATAATATAAAAACACCTTTTCATGACATAAAATACCACATAAAGTTAAAAAAGGGTTCAAATTCAGATTCAGACTATGTTATCAAAGCTTATTAAGCAGATTAATGCATGGGTTAAAAAATGTGATGCAACTTTAGTCTATATCCTGGGAATGATATATCTCTGCCCTAAAGATAAAAGCACATATATAAACAACAGATGTTCAAAGTGGATTCTATTCTCTTTCTATGATCTTGAAAGCTTAAAGGTCCAGTGTGTAAGATTTAGGTGAAAGGGATTTATATGTAGAATGATCCTCATGATGTTTTCACTAGTTCATTTCATCTAAATTGTATGAATTGTAGTTTTCTTCACCCCAGAAAAGGCCCTTTATATTTAAAAACTTTATATTTACATCGAGGGGGTCCTCTCTATGGAGGCCGCCATGTTTTTTACATTAGTCCACACTGGACAAACTAAACACCTTTTGAATTTTTATGACAACTGAAGACTACCACAGGTTCTTTTTCATGTTTGGAAGGAGAGGGTGAGGTGAGGGGTGTTCAGCTGCAACATGCAATTTCAACACTAGCTATCACAAAATTCTACACACTGTATCTTTAAGTCATGGTGTTCTGGTCTTGTGCTCATTGGTTTCATTAATAACTTGATAACTACCCAATTTGACAATCTGGTCCAATAGTAAAACTGTGAACCTGTAGTTCACCAAAGGCTTATTCCATTCAAAACAGTCAAGTCCTTTTTATTGAACATAAAGTGGCTTGTCTACTAATCAGGATGTTAATCCTAAACTCCTCCAGTCTACATAATGAAGTGTCGTACACAGAAGCACTTTACATGGTATAAAGTACTCTTGAGTGGACCTAAGTAGAAAAGAGCTATACAAATTACAACCTGCATTACATCATTTCTGTAACAAAATGGTATAGGTAGTGAGTTGCCAGTTGTTCTCTAAATTCTTATAATCTTATACCTGTATTGTTTGCATCTGCCACTCCACCAAACTGTGGTCCTAGGTGGTTGAGTCAGTTTGGCAAATGACATGGCCATTCCTGGTTCAACCAAATCTCTTAGAAATTATGTTCACATATTACTTTTTATCAACATATTTCCCACTTGAAAATGAAAATTTACAAAATGTCTGCAATACATGAACACACTTATCCTCATTACATTCTTTTCTTATTGTTTATATGGTTATAATAGTTATATAAATATAAAATGCTATGTCTAAGAACATGCAAAGCAAGCACACACAGCGGTGCTGCTTCAGGATGTGTTGACAAAGACAAAGTTGCTTCCATAAGGATGGGGGGCAGATGGATACTGGCTGGTTCATACGTAAAGTTTGTATCTTTGCTTGACTGCTACTTCACTGACAACTAGTGGATAAAATTGATAAAGATATCCAGATCTGCACCAGATTTGGATGAATTCTTCCCTGACCCATGCCCCATCCCCCCATCAAGTTGGGTGCAAATTAGTAAGCATTTAGTAACATATCCTGATGATAAACAAACACAAGTGGAAACATAACCTCCTTGGCAGAGGTACCAAAAATGTTAATGTTTGACTTTTTGCATGTGTTGATACCTGATGAAGAATAGACTTGGATGACCCAGAGGCAGGCAGCAGACATCTTGGCATGTTTGGCATTGTGTTTTAGCAGATTCAGAGTCAGCAGCACAGCTCCAGTCTCCTCTGCCTTCAAACCAATTCGACTATCTGCACAAACGGATACAAATAAATATTTTCATTCAAATGAAGACAGAGTAAGGGCAAAATGTACAAAATGTATCCTAAAAGTCTGCATCTGGAGCTGCCTTCACGTTTGCACACACAAGCTCTCGCCCAAGGGCACACGCGGGATGCTAATTACCATCGCTACTTTCATAAACATGGCTACTTTCTCTAGCATTGCTACTTCTGGTAGTGGGCTTCTAAAAATCTATATCCAATACCAGGCATATATTTTATATTCTGTATGGTCCCTCTATGAATTGAAAGCTGGGACCTCCTGTCTTTCTTCCAAGGGGATAGAATAAGTAAAATTAAGATGAATATGCTCCCTAAATTACTTTTTTTAATCTCAGAATTGGCCAAAGTCTTGACGAGACTAGAAAAGTATTATATAAATATAGACCATTTACCATTGTTTTATTATTGCAGAGGCCTCCTACAGTATCACTGGGCAGTTAATATAAGAGCATTGCTGTATTTGGATGAAGAGTGATATCATTGGTCCTGATTGGATGTGTTTTGAAAGAGCATACATAAAATCTTCCTCAGCAGTGGCTTTATTATGTTCCAAATTACCATTTAAACAGCCTATCTCAACCTTCACTTCCAACCCAGGCATTACACATTCAGTTCAAATTTATCACTCCTACAGGTCCAATGTGTATGAGTTAGGTGAAAAGGGATTTTTATATAAAAATATAAAATAATCCAAGTGATGTTTTCACTGGTGAATGCTACCGAAACTACAGTAATGCATGCTCACATACTCGGAGTCAGTTAACACAGACTCAACAGCCCAACATCATAATAAGCTTTGTAGTACTGTATAACACCGATTCACTGAAATCAGTTTTTGTGAACCCCGACCTTCTTTGTTAAAAAAAACAAAAAACAGCTCCAACTCTTCCCTACAAAGTCTGTCTCTAACATGCACAGAAAGCAGCAGCATACATTAATGTAGAAACAAACTTTCACCCGTTTTTCTGCGTGTCATTGTCAAGTCTTTCCACCAGCACTGCATGTTACCAAGGAACTCCCAAATCCCAAGATAGCCTGTTCTCAATGAAAAACGCGATACATGCATCCCTCATGTCTGCTCTGGCCTCACTGATCATGAATATCACCCCGAAAACAAGGTAGAAGCAGTTCAAAAAAGCAAGAGGGTCTCCATGAATTTACTTACTTTTGTTGCAGCTGGTTCTTCCGACCTTTCATTATTGTTAAACCTGTCATGGTTTGAATGCCATGGCCAATTTGAAGATTGTTTCTGACCATGTTCATCCCTTTATGGCCACAGTATCCTTTATTATAGTGGCTACTGCTAGCATGGTAATGCTCCATGTGACAAATAAAAAATTGCTTTAAACTGCTTTCATGATCATGACATTGAGTTAAGTGAACTTCAGTGGCACCCCGCAGTCACCAGATCTAAATCCAGTCGGACAACTTTGGGATGCGGAGGATTTCTATGTATTTCTAGATTACCAGCATACAGATAAATCTGGAAAAATATTGTGATGGAGTCAAGTCAACAGAAAGAAGAATTAAAAGATTCCAACATATTGTGGAATCCATGACATAAAAAACTTAGGCTATTGAAAGGCAAATAAATATAAACAATCTTAAATTAGTGTGGTGTTCCTCATTAGGTGCTCAGTGAATATAGCTACAAGAATCTTGTGTTGCACTAATGTGTCTCAAGTTTGATTAAAGAGTCAAATATTTATAATTTAGTTTCCCATCACCATCATTTATTTACTTTTGATCATTCCTCACCTCTGTGCCCAACTTTAGCCAGCAGGTGCAGCAGTGGCAGCAGGACAGTGTAATTGGGACAGAAGCTGAGGCCAGTGTTGACCAACACAGTCAGCAAGGCCTCACTGCCACCTTTACTAATCAAATAGCGGATACGATGATCTGTACCTGAACAGAGACAGAATGATTATGTTGACACAAAACAAATTATGTTACAGAGTACAATGTAAATAAAGTTTGTTTGTCAGTAAGAGTGACATATTTTGTTGTTGTTATAATGTAATTGTTCATTATGTAATAAGTCCATTAGCACACTAGATTTCAAATAAATAATAAAGAGATTTCATTGTTTACTTTGAGCCTTATTTTCAGGGTTTCTCCTCCCACATCACATTAATAGGTCTGGTTAAAAGCTGATATTAGCTCACCAGCTGACAGAAGTTCATCAAGGACATTGAGGTTGATCAAGGTGCTCGCCACATCCCCTTCGTTCTGCAGACACAAAAAAAACAAAGAAATATAACAAAATGCAAAAAGTTTTCTTATCTGAAAATAATGATGTCGATATGTACATATATCAGTATTTGATAATAATATTTAATTTTTTTGTATTGCCAAATTTATCTGAAATGGAATCTTATAGATAGATGGATATATTATAAGATAGTGATAGTCTGGCATTATGCAAAAAGAACAGGCTGTGCCCTGATTATATTTGTCCTCTATACCAATCAAATATTTCAATTCATCTATCCATCTATTCAACACATACTCAGTGTGAGTCTCCAGTCTGAGTAGATTGAGATATGTTGAATACTCTCTGCAGTTTATGGACTTAACCTCAGTCATCGCTGTAGTTTCCCAGACAATACATTACATTTTTTTCAAAAACAAATTTACCCCCCACACCCCTCCCAAGCCCTAATGACAGATCCAAGTGCCATGCCTTAGGGTATATTACATTCATGGAGTGATAAAGACAGGTGCTGGAAGTCTGGTTCAATATTAGTAAAGATGGGTATATATTTTAGAAAAAGAAAGACAGCAATTGATTGCCCATACAGAATCCATTAATAACTGAGGTCAACTGGGAGACAGACTTATTATTAGAAAAAGTATTTATATTCATATTTTTTATAATTATTATTTTTCTTATTTATTAATACTCATCTCTAATGAAACCAAAAACATGATGAGGGAGTACATTGTCAGGTTGACTTTAAGTATTTCAGTAGTATTTCAGGTAAGGTCCCCATACCCTACGGAACCTATTATTGGAGCCACAAACTGAGTGGATCTTTTTAAATTGGAGCCATGATATGATGTCCCTCAACCACTAAGCGTGGGTGGGCGGGGCAGCATCCCTCCATCTGAGAAGTATCCCTCACCTGGCCAACATAGAGGTAAAGGACAGTGTGTGAGCCTTTGTTGGAGTCAGACATGTCATCCTCTCCAGTGTTGCCAAAAAGTGCGACCAGAGGATTAGGGTAATTGAAATTAAGGATTAGGGACAGAATTTGGAAAATGTCCTTCCAATATTTTCCTAGGCTAGGGCATGTCCAGAAGATGTCTATAAGGGAAGCCTCACCTATTTTACATCTTTCACAGTAGGGATTCACTAGCTTCCAGGTTGTTGACTTTAGCCGTTAGCTTGGAATTGTTTTCACGCAGGCTCGAGCAAACATCTTCCAGCTCATTGACACGCTGGCTCAGGTCGTCTGGAGCAAATTTGAGAGATGCCATACATTGACCGCGATCCTCAACCATGAACCAGATTATGTCAAATTTAGTTTTTGCAAGCTAAAGGAAGTCTTGAAGTCTGCAACTAGCACCTCCCATAGCTGGTCCAGTAGCACAGAGACAGCCTCAACTGTTAAGTTAGCTCTCACTGAGTCATCTTTTTTCCACTTTTTGCCACTCTTCTAAGCCATTTGGAGGCAAATGTCAATATTGTAGCCAAACATTTTTAAATATGGAGCACTTTGGTTGTGGAATTAAGGTATATAGGGGTGAAAAATATAAAGTAGGCAGGAGCACCAACTTGTTGCTTCAACTCCATGCAGTTGCAAACCTGCGATTATTTTTGACTACAGCATCAGTATGCATTGTTTCACGGGTAGTAGTTTTGTAATGTCTTTCCAGTAATGCATATAATCCTTGAGAGTTCAGATGCCATAGTACTGTATCACTGTGCCATGGGCTGTCATTGATTATATTCTCCAACATGATGCAAGTGCTGATGTGTCCGATAAGAGACAATTGCATATTTCTTCTTCTAAAAATTATAGAGAAACTGTGGAGAAAAAAAACTCCCTCATTAAGTGGAAGAAACCTCTAGGACCAGACCAGAACCATATGCCTTGACCGGTTGGGGGGAAATTAGGGAAGAGAGGAGAGGTGGGTGGCAAAGAGGGAAGAGAAGAGAGAGAAAGAGAGTGAGGATGAGGAGAGTGGGAATGAGAGTAGAGAGAGACCAGGAACAGATGTTTCAGCACTGTCAGACCTGTTCTTATCATGAAAATAATAGTTGATATTATAATAATAATAATATCACTAATAATAGTATTATTTATAGAAGATAATGATACCAGCAACAGTTATATAATAATAATAACAATAATATTGATGATGGTGATGGTGATAAATATAATAATGTCAAACAGTGACAGGAAGTCTTCATACTACTCCAATCTCATCAACACTGGTACAGGTAACAACAGAGTCCTCTTCTCAACAGTTAGCCACTTACTTCAGCCCCCTAAAAACCTCCCTTCAGACATTTCTACCGATCAGTGCACTGCCTTCCTGGACTTCTTCAGCTCTAAAATCAACACCATTCACCAACAACTGGCCTCATCTTGCACCTCCTCAAACAACCCACCCTGTACGATAACCATTGGCCAACCTCTCATCAGCTCCCTCTCCGACTTCACCCCAGTATCAGAGCACACCATCTCGGAACTCATCCTTAAAGCCAAAACCACCACCTGTCAGCTCGATCCTATTCCCACCTCCCTTGTCAAAACCTGTCTGCCGTCCATTTCCCCCATGATCACCAACATAATTAACTCCTCCCTTACCACTGGTACTGTACCCACCACTCTCAAACTGGCTGCCATCACACCCATCCTGAAAAAACCCGGTGCTGACCCAGCTGTCCTTAACCATTACCGGCCCATCTCCAATCTCCCCTTCATCTCCAAAACACTTGAAAGGGTGGTTGCCGCACAATTACAGTCCCACCTGAATACAAATAACCTCCATGAACCCTTCCAATCCGGCTTCCGTCCAAAACATAGCACTGAAACAGTCCTGGTCAAAATCACCAACGACATCCTCTGTGCAGCTGATTCTGGACTACTCACTATTCTCATCCTCCTCCACCGCAGTGCAGCGTTCAATACCATCTCCCACCCTCTGCTCCTGGAACGCCTGGCTGGCATTGGGATCACTGGTGCTGCACTCTCCTGGTTCACATCTTACCTTACTGACCGCCAACAATTTGTGCAACTAAGGAACCACAAGTCTGGGTGTTCAGGTGTTTCACTGGGTGTCCCCCAGGGGTCAGTCTTGGGTCCACTTCTTTTCACCATCTGCCTCCTCCCCCTGGGCTCACTCCTCCGTCACCATGGGGTCCATTTTCACTGCTACGCCGATGACACACAGGTCTACATCTCCTCCAAACCCACTGCTGCCATCCCTCCCACCTCCCTCATCACTTGCCTTGATGAAATCCGGAGCTGGATGACCAGAAACTTTCTGAAACTGAACGGCAATAAAACCGAGGCCCTGCTCATCAGCTCCAGATCCATCCTCACCAAATCACAACGCAGCCCAGCTCCACCCATCATCGTCGACGGATTCCCTGTACCCTTCTCCCCCCAAGTCAAGAGCCTTGGTCTTAGTCATTCTGGACAGCACCCTTTCATTTGCACCCCACATTCAAAACATCACTCGGACTGCATTTTTCCACCTCTGCAACATTTCCAGACTCCACCCATCACTGACCCAATCCAGCACCGAAATCCTGGTTCACTCATTTGTCACATCCCGCATCGATTACTGCAATGCCCTCCTCACCGGACTCCCCACCAAACTCATCAACAGACTGCGGCCATCCGGATCATCACCGGTACGAAATCATCGGACCACATCACCCGTGTTCTCATCCAACTCCACTGGCTCCCTGTACAATAGCGCATCCACTACAAAAACGTCTCCTCACCTACAAAGCTCTCCACAACCTAGCCCCCACTTACCTTCTTCATGAATACACTCCCTCCCGCAACCTCCGCTCAACCTCTGCTGGACTACTAACCGTCCCCAGGTCAAACCTCAGTACCAAGGGTGCCAGAGCCTTCAGCTGCTCAGCACCCAGGCTCTGGAACTCCCTCCCCCCACACATAACACAGTCAGACTCCATCACATCATTAAAGTCCCAACTCAAAATCCAAATCTGTTTAAACTGGCATACTCCCTATAACCAGACACTGTGCACTTCACTTGTTTTTATGTTGTTTTCTTTTTAATGTTGTTTATGATCATTTAATCTTTTATTTTCGTTGTAAGGTGACCTTGGGTGACTTGAAAGGTGCCTCCAAATAAAATGTATTATTATTATTATTATTATTATGTCTTCTGGATCCTGCAGTCAGAGATACCTGCAGAATATGAGGGGGAGAGAGAGAGAGAGAGAGACTGGGGGAGGGAAAAACACAACGTTAGTGACATGTAGTAAAATAAATGAATGTGGGGGCAGAGAGACAGAGAGAGGGAGAAAGAGAAGCGCTCAGTGCATGATGGGAGTTAGATGGGTAAGATGGGAGCAAATTTTAACTGTTTGAAAGCTACATTCAGATTCTCGGGGTGATCTGGTTTCAGCCTGGAACCAGTACAGACCAAACAAAACCAAGCACTGCCAGACAACAGAATGTTCCCTTCCTGAAGCAAAAAAAAAAACCCTGCTAACGCAGCTATAGTGATCGACTCTGGACTGTGTCATAAAACACGTAAAATATATGAGATAGAGAAAATGTTTGCAAAGAAATGGGGAGTCACACCATCCCCAATTGCTGGATCTCCTGAAAAAGAAAAACACATTGCACAGATATCAGTAAACAAAAAAAAGGATTTGATTATTTGTAAGCTTTAGTTATTTAAATTCTGGTTGCATGCTGACTAGATTGATAATTGATATGCGAGAGCAATTATTCATTGAAATATTGTAATGTTCAAAATAGGTAACAAACCAATCGAAGGGGAGAAGTGCTCAGTGCATGATGGGAGTTCCCCCAGCAGTCTAAACCTATAGCAGCATAACTAAGGGATGGTTCAGGACTCACCTGGTAACTGAATGCTCTACCTCCTGTTCTACTCTTACAGACTCCACAAGAGAGCCTGTGTTTTGTGAACGATCTTTTTGGATAATAAGGTGTTATCAGCTCTTTGATACATGAAGGGGCTTGGTTGTTAAGGGCTGTATATGTGAGGAGCAGGATCTTGAATTCTATTCTGAATTTTACAGGGAGCCAATGTAGAGAGGCTAAGACAGGAGTGATATGATCTCTCCTTCTAGTTCCTGTCAGCACTCGTGCTGCAGCATTTTGGACCAACTGGAGACTTTTTACAGTCTTCATGGAGCATCCTGATAATAAAGAGTTACAGTAATCTAGTCCAGAGGTAACAAATGCGTGGACTAGTTTCTGAGTGTCCTTCTGAGACAGGATGTTTCTAATTTTCACGATTTTACACAGGCTGTCCTAGAGACTTGTTTTATATGTTGGTCAAATGGCATGGACAAGGTAAGAAGTAAAAAGGTGTAGGTCATCCAGCCCTCAAGGTCTTCAAGATATTCCTGAAGTTGTACTAAGTGATTAGATTCATCAGGCTTCATAGATATGTACAGCTGGGTGTCGTCTGCGTAACAATGGAAGTGTATGTGGTGCTTTCTGATGATGTTGCCAAAAGAAAGCATGTACAAAGTGAAAAGTAGTATTCAGTAGGAGTATCTACCAATAAATCATAATTTTTGTTCTTACCGGCAATGTGTAGAGTTTGAAGCAAAATCCATACAACTGAGGGTACTTTAATTATCTTAAGTGAGGTCACAAGTTTGGTAGTCAGTTAACTAAATACCTCATATGGTCCTTTGAGTCAGATCTGCAGTTTCCACAGCACAGTTTTATTCCCTGATATCAACCACCCTTGCCATGATGTTCTTCCACCTCGCTATGGTGGAAGAACATCATGGCAACTTCATATATATATATATATACCAGGTCATCTAGCATAACCTCACCCATTGGTTTGTGAACTTAGCCGCATCTTGGCTATTTGGAGCCAGGCTGAGGCGGACGTTACCATATTTAGATAAAAGGGTGGAGCTGGGTCTGACCTCCGACTTGAGGAGTGTAAACACACCCACCTACACTGGCTACTGACCACACCAAACTCCTGAACTAGCTGCTACAGTTAGCTTCATCATCTGAGGTAAAGTTAGTTAGGTAATTTGAAAAGCCAGTGGTGCACATGTGCACATATTTCATAAATGTAGCTGAAGTTAGTGTGGCAGCTAATGTTAAATAGTGTGTTATATTTTCTAACACTGTTTTAATCTGCAGAAGATGAAGATACCTGCGAAGAGATGTGAGCTGCTACATGAACAGTGTGACTCCTGAAACTACACACGTTTAACATTTTAAATGTACGAGCAGCTTGTGTTCCTGCAGTCCTTAGACTTTACTCTGCTGTAAATGATACTCTTTTCTGCTGTAAATTATACTCACTAAATATTAAGCACTAAAGATGAATCTTTCTACACTGAAGATAATGTTTACCTTGATCCACAACAGTATAACATTTTTTGTCCCAGTCCCAGTTGCTTTGCTTACATCCCGGGCTTTCACTGGGGTGACGTCACAGAGGCGCGCAGCCGCAGCACAGCTGACGATTAGCTTTGTTTGTTTACACAGAGTTTGATGCTGCTAGTTTTGCGCATGGCAGAATACTTATCAGGTGCATTACAGTACATTACAGTAGTTTATGGGTGAGTAGATCTACATACCATATGCTGGAAATAAGGACCAGGTTGAAAAAAATAGAACTTCTCCTTTAAGATATGAGTTAATACTATGTCTTATGACAACATTTTATGACAATGAAAACATTAATTCACCAAAGTTTGATTTATTATAAGGAAAAGGGTAAATGTACAAAAACCAGGTAAGTCATCTGTAGTCAATGGAAAATGTATTCAGTACACTTTAATCATAAATATCAGAGGTTAAGTAAACACTTAATCACACAGGCTCTCCGGACACAGTCGAAAGTTTAAAAATCAGGAGAAAGAACACTGCAAGTGTGATGCACTTGATGTCCCTAGTGCACAAAATGTCAGTAGATCAAAAACAAAATGAAAGAGAGTAAGAAAGAACAAAAAAGGAAGAAGTTAGAGAGAAAAAATGCTCAGAGTGAGCAAGACCTGCTGGTGGACAGATTGTGACAGAGGTTGGGGCAAGCGCAAGTTTATAAATCAGTGGTATTTTTTGGCATAATCTGGATTTTGACTGGGTCAGAATGGTGTTTAATAGAGGATGAGGATATGTTCTTCAATGTGATTTAATGTTTGAAGAATTCAAGATCGTTCTCAGATTTAAAGCAGGACACGATATCTTATCTGAGTCTGATTGTGTTAACAAATGGTTTGAGGAAAGCTGTGGGGGATATTGAAATGGCGAAAGTGGTGAGAGATGGCAGTCCGCTGGTTAAATGTAAGAACACAAAGCAGATAAGTAAAGTGCTTAAATTGCAAACAAAATGCAAAGAATAAATTCTAGAATGAAAAACAATAGAGGAGAGAAGTGGAGTTAGGCTGTCAGGAATCCCCATTGGAGAAGATTTGGAGGCATTAGAGGGAATACTGACAGGAGGAACCGTTACAGGAATTAAATGGTTGCAAGCACACAGAAATGGTGAAAGACATACTCTAACATATGCAAGGAGAGAGTTAATGGAAATGATGAATGATGGTGGGTGTGCAACATTTATAAGAAATGGAATACAATACAGACAAGTAGGGGCAGTACAGGAGTTGGAGGCAGTAGTTGTTGTAGTATGGAGGAAGGAAGTATTACAATAACTAATTTCTATTATCCATGCAAACAATTAGAGAAAACAAAGTTAGAGGCACAAGTGGAACACTGGAAAGAGAATGTAATTATGGTGTGGAGACTTCAATAGACATAGTACACTGTGCGGCATTCAGGATGACTCAAATGGAGACATCATAGAGGAAATAATGGATGAGAAGGGGTTGCTTTGTTTAAATGATGGGTCAGGGACAAGGATGAATTTGATAAAGGGTACAGAATCTGCATCAACCTCACACCGGTCTCACAAGCTTTGACAATATTAGTTAACGTAGAAATAGAAAGCCAAATTGAAAAAAGATAAAAGACAAGGGAGATGGAAATTTGAGGAGGCAGATTGAGTCAAATTCAAATCAGTAAGTGAGGGAAAACTGAAAGACGTTAATCTCAATGTATCCGTTGGGGGGAAAAAATGCTGGAATCATAATAGATGCAGCTAAAGAATCCAATATATACCCATATATATCCTATACCCAGAAGTAGTGGCATAAGAAAGGAAAAAAGGAGTTCCATGGTGGACTCAAGAATATGCCAAAGCAATACAGAATAGAAATAAGGCTTTCAAGGTATTGAAAAAAACACTATGTTTTCTAAATATGATTGATTATAAAAGAAAACAGGCAATAGTGAGAATTTTAATGAAGAAGATGAAAAGGGAGTATTGGCAAAGATACCGTGACTCCTTAGGTCGAACTACGCCACTACAAAGAGTTTGGAGGATGATTTAAAAATGTCTGGTGATAGAAAAGAGTATGGCTATCCGATAAAGAAAGATGGAGAAATAATCATAAGCATTAATAAGAACAAAGCAGAATACAGTTCGGACATTTGTGAAAAAACATAGTAAAGGCAAAAAGAAACTCTAGCAAATAATATTCAAGCACCACGGAATGAAAGAGAATATCAGAATACATTTAATATGATGTTCACAAAAGAACTAAATAAAGTGCTGAGGAAAGCCAGAAAAACATATCTGTGAAAAGATCAAGTAAACTACTGTATGTTAAATTACCTCAGCAAAGGAAGTGAAGAAGTATTATTAAAACTATATAATAAGGTGTGGGAAGAGGGATCCTTTCTGGTCCAGTGGAAAGAATCAATAACTGTTCCAGTGTGTAAACCAGGAAAAGATCCAGGCTTGGCAGAGATTTATCAGCCTATAGCTTTAACATCTCATATATAGGAAATATGATGGAGAAGATGATTAATGAAAGATGAACCTATTATCTAGAAAAGAAAAGTGAGTTCAATGTTATCAGAGCGTTTTTAGTAAAGGAAGAAGCAAAATTGATCTGGCACTATGTTTAGAGCATGAAATCAGTAAGGCATAATTTAAAAAAGAGAGTGTAGTGGCTGTATTTTTTTGACATTGGGAAGGCATATGACATGATGTGGAAAGAAGGCTTAATAATTAGATTGCACCAATAGGGAATAAGACGAAAAATGTATAGGTATATTAAAAGTTTTTTTAATCAGAGAATTATTACAACTAGAGTAGGGAAAGATCTTAGTGCATTATTATTTAGTGGGAAATGGAACACCTCAAAGCCAATAAATGAAATAGTTAGTAAGGTAGACAGGTCAATTGGGGTGTCTCTATTTGCAGATCATGGAGTTATGTCGAAAAAGGGCCGAAATGTTGATTTTATTGTTAAAAAGATGCAACAAGCTAGACTAGGTAGGAACGTGGGCACAGGAATGAGGTTTTAGATTTTCAGTAGTTTTTTTTTTACAAATAAGAAAATGAGAATAGCGAACAAGAAATTAAGTGCCACTGTGGCACTCTCTACAATCCCACCTTGGACTTTGAAAGAAGAAGTTGATTTGCACATATTGACAAAGAAGGATAAAGGAATACACCAAAACCAAGTAGGAAGTTATTTAGAAGGTATCCAGAATACACCAAAATATATACTGATGCATCAAAAACATAGGACAATAATTGCCAGGTGCCTAGCAGTGTATACTGGGGAACTGGCAGTGTATACTGGGGAACTGTTAATCCATAAATATAGCGTTAAATTGGATTGAGAAAGAAAAACCAAAAAAAGTATTGATATGCAGAGATTCCAGCAACGCCCTTGAAAGCATCTAAAAAAGTACCTCAGACACAAGACAAGACATCATTTTAAAGACAGCACATACTGTATTAGTAATAAAGAGAATAGGGATTGAAATCGAGCTTGAATGGATTCCTGCACACATCGGGGTGGAAAGAAACAAACTGGCTGATAAATACGCAAAAGAAGGAAAAGAACTGTAGATATGGCAGTAAATTATAGCAAGTCTCAGATCAAAAGTATAATCTAATCAGGACTGTGTTTAGCTTTTTTTTTAAAGAAAGTTGATGAAACAGCAACTTGAAGTTAATGAACAGGCATGATTCAGGCAGATGTGACAATTGTAATCAGCGGGAATCAATGCAGCATATATTTTTAGTCTGTCCACAGACATCGACAGAGACAGACACTTAAAAACTCACTCAAAAGAATCAGTTTAACGTTAAGTCTCAGAAATCCTACAGAGGGACTCAGGTGATGCAGGATTTAGGGAGATGTTCGTGTTTCTAAAAAACACAGGACTCTATAAAAGAATTTAGGTAAATATCCATTCTGACTTACACTCCTTTACAGACGGTGGCGGTAATGCACCAATAATCTGTTTGTCAGCCGCCATTCAACATCAGAAGAAGAAGAAGAAGAAGAAGAAGAAGAAGAAGAAGAAGAAGACGACTTTTTTTTAACTTTTAAATAACTTTATTTAAGACACATTGTCAAAAAATTCCTAATTTCTCAACAAATTTGGCAAAGACAAAGGGATAAAAACCATTATATTACGCACACATCAGACACCAACCCTAAAAAGTTAAAACCAGAGCCTGGTTCTCCCCCAGTTAGCACAGGACCTGTCCCACCCCCCACACAGCCCTGAAACCCTCCAAATTGTTAGTCAGTGTAAAATACGCATGTTCAATACTCAGCCGAGCTGCCACCAAACCCCTCACACAGCGCAGCGGATTCGTCCAGCCTCTCCCAGCCATTTTGTTTTTCCGACTGATCCAGGTTGCCATCTTTGCATTAGAAAAAATAAAATTCATTAAAACCATGGTATGTTTTTTTCTTGCTGTGTATTTGGGTCCAAACACAAAAAGTGGCAAAGAGAAAACCTCTCCTAACCCCCCCACCCACTCCTGCAGCTGTCTGAACATGTCAGCTAACCTGGGACAGGACACCACTAAGTGCTCCAGGGTCTCAGGCAGTGAACAGAATGGACACCCCCCCTCAGTGCTTGGGTCCAGGTGAGCTCTGTATCTGTTTGTAGCTAGAGCTCCATGTATAATTCTCAACTGGATGTCTGCCATCCGTCTCTCCAAAGGAGGTTTATACAGGACCCGCCAGCTACCACTAGGGGAATAGTCTGAGCCAAAAACCTCAGTCCACCTGGACTCCCTGACTCCTTCGAGAGAGTGACAGTTCAGGACCTTCACGCAGCTGTGGTACAGTTTTTTCCCTGCACAGGTGTTGAAAGTGCCCAGTGCTGGAGTCCTGAGGGTTAGCAGTCGGCCGTTCTCTTCTCTCCACTCCCCCACTGCAGGACTCACCTTCAGGATAGGGAAAACGTTTTCTTTTGTTCTGGTCCACTGGTCCGCCTGACTTTTGTTCTGGGCGAAGGTCTTCAGGGCTTGGGGCAGCGCCTGCCACACCTCGTCCACGAGGCTCTGCAGCACTCTGGTGGATCTAATTCCTGTCACCTCCGCCAGCCTCTCAAGTGTCGTCCGGGTCAGGTGGCCCAGCTTTACTATTCCTGCCTCCCTGAACTTTTACTTTACCGTTGTGGATGTCAGGACTGAGGTAACTAGGAAACTATTGTCAAACAGTGGCTCCTCAAAGAGCCACATCCCAGGCGTGGGGTCAGGAGGCCTCTTGAAATTGAGCGTCCTCCATGCATCCATCACCAAGGTATAAAACTCAGTGAGTCCAGTTATTTTGTGCTGTGGAGAGTTCAACAGGAACAGCTGTTTGTCATACCCAAGGCCCCCGGCTCTCCAAAGCAGCAGGCGTGCCACAGCCGACCAGCACAGTGTGGAGCCGTACAGGAGCCTCTGGGCGGCTTGCAGTCTAAAAGCAGCGGTCCTTGCAAAAGAAATCCACCAGCAGCCTCTGTAGTTGTTCCATGAGTCCCGGTGGAGGAGTGAGCACCTGGAGTCTGTGCCACAGGGATGCTGCAACCAGGTTATTGACTATCAGACTTCTTCCCCTGTAGGACAACTGGGGTAGCAACCATTTCCATTTAGACAACTTGACCTGCACCTTCCCCAGCACTCCCTCCCAGTTCTGCCTCTCTATCTCTTCACTGCCAATATACAAGCCAAGGACTTTCAACCCTTTTACTTCCCATGTCAGGTTCCCAGGGAGACGGGGTACTCTCCCTGCGTCCCACTGACCAATCACACATGCCTCACTCTTTCCCCAGTTCACTTTTGCTGACGAAGCCTTCGCATACAATGAAAAAACTCCCTCTAACTCTTGTATGTCCTCCTGATCCTGGACAAAGATGTTCACGTCATCCGCATACGCTGACACTACTATCGGGGGGCTGTGAGCCAGCTCAGGCAGACGCAGGCCTTTCAGCCGAGTCCTGAGCCGCCACAGGAGAGGTTCGATGGCCACGCTGTACAGTTGGCCTGAGATGGGGCATCCCTGCCTGATCCCTCTTTCTACTGGTACCGGTCGGCTCAGCCCTCCCCCCACCTTCACCACACAACACGTATCATTATACAATAATTTCACCCAGGACAGAAAGTGCTCCCCGACACCAAAAGCCTGCAGTGTGGCAAACAGGAATGAGCGATCAACATGATCAAACACTTTTTCCTGGTCAATGGAAATAATGCCAATATTAATATTAAATGTTGTACACAAATCAAAAATGTCTCTCATTAAAAACAAATTGTCCTGCATTGACCTACCTGGTACACAATAAGATTGGTCAGCATCAATAAGCACTTCCATAAAAACCTTGAATCTATTTGCTAAAACCTTAGATAAAACCTTATAGTCACTACATAACAGAGAGACGGGTCTCCAGTTTTTCAGCAGGGTCAGATCCCCTTTCTTCGGCAGTAGTGATATTACAGCTCGTCTGCAGGAGGCTGGAAGAAGCCCCTTCCCAAACGACTCCTTCAAGACATCCAGCAGATCCTGTCCCATAATGCTCCAGAAATGTTTTAAAAAATCTGCCGGTAATCCATCCAAACCTGGTGACTTGCCTGCAGCCATCTGCGAAACTGCAGTGGTCAGCTCCTCCAGCGTGATGTCCAAGCTCAGGATGTCTCTCTCACCTGGACTCAGCTGTGGGAGGTCCTGCAGCAGCTCGGCCACAGCTTCACCGTCACACTCCTCTGCCCCAAACAGGTCGGTATAAAACTCCACCGCGTGTCTCCTCATCTCGGCTGGTTCTGCTGTTATATTCCCATCCGGCAGCCGGAGACCCACCATCTGCTTCCCCTGGGCCACGGATCTCTCCAGATTAAAAAAGAAAGTGGTGGGTGCATCTGTCTTTTAATTTCTGGAACCGCGCTCGAACCAGAGCTCCCTTGGCCTTCTCCTGGAGAAAGGAGTTCAGTTGTTGTTTTTTAGCTTTTAATGTCTCCGTGTTGGTAGGTACACTTTCCAGCTCCTTTATGTCGGCCACTAGCTTCTCCATTGCTCTTTTAATGTTTCCTGAAGAGTAGGCAGTGTATTGCTGGCAGAACACCTTAATTTGGCCCTTGCCAACCTCCCACCACTGACTCAGGGAGGGAAACAATTCTTTCTTTGATTCCCAGTTGGCCCAGAACAGTTTAAAATTCCCACAGAAATTTAAGTCCTTTAAAAGTTTAACATTAAAATGCCAGAAGGATCCAGGCTTTTTAGCAGGAGATAAAAGTAGATCTACTAGAACTAACTGATGGTCTGTGAATCCAACTGGGTGAATTTGACAGTTTGTCACACGAGTGATAAAAGGAGCGGATATGTAAAATCTGTCCAGCCGGGCACCATGGATCCTGCCGTCTGTTATCTTTATCCAGGTATACTGCCTGGCTGAAGGATGCTGCCTCCTCCAGGCGTCCACTAGATCTGCCTCCTTGACCGTCTGGCCCAGGAAAGAGGAGGACTGAGGATGGAGCTCCTGTCCTGTTCGGTCCAGATTGACATCTGTGCAGCAGTTCCAATCCCCCCCCATTATTATACACTCCCCTTGACCAACACTACCCAACATGTTCTTTAATAATTTAAAAAGAGTAACCCGTTCAGGGCCTTGGTTGTGTGCATACACATTGATTTGATTAAAAATAATACTGTGTATTTCCACTCTTATAGTCAGAAACCTGCCTGCCACTTCTCTCTGTGCTGGATAGAATTGTCACGTTTAATGAGGGAGAAAATAAAACAGCGACTCCTGCGCTCAGGTTAGAGCCATGGCTGAGTACGTGCTGCCCCCCCCACCATACTCCCCAGTCTGTCTCATTCAGGCGATCACTGTGAGTCTCCTGTAAAAAAAGGACATCCAGCTTTTTTTCTTTAAAAAGTTCTGATACTAAAAACCTTTTCTGAGCACTTCTACCCCCGTTTATGTTTAATGAGGCTACCCTTAATGCCATGATAGGATAAAAAATACAGCGTGAAAAGACAAACAGGTATATACAGCAGAAAGAAAACACCCAGTGATGAATGGTCATAGTTAATTTATTCTACAACTTTTTCCTTCTCTTGGATCGTGTATTACATGGTAGACCTTTTTTAGCTGCAGTGACATGCTTCCTCAGCCTATATCTTCTTTTCTCATCCAGGACATCCGTCCCCACCACCTTCTGGAGGGTACTGGCTGTCTGGATGAACTTTTTTATGTCTGGGAAGAACTCCCCTACCTCCACTGCTTTACCAAACGATTCATCTAAAAACTCATTGACCTCTTTTAATGAATATAAATCTGCGCTTAGTGAGACGCTGTCAGCTAGAGACACATTATCCGATTCATAATCTTCCTCCACGTCCATCTCACTAACCTGACTGTTGACTACTTCAGCCTGTACCGGTTCTGCCTGCTGTACAGGACCACACTGCATCTCCTGCTTCGCAACAACCACCTTTTTTATTACCACCTGTTTCTCACATCTCGTCTTCACGGCGGTCACCGGCACTACCGCCACCGGTACCACCGCAACCTCCGTAACCGCCGACCTGTGAGCCGCAGCCACCGGAACTGCCTCCGCCGAACCGGGAGCCGCAGCCACCGGAACTGCCTCCGCCGCCCCGGGAGGCTCAGCCACCGGCACCACCGCAGCCGCCTCGGGCTCCGCTGGACCCGCTGCATCAGCAACATCAGCCGCAGAGGACGCAGCAGCACCAGCCGACCGGCCCCACGCAGGCCGAGTCACCACGGCGCTGCCCTCCCCTCCTTCCGCTCCAGTGGCCCCCCCAGCCCTTCTTCCGTTCGGGCACGTCACTTTTTTGTGTCCCACTTCTCCACACTGAAAACACTTCATGCTTCCCGAGCTCGCATACACCATATAAAAACTTTCCTCGTAGCGAACCCGGAAAGACACGTCCAGTGTCTGAGACTCATTGTCCAGAAACATAAAAGCTTGTCTCCGCAGAGACTGGACGTGCTTCAGCTTCGTGTCTCTGCACCCCAGAGCCACCGCGCGGAACCCGCTCGCGAACTTCCCGAAGCGCCTCAGCTCTCGCTCCAGAGCTTCATTGGGGATGAACGGGGGGACGCCGGACACGGTGATCCGGGTGGAAGCTACCGCTAGCGGGGACACCTGAATGAACTCATCCTCTAGCGTTAGACCGCTTTCAATTAGCTTAGCGACCGTATCCGGATGTTTAAAAAAGATCACCAGCGCCTTGTTCATCCTGGAAGCGTAGGAGATGTTCTCATGACCCACCTGCTCCCCCACGGCCAACAGCACCTGCTCCACCGTGGAGCTGAGCTGAGGCACCAGCCTGACGCCATGTCTCAGGGACATCGGCGGCGTCCCTGCGGACGCCATCCGCGCCACGAGACCCGGCAAACACACAGAAAAACTACACTAAATGTACAAAAACACTATACAACAGTACAACAACGAACACACAACAAGAAAACTGAATACATTTTTTACGCGCTTTCCTTCACCTCCTCTGTCTTCACAACTACACCTCCACCAACGAAGAAGAAGAAGAAGGTGGAGTGAGTGACCAGCTTCAAGTTCCTGGTCAAGAAGGCTCACTAGCACCTCTTTTTCCTGAGGACCCTGAAGAAAAATCTTCAGACATCATAGTAAACTTTTACCGCTGTACCATCGAGAGCATCCTTACAAGCTGTATGATGGTTTGGTATGGGAACTGCTCTGTTGCGAACCAGAAAGCATCGCAGAGGGTAGTGAAAACTGGAGCCTCTCTTCCTGCTATCGAGGACATCTACAGGAAGTGCTGTCTCAAGAGGGCAACAAACATTCAAAAAGACTGTTACCACCCAGCACATGGACTGTTTACCCTTCTGCCTTCTGGGAGGCGATTCAGGTGTCTCCGGACAAAAACATCCAGGTTCAAGAACAGTTTCTTTCCTTCAGCTGTCTCCCTTTTGAACTCTGCCCTCCGACACCGCATTGCCCCCTTCAAACACACACACACTCCTTCACACACACACTGCCCCCCCACCCCTGCCCAGAAAGAACCCGACCCCTAAGCCCCACACAAACACACTGACCAACCCTTACTCCCCATCTCAGAAATACACGCTATGGACTGAGTAATGTGAATTCCCACCGCCTGCACCCCTGAATTATTTCACTGAATAACGTGAATTCATATCACCTGCACTCCTGTTTATACTGTACACTGTACATACACTGTATATAACCTGTATATTGTGTCAATAGCAATATCTGGTAGAATCATATCACTCATACTGTATATATACCTACCTACTGTAAGATATTTATTTAGCATTTACATATACTTTAGCATACTGTAAAATGTGCTTATTCACTGTTTAGCATATACATATACTTAAGCATACTGTACAATATATTATTCACTGCTTAGCATATACATATACTTTAGCATCTGTAACATACATTTATTCACTGTTTAGCATATACACATACTTAAGCATATTGTACCATATATTTATTCACTGTTGGTTGGATGCAAACTGCATTTCATTGCTTTGTACTTGTGACATGTGCAATGACAATAAAGTTGAATCTAAATCTAAAAGAAGAAGAAGTATGTCACATGATTGGAGCAGCGCAGCTCAAGTTGGTTGCCTGAACTAGCTCGCAAGCATCACTCCGTTTATAATAATATCTAATAATATTATTTTAACTTTGATGACTGATTTTTTTTTACCAACATCAGTCCTGGTATAATTTTGGTGTTTATTGATGCAGTTAGATCCATTTGTAAAACAGTTATATGTTTGGCATGTTTGACATTCTAAAGATAAGCAGTTCTACAGTTAATTAGGACCAACAATAACTGCAGTCAGCCCTTTTTTTTGATTGGTCAAATTGTATAATATGCTGTGTCTACTTCTTCGAGAATTTTGTTGGAGCTTTGGAGCTCTGGTAGGACATGAGAGTTCGCTGGACTTTTCCTAGATATTTGTTATGCTAGTGTGGGACTCTAGGTGACTGGCTCACATGCCGTGGTCACATGACCAGCCGGTAGTCAGGAAGCAATAAAAAGTCTACCAGTTCCAGAGAGCTTCTTGACTGTCTACTGAATGATTTTATGTAAGGAGTCAGCTTTCTCTCCTCTCTGTAGCCATAGAGGACACTGTAAAAGGCCAGGTCCATGCTGACACACTGTCTCCATTCTGTGGTGAGGCTGCACTGGGTGACAATCTTTAAACTCAATACCGCATGAACTGTTATTATTAATATTTATTGTAAAGTGCATGTTGCTGTGTTAGGCTTGCTGTCTCTTCTCTTCTGTCTCCCACAGTTGTCCGGTAGGACGCCAGCAAAACCCGACCTTCACCACTTAACTAGTCTGTTATTTGGTTACTTACCTCATACATCTGGTATTTTAAATTATTTTTATACTGTTTGTAATAAAGTTCAATGAATCACAGTACTCCTCTTGCCAATCATTCCTGTTTGGTTAAGCCACATGGTCATATGATTTACTGATAAGAATTAAGGGTATAAGGGTTCCTCCTGCCCCTAAGCAGGAGATGATGTTGTCAGAACAGAGTTTCTCTTACCCAAGGGAACCACACTTGTAGAGTATGTTCAAAGTTCACTGTCATCATTTTTCATTTTGACTTCAAGAAGAATTTGGCAGGCTCTCTAGATCAGCCTCCTTGTCTCCATCCCTCTGTTTGTGTGTGTGTGTGTGTGTGTGTGTGTGTGTGTGTGTGTGTGTGTGTGTGCGCGCGATGCGTGTGTGATTTCAGGAGGGGCATTAGGAGAGCAGTCACCCAGTCGCAGCTGTTCCCATTGCCAATCTACTCAGCTTAAAAAGTAGACTTCAGCTTCACTATGCCGTCAGAGCTTAGTCTCTGTTACACTCACCCCTCCTGTGCCCACTTATCTGTTTTTTGACTTGTCTGCAATCTCTGGATTTTGGAGTCTGGATAAGCCCTTGCTCACCTGGTCCTGTAGATTCCACTCTCTGAACCCCCACTCCCCACCCCTGACCCTACCACCTGCCTGAATGCCTGTCCTGAACACCAACTCTCTTTCTCAATAACATTTATTATTATTATTATTTATATATTTACTTTAACATTTCTTCAAACTGTGTCTACATTTGGGCTTAGTCAAATCTTGTGCCTTAACAAAACATAGACTACAAAGTTTTGTTGAAGAACATGTCAACGTTATGCTTAGACTTTATTGGTTAACCCTTAGGGTACCTTGG
Source organism: Paralichthys olivaceus (assembly GCF_024713975.1). Classification (NCBI taxonomy): domain Eukaryota; kingdom Metazoa; phylum Chordata; class Actinopteri; order Pleuronectiformes; family Paralichthyidae; genus Paralichthys; species Paralichthys olivaceus. The sequence continues at coordinate 26,399,648 of NC_091102.1, forward strand.
GGAAATGTTGGGCTTTTTCATTATTTTTTTTTATAATTTAGGCTGTGTTTCATTATTTTTTTTAATAATTTGGGCTGTGTTGATGCATATGGCAACATTTTCCAAAGATGTGTATTTAATTGTGGAATTTTAAAATTTTTGCCTAAAAAAAAATCGAATCAAATTTAACAAGTAGCTAGTAACGACAATACAGGAGCAGTATGGAGGCTTTTTTTTCTTGGTGTTTTTTTACATTCCGAGATGTTGTCCCCAGTTACTTCAATTGTGTTGGATTTGGCTGCAACACTCTTTACCCCCGAGACCCCACAAGTATTTTGAAGACTTCACCCACTATCAGCATAATGTTGAGTAGAAAATGAGTGAATTTTCATTCTTGGTGAACTATCTCTTAAAGTATCCTGTACTTTTACAGATGATTTAAATGGGCTATTACATCAATTACTTATGCTGAGTATTCGCTTGAGACAATCTTTTAGTAAGGGCTTGGTAGTATAAATGCCAACCCATACAAATAACCGACAGTGCAATCTTACTTTGAAATAATTTCTAACAGCACACGTGTTACTCTTGTTTATAAAAGACTTTATGTATGGATTATGATATCCAACATGCTGTTGAGATTGTGATATTATGACCTACTAAGTCCATCATTATGTGACGCAGGCAGCAGTTTGTGATATTCAGATGGATTTGAGAAGTTGCCATTTCAGGGAAAAATGTTTTGATACTTAGTTTAATTTCCAAGGTTTTACAGATTGCTTTCTGAACCTTAAGCAGCATAAAGAGGATCAATTGGAGCTAAGAAGTACTAGGGCAGGCTTCCGGATGCTATGCCAATCAGAGGAAAGAGCACTTTTGAGAAGATTTCTTAAGAAAGCATGATGTAAATATTGTCTGTTTTAGTCAGAGGCTCAAGGTTGCATAACAGGCAGTTTGTCATAGATAAGGATTTTCTTTAGTATGAATCCTGCATAGCTTTGCTAGTGGCATTCCACAATAAAATGGAAATGAAGTTTTAAGTGTGCTGGTTAATCTTGATTACAAAACTGACCTCCAGAGTTACACATTTGGGTATTACACTCCTTCAAAAAGACAAAGCCCCCACTGCACTTCAATCAAAGGCAATAATTACAACTGCAACATGTGTAATTGTATTTCAGATTGAGTTTCTGTTATTCTGTTAGTCATATTGTTAGACTATATTACTTTTGTAAGGGTGAATGTAATGAACTACATGGGAGCTTCTTGTTTGCTACATATCACTCTGTGAGCATTTATGTATCTCCTCAACAGCAAAACCACTTGGTTTCATCAAAAACATCCGCTTTCAACCCACCCTGATGCTTCATTACCATAAAAACCCCAGCTCCTTAAAGGAGCAGGCAACAGTGCAAACCAATTCAATTCAATTTTATTTGTATAGCACCAAATCATAATATACTTTATCTCAAGGCACTTTACATAGAAGGTCAAGACCTTAAAATCTCATTAATATAGAGAACAGTTCCCAACAGTTCCCACAATGAGCAGCACTTTGCGACTGTGGAGGAAAAACTCCCCCATTAACAGAAAGAAAAACCTCTAGAACCAGACTCAATGTGGGCAGTCATCTGCCTCAACCGCTTAACATATAGTCAAGTATCCAAACATCCAACCTTTCACCTTCATTTTAGGAGAGTATTTTAATATTCCTCTCACTTCTGCTTTTACTTATGCTAGTCAACTATCAATGAGCATATACTGTTCTCTGAAATGTCAGCATGCACCAACAAAGTCCCAAATCTACAGGGAATATGCAGCTAATTCTAGTGTCTATGGTCTCATCACTTAATCATCTTAGTGGATCATATAACAAAAGTCACACAGTGTGCATTGTGTTAAATCGAATAGAGCAAGGAAGTTTTATAATGCTTACTTTTATGATTAAACTTTTTTTAACCACAAACATTATTCTGAATTCAGATAATACTGTTTTTTTAACTAACTTCTGACTATAGAGTAAAAGCTTAAAAATGTAGCCATGTTGGTATTCTAACATTGTATTTAAGATAAATTCAGTTCTAAAATTCTTGTAAGATCCTACCTTAAGAGCAGAAAGAAGGACCTCTAGGCCACTGGAGGTTCTTGGGGAGGTTGCCATTCTTCGTCGCCTTTGCTGTCAATCAGTTGGTCATGAAGACAGTCAGACAATGTAAAACTAACTGGCACACGGAAAAACAGACGGACAGAAAAGAGATAGGTGTACTCGCACAGCTCGAGATCCTCAATCAGGGGTAGACAGATGACAGTGTCATCTCTCCCTCTCTCTCTATATATCTCTCTCTCCCTGTCTGTCTGTCTCTCTCTCTCTCTCTCTCACACACACACACACACACATGAAACCAAAGCATCTGTCTCCAGTTCTCTCTGACACCAACACATATGTCCACATACAACATTGCTGCTGTGTCTAATGAGTGAGAGAAAGGTGACACAGACTCCTAACTAAAATTGTCAGGACCATGCAGGGTATGTGTGTTTGTCTGGGAGACATATGCACAGGACGCTGTAGGTGTCCTCTTTTTCTTAAAGCATACTCAATGTTGATTGATTAATGTCTTTTAAAACCATCTTACTACATGCTGCAGGACAAATATATTACAGTTCTATATTCTTTAAGTGTTTCATGATGGATTAGTTTAGTATTTCATTAAAATCATGGGGCTTTGGTCTTTTGGAGAAGATTGGTCACATGAACATAAATAAAAGTGGTAAATATTTGTGTTCTTGTGTATGAGTGCATGCATATGCCTGTGCATGTGTAATTCTATCCCCCAGGATAAAGTGCTCCAGAAAACATTTGTGCTGTGGTGTTGAAAAGGCAGCCACTATAAAAAGGCCTGGACAAGACCAGCTGGTCAGCTGCAGGACACAGACTATTGAACGAGGCAGAGCTCAATGAGTAAGGGTTGATGGCTGATTACCTTTAAAATGTGACAATTTTTTGGGGTAATCTAAAAACTCAGAAAACACAGAAAAATGGCAAGTATTGAGTAATTAATGTTAAAACCATTAGTCCAAAGTGTGGAACAAAGAACCAGCCTTAGCACCTGTGTTTACAAACAATAACTTACATTAAAATATATATATATGAACGACCAGGTATCTGTCCATCATGTATGGCATTAGAAACATCTGTCTGTATTATGAAGGGGTGTAAGGGTCATGTATCTCGGTACGCACGTGTGTGGAATGCAGCGAGTCCACGTGCGGAACTTATTTGTGTGCGTCTCAAATTTCCAGGGACAACTTTAGGGTAGGACCGGATGTGCTGTCGGATCGTCGTCATAGCGACGGCAGACAAACAGGAGTGGGCGGACACTCCTTCCTCATTTAAGTCTGTGTGAGAATACTTCAGTTTCGCAGTCAGTGCTGCTGCTACCGGACGTGTCGCTGGTAGCGCATTGAACATGCAACCTGAGAATAACACTAACGAGTTCAGTGCACAGCCACCTTCACCATCAAAGCCGCCGCTTGCACATGGCTCAGCCCGTGTCAAAGCACTAACGAGCGTCATAGGTGTTTATTATAGCAGCGGACATGCGACCATTCTCTGTTGGTGAGAACTCAGGGTCCCAACACACTGAAAGTAATCGAGCCCCGTTACAAAGTCCGCCTTTCAGCCAGCGAGTCATTTATAGACCGTTTTATAAACCTCTGTCCACGTGAGAGTGTTCCCCACAGTGGAGACACTGTTAGTGCCAGCAGGGCATCAAACCCTCTGCAAACTATCTGGACAAGTTCATTGTTTTAAATCAAATAGAAATAAAATACATATGTTTAATAATGATAATCATACAATACAATAACGGTGCAGTTTAAGTACAGTACATTTACGTTTTTTGAGTGAATGTTTATTTTGTTATTTTTCTTTTGTAATATGTACTTGGGTAAGAAAGACGCAGCCATAGTCTGCTCTGTTCCTCGTTTGTACTGTAGTGTACCGACAATGTACCAAACCGTGACCTTAAAACTGAGGTCCGTACTCAACTGTGATATTTGTGTACACCCCTAGTATTACATCATAAATCAAAGGGTGGTTAATGGGGCACGGCTGAGTCAGAGAGAGAGGGTACAGTCGTAAATTCAATGTAATCCAGTCATTGTTGAGATCTTTCGATAAAGAAAAGAAGGCCTAGTGGAAAAAAAAGTAGGAAAGAACATGATGCTGAGTATTCAGATGAAACTGATAATAAATCATATACTTGTGGTTTGGATAAATACCCCCCCCCCCCAAAAAAAAAAAAAACAAATAGAGAGAATACCATACCTAATATCCACGCCAGCAGAGAGTGTAAAAGAGAATATTTAGTAATGGTGCCAGGGAAAAAGGCCGGCTTCGGAGAGGAAAAGACTAGTGCTACTACAAGCCATAGAGTGAGGAAAATAAAGGACTATCAGCAGTGGTGTAGGGAAAAGCCACTGGATGCAGGTGTGGCCAGAGGTGGTCTCCCTCCTGGCACACCGAAAACTGGGCGATGCTGTGCTCCCTTTCATATACAGGTGTGCTATATGTCTCTTTCTCTCCTTCCGTTTCCACTCTCGTGGTGGCTGCAGACTGGCGTGGAAGAGCATGTTGTTTGGCGTGTCTTCCTTTCGAAGTGGTGAAGCCTTTGTTTAGCGTTGATTTTGTCATATTAATTTTGTTTGCATTTTGTGTTGTTATTTACTTCGGTTATTTTGTATTTTCCTGGATTTGTTTTATTTTGTTATTTCATTTTCAATATAGATTTTTGTCAGCACCAGTTATGTCTAGCCCTTTGGCGGGCAGTGCTAGTTTTTGTCATTGGTGTAATTGATCCTGCTGCATGACATTTTTTAGTTTCTGTTGAATTAGTAATTACTTTGTTAAAAAAAGTTATTTTCCTTTGAAACTGAAAACCGTCCCTCGCCCTATTGTATTGGATGAACCTTTGTGACCTTGCTAATTCACAATTAAGCTCTAGTAATTTCGTGGGGGTTAAACTCCCCTAGGTGGCATTGTTGCAGCTAATTTTCACTCCAGTAGCTCAGCTGCCAGTAGTAGACACGCTGCACACAGCCGGAGCAACCGCAGTGTGTCCAGAATGTTACAGGGATCAACAGTGAAGGCTTTTGAGGGGGTTGATGACCTTTGCAGTAACATTGGTATTCATGTCGGAAAGAAACGACATCCAGATACGTCAGTTGGAGTCTAATAACATACAAGAATGTGCTCTGAAATGCTAGATCCTCCTATTATTCAACATGAATAGAAGAAATAAGAACAACCCCAGGTTCCTCTTCAGCACTGTAGCCAGAGTCATAGCTATTCTTCTAACTCAGAGGAACAATGATTTCATGAGCTTCTTTACAAATACAATTTTAACCATCAAGGAACATAATACCCAACCTCCTCCCCATGAATAGTACGGATACATTGTCCAGTTCAGAAACCTTAGAACCAATTGTGGCACCAGATTTTTATTTGGACCACTTTTTTCAGTCCATTAGTGATTGAGAGGAAGATGGGGAGAGGAAAAAAGAGGAGATAAGGAGAAGAAGAGGAGAGGAGGAGAGGAAGAGGAGTAGAAGACGATAGGGAGACAAGAGGAGGTAAGGAGAGGGAGAGAGGAAATGAGGAAAGGAAGAGAAAAGGAGACGAGGAGAGGAAGAGATGAAAAGATGACAGGAGAAAGAGAAAAGGAGATATGAGGAAGAGGAGGACAAAATAGCCAATAGCCAAAAACAGTAGATAATCAAAGATTCTGTTAATTGCAAACCAATCCCAGGTGGAAAACCGTTTTTTATTTTAAAACTTTTCCTGGAATGTAATGATTGTGTGAACCCAGATGATGTTAAAAAAAAATACTTGTTACCTTATTACACACAGTACTGTATACCGTGTACTATATATTATTATATTTATGATATAATATAATATATATTGACAAATACAATGGATCCAAACTTTTTGTTTTGTTTTTTTTAATGTGGTATGATTACTATCTGTTGCACACAAACACACAGCAGAACCTTTGCTTGATGGCTAATTCCATCAATGGCTAAGACCTAATTCCCCTTCTTTTCTTATCCTGCAACTTGTGGAGGTCCCGCTCTTGCACAGCAAACAGCTATGATGCATTTTGTTTCCAGTACTGTGACCCTTGGAAGTGGGGGTGTAAACCAGGAAAAAACATTAACACTTAAGAGGTTGGTCCAGTCAAGATTAATCATGTGCCATCTAATTTTCCATCCAGAGAAAGTTAAGACTTAAAAATGAAACAAAATTAAAATGACCAACCTGTTGTTGGCATCTTGTACTTTCCGATGATTCCCTAAGGGGTAGCCCCACATTCCAAAAACCAGACCACCACCATTCTGCTGGGACTCAACCTGCCACCACCCACCTCAGCAATGTACACTGAATAATATATATAAAAATAAGTTTTATCACACACAGCATTCAAAATCCTAGCAATGGTTAATGATCTCTTTTATCAACACTCACTAGAAAATGTGCAAATGATACATTTTAACATGTATAATACTGTACTTTGAATAATAGTTTGTGTCTAATATTGTTTTTCAATTCATTTGTCTTATTACTGTTGTGACTGCTCCTTCTACTTCATTAAAAATTCCAGAATCTATAAATATGCAAATACATTTACTCTCAAAAGTGTAACTGTTGGACACAAAATGTCTCCACGGCTTCAGGTTTCCACATTACAGTTGTGTAAGTTAAATATTGGACCAGAATTGACTTTTAAACTATTTGTGATGTCACAAATCATGCCTTTAGGCCCCCTTAAACTTGTTTTTTCAATAAGCACAGAGAAACTCTCCACCTTCAGCAGACTAATGTCAGAACAGCTCCGTATATACATTATTCTGCACAGTGAAGCTCTAACATCCAACTGTATGAACAAGAGGAAAAACAAGTGGAGGGGAACTTATATAAATCTGATATGACAGATTTTCAAAGCATTTCATTTGATTTCTTAGGTTCTGCTCTTTAAAAGTTGAGGTTTATTTGTGAGTTTTTGGATGAACTTTACTAGGAAAATTAAGTGAAAATTTGACGAGTCAGATTCAGGACTGTTGTTTGTCAGTTAGATTTTGTTCAGTGAGAGCAGCGGAATATCAAATGATCTATCTTTTCTCACTACATGAGCCTTTTCATACCCTCAGCTGTGCATCAACTACAGGCTATGTGTACTTCTTTTAAAAATACAAACATCTGAAATTTTCATTTATCTTATCACATCGGCCATGGGAAGCAGATCATTATTGGGTATCAGCTGGAAAAAAATAGTCGTGCATAATCACTTTATATTCCTTCTTCTATCTTTGGTGATTGGCTTGGGAATGTAATAATTTCCTTGTTGACTCAAATTCATACATACATTTCATATCAATTTGCAGAACTTTTTGTGTCATCTTGCTGACAGAGACACGGCAAAAAGTGGTGGAGGTGATGAAACATTTGCATAATAATGTAACTGCAAGGAATAAGACAAAGAATATGTTCAAATCAAGTGTTAAATAAGATTACTTTTATTATCATGTTGCATGCAATCCACACAGTAAATTACACACAAATGAAATTTATTTTGCTCTCCCTCAGATCACACACACACACAGAGGGGAGCAGGGCAGCCATTATACGGCGCCCATAGAGCAGTTGGGGGTTTGGTGCCCCAAAATAGGTGTTTTGCATGTATATAAATCTAATTATATTTTATTTCCCATCCTTTAACTAGTATATATAATATTATATATCATATCACCGTCTGAAAACTGGAATCAGGCAGAGGTAGAGATGTACTGGTTTTGTTTGCAGCTGGGATTCACTTAAAGAACCAGACATTGTTTTATACTTTCCTTATCCTTCCCTCTAAGGCGAGTAGTGCAGTGTCATTTCGGTGAGGGCTGACTCACATTTTAGAGAATGTCATTCATATTTTCCACATTAATGCTTTCAGTTCTTCAGATAATCTGTAAACCTGTTTCTGGAGTGAACATATGACACCTATTAAGCACAGTTGCATTCGTTGAAACTTGTAAACTCATACAATGGGAAAGATCCTTTGACAGCATGTTTTTGTTTGTTGTCTCTTTTGACTTTCCTCTTGCGCTTTTGGATGATCACAGTCCACGATTTATTTAGTCCATTGGAGGACAACGATCTGGATGCAACTGTGACCCAAATTCTGCAGCATCATCCCAACTCTGGATACAAAATGATGGTTGGGCACCTGAATGTACAAGGCATACACATACAAACTAAGTATTAGTAATTACCCATTTATTCAGTCTGGGATTATTCACCAATAAATTGTGAGTTGGCCTACTTACTGATGTATTTAAAATGTTGAATAGAAGCTGTTTTATAGACTGCTATTTCGGATTTTCGGCTATTTGTGATTTTATTGCCAGGTTCCGGAATGGATAACGTTTTTTGAGTACACCATATCTGTGCTTTGTTTTGAATATAGGACAACTTGTTCAGGAATCCATGAGGGACGTAGATCCTAATGGAGTTTTGATGCGCACCCTTCAGCTGAACCCACAAAGGCGCAGGAAGTACTTTGTCCCAGCACCAAACAGATTTTGGCATATCGACAGAAATCACAAACTGATAAGGTATGTAAAAAACATTAATCATCGATAGCATTGCTCAAATTTACTAGATAAACATCCACTTAACTGTAGGTTTTATTACTGTAGGATACTTATCAATCAATCAAATCTCAAATTTGAGTTGTATAGCCCATATTCACAAATCACTATTTGTCTCATAGGGCTTTAACAAGGTGTCCAAATCCTTGGTGACTGCATTGTATAGAACTGTGGTAAGAATATATCACATGGTAAAACTCTCTACAACACACAGCTGGTATCAAAGGCTATTTGCAATGTAAATCATATTGTGAACTTGAATTAAATGTGGTAACCTAATACATATCATTTTATTCATGTTTTCAGTGCTATGGAGGGAACATGTTCATTTATGTTTAAATAATTCCAATACAACAGCTCTTTTCAAACATTAAATATGCCAAGGCGGAAACACATAAAGTGATGCATGATACAGGTAGTGGTACAGATCTTTAACTGTGCTCATACATATCTATTTCAGATGGCGTTTACATGCTAGTGTGCATGCTAGTATTGACAGCTTAGTCATTTAATCGTGTACTTGAGTTCTGCCACCAACAATCATAACAATCTTGCAGCAATAAGAAGCTTCCTGGAGGCTGTTAATGTCTGCAGTTTGCCAACACGTGTGAGCTGAGATAAGGCTGGGAAAATGTTCATGTTGCATGCTACATAGTGGCTAACAAGGGTGTCCATCATCAAAGGTACCATAATCTTTCTTTAAAACATTTATCAAAATAACACTTGCTTCACTTTTTTGGTATGGCTGAAGTTATTATCCATACATTGTGTCCAGTATCAGTTGATAGTATTTCAAGTCTTATCTTAATATAATTAAGTTCACAAATATATATATAAGTGCTTAGTCATTAACTGTTATTTGGACTGAATATCAAAAACAGGACTTTAAATTAAATACATTCAGTTCTTATTTACTGTGCTAACCATTAATGACAGCGTTGCCATATTCCAACACTAGGTAAAAGATCAAAAGTTGTATTTTCCCTGTTCATCTGAATAGAGAGGCTCTGGAGAGATGTTTATGATTTCTTCTACACCATGTTTACTAACCTGGAGAGAGAAGGCCTTCTCAATCCTGACAATGAAATCCAACTCTATGCTCTGCACTGGTGCTTTCTGCCCCCCATACAGCAGCACCTTTAGTTTTTCCAGCGTGGCTGGAACTGCCACAGACTACATACTGAGAGAAAACAATCCCCGTTGCAACTGTGGACTCACCATTAACATGAGGCACAGCAGGACCCCATACAGACAATTCTATTTTTACTATAACTGTCCTACATGGAACAATGTTAACATTCTCACAACCTTATCTGAAATTTAAAAAAACTGTTTCCTGTTGTAACAGCATGTAGCAATGGAGAATAATAAAGGAAAAGTCCATTCCAAAGTAAATGTAAACCTGTATCCGTAATCCAAATGAATTTATTGGCTCTTTGAGAATTGTAAACAATCTCTCTTTTGAACACATAGTTCATCATTGGACATTTATCCAGAATCCCAAGAGATGATAAAACAAGTGATGTTTTAAACTAGGTCCAGTAAATGGAATGGACTGAAGGTGGCTTATAGTTCTGTAAGGATATGTTAACTGAGATTTTGTCTAAACTAACCCTTTAGCAACAGCTCCCCCAGTTGCAGTTTGACATGGAGTTTGGAATCGACTGGACTGGACCATGTGGTAACCGTGGGTGTTGTGATCCCTGAGGTTCAGCTGCAGAACTCACTGAAAGCTGAAAGTCTACCAGACCCCAAACGCCCTCTGTCCGATGTTTTGGATGTCTATGTCCAAACTGTGATCTTATTATCAGAAATGTTGAATTGCAATATTTAAATATATATTACATTTGTTTTATATGGAAGAGATGATTTTAAAATATACAAATAATCGTTATGACACAACTTACAGTATTTTTAACATATAACAAACAATTTATGTTAAATGAAGAAGAAAGAATAGAACACTGGAATTGTTATTAACAACACAAGCATTATTTCAAATGTAGTGTTTACATCTAAACTTATTAGGTTAAATGAGCTGCAACATCTTTTTATAGAACAATATATAATAAAGAACAGCAACAGCTTTTAAACAATTTTACTTAGTGAACAGTGGGATTAAATGATAGAGGCATAATGAAGTCAATTACATATATGCTGTACTACATCACAATAATGCTGGCTTTTTTATTCCACCACTGTTACACAGTGGCGAAACTATACTGTCTCATTGGACCATTCCAAACCCAGTGTCAGTGCTACATATAGCAGCGAGAATGTCTCTTTCAAAGTTACAGTACTCTTTGTAATGTCCTGGAATTGTCAGCAGGTGGAAGACCTGGGCTAAATTGCTCTCCACCACCTCAACATCCAAGTGTCTGGGAAGCACACTCCATCCTACCCAGAACCGCAAGGAAGTATGAAGATGCTACCAAAAACAGACCACTGTATTAAGACTAAGGCTATTGGACATGTTTTGTTATATTTTCCACAGATTAAAGTTTCCTCATGCAGAACAGCACAAATGAGACAACAGTGAAGCTCGATGATGGTTGATCCAAAGTGTATTTAGCCTTTGAACATAGTTCCCAGAACCATCTTCAGAGTGCACTATTACATCAGCAATGCTGTCAGTTCTCAATTATTGTGCGAAGGAATCCGGTGATCCTACAAGTGTCCTCCAAAGAGACATCACTGGCTTCATCCACATCCTGTGTTGGCCACTTTATCTTGTCCAAGACCATCTGCAATCAGTTAACACTTGTTTCTTCAAGCTAGTCCAGAGTATATAGCACAATAAACTGCAGTACAGAAAACCAAAGAAGTTGTCAATTCTAATTATTAAAATTGTAATTTGATCAGTACGTGGCTGTAGACAGTCTTGAAGGGCCATCCTGTGGTTCTGCGTGTGTAAGATGACCATGATGAGTACTTTACATTCCTGTTGAGTTTTCAAAATCATCCAATATTTTTTGATTGATTTCCTTCCTTTCAGGCAGCCCATTGTTGTTACTATGAAACTTTACTCGCAGAGACTTCAGAACAACTATCTTTGCACAGAGCTTTATCCAATGACAAAGTACGTTTGTAAGAGGGAGCAAACACTGACTGATTATTCATCTGCAAAAGATTTCAGATCTCTCCAGGTTATTTATGGTGTGATAAACTAAAACTGATGGCTGCCAGAAGGTAGACAATAAAACACATTTTTAAGATAGTAACTTCTGAGTGAGTAGTGTTTTTGACAGAAGGATAGTGTGCAAATAGTAGCAGCCTGAGTTCACGTACCTGTGGTGTGCACTGTAAATCTGATGCTCTTGGAAAGGGAAGGAGAATTGTGTCTTCCCCTCAGTCAGCAAAGGCCACACCCGTGTCTCTTTTAAACCCTTTCGTAACTGTTTTGACTTGTCTAGAGGTTCTTCCTAGGACCTGCAAAATATCTGTATCACAACAGAAAAGCCATGCAGCCTTACTAATCTTCAACTGATTGCCCAATAAGCTCCCATTAATAACTCATCAACAACCAGCTGTGAGGTATCTGACAAAAAAAGCCAAAATTCAGCCCTTCATCAAAACTCTTGATTAGTTAAGTACAGAATACTCACAGCATGGGCAGCATTTTGTCAAGCAGCCATCTCCTGTTCTCACATGTGACCGGAGGCAAATCCCAGGAGGGTGCCAACTCATTGATAATGTTCTTTTCTTCAGATGATAATTCTGCTGTGCCATCCAGCTAATTACAACTTGAATTAATTTGATTTCCCAAGATTAATATTCCATACATACATCTTTAAAGTTGTCAAAGTCAAACCACATCAACCATTTCAATTGTATTTAAATTTCATGTGGTCAGCATGGTAGCAGTTTGTAACATGGTAAAACTGGGTTGGTTTAGCACTCCCTGCTGGTGCAAATTTGAACTGTTTGAAGGGATTGTGGAAGTATCTGAACATTGACCTAATGAATTAACTTGATTTTAATTTAATGAATTGATATTTAAGCATTTGTTAATCATTTCTTCCTGATTTTGTATGTATCGTACCAACTTGGATATCATGGTCAGCACAGTCCTTAATATCTATAGTGGCTTCTTCTTGGGAGCCATCAAAGAAGTCCCTCTCCAAAAGGAGATAGGAAGTGGAGGGTTTCACCCTCAAAAAGAAGAGTTCCTCCTGGCACTTAAATTAAAATAGAAAAGTCAAATCACATAGATATTCAACTGTCATACAGCATTAGTAAATGGAATATCAATGAGCCACTGGAGACCCTGGCTGGCTTTATCCTGCAGAAACGTACAGGTTAAAAAAAGCTACATTCACTCTGGGTGATCTGGTTTCAGCCTGGAACCAGTACAAACTCCTTTTACTCAAGTGAAAGTGAAAGTACAGGCTCTAAAATGTTCTTAACCTACCAAATTCCAGACAGAATAATAAAGACTGATGTGACCCGAGGTCCTGCATGAGCACCTGGATACTGTTTTACAGGGAATAAATGAGAATGTGCTGGCCTTGATTAAGTCCCTGCCCTTTGTACACACCGCCCGTCGCTACTACCCATTGAACAGTTTAGTGAGCTCCTCGGATCGGCCCCACAGGAGTCGGTCACGGCCCTGTCTGGGCGACACAATTACAAGTTTTCCGTAGGTGAACATGCGGAAGGATAATTACCGGTACAGCAGCCCGACCAACCTCCGGACGATTATGGTCTCGCGCTGCCCCCCCCCCCCCCCCGACGGCACACACACTGCCGAGGCAGGGGGCAAGAGAGTGAGCGAGAGGTGCTCCATGCGTAAAAGTGTAAAAACAAGTTAAGATCCAGCTTTGAGAATGTAAGTAGAAAGTACAGATATTTGCGTTCAAATGTAGTGAAAAGTAAAAAGTCTTCAGGAAAATAAATACTCAAGTAATGTACAGATACCTGAAAAATCTACTTAAGTACAAATACTTCGTTACTTCCCACCTCTGCTTATGAGTGTATGACTGGTCTAAAGTTAAGACAAAACAAGGAAGTGCATGGGGACATAGTTGTGTTCAGCAGTGAAGCAGTCAGTGTCTGTAGCTTCCTGCACAAGTGTTCACAGCACCGGGTGAAACCAGGACACGTCCCGCGCTCATGGGTCACGGTGTCATGTGGAGGGAGGTGAGACAACCAATCAAATCCCGCGCGTAATGTGCGCACACACGCACACGCACCCCCACCAACCACACACACACACACACACACACACATATTGATAAATGAAACCTGGAAGTCACCCAGCAGTGTGAGAAACAGTGAAGCCGCCCGTCGTCACGGTTCTCCTCCGGTTGTCCTCCGGGTTTCTTTCGGTCCTTCGTGTCTGCAGCACCGAGCCTTCATAATGTCTCTGCCCGCCGTGTCCCGTCTGTTCAGGAGCGCGCTGAGGACCCAGCTGGTGCCTATGGCTAACTGGACGTCCAAACCTGCCAAACACACTATCACTGCAGGGGTGAGTGAGTGCACTGCTCCACGGAACACACAACATGCGCCAAGACAACGGCTCCTGTCCCCGCACAGCAGCAACACACATCCCGCCACAGACTCCATCACCGGGGGCTACGATGACTGTGCGCCTCAGCCTGGCGTGACGCATGTGACTTTACATTAACGGAGCCAAACTTCACACCGTGGCTTCTCCCATTCTAATATTTCTAATATTCATGTGTATGAAATATTATTTTCCATATGCAGTGAAATACTGACCACTTTGGTGTCAGTGCTTTATCAGGCGACAGACAAATAGGTCATTACATTCAACACGTCAGATAAGTGCGTCAGTATCTCGCCATGATTCCGCCTAATTCCAACACGTACACGTCTGCCTGCTCACGTATCAACAGCAAGTGACACACAATGCCTCTCATACATGTTCTTCATTAACCACAGCACACAGATACAGAAGTTAGTATCAGTGAGCACAGCAGAAGTTTGATATTAGTGAGGGTTTAATGTGGGATCAGTGTGTAAACACGTTCAGCAGCAGCCAGGTCCCTGACCTTGAGACAGAGCAGGGCCAGACAGAGGAACACGACTTTATATGAAACCTGTGCTCATATTGTCAGCCCGAGGAATTATCAAGTCACTTCCATGAAATGTCCAACTTCCCCAGACCTTGATTTTCCCTGTTTTTAAAAAGAGCATTCAAAAAACAAATTAAGGTCTTCAAAAAAAACATGTATATATATATATATATTTAGTTTCGAGCATTGTTTTGCCCACCTCTACATTAACATAGTAATTCAGCAGTGAAATGGTGTTTGCTTTTTTTTACTTCATTGGACTTTAGACTTCTCATCTGATTATTTATCAGATACTTCCTGGTCTGGAATCCGACACCTCATACTATACTGGTTTTAGTTTTACATACACTCAGAGTCATACAGGGCATTTAAGGCTACATTAATATTCAAGAACAATAAAATAATAATACAATTCTAATTTGAACAATAATCGAATATGTATTTTTTTGACATTAACAAACATGTTAAAGTTCAAAATTGGCAATGTTATCTAATATGACAGTAAATGTTTTGCATAAATTAAGCAATGGAGATATATATGTATATTTGACTTTATATATAAATCTATATAAATGTAAATACCTCTTTTAAAGTAGTTCTATATCTGTTTATATTCAGTGTTTCTCATTTTGTGTATCAAGGTCTAACAAACATGTTGAACTTTCACTTTCCCTTAAAGGTACAGTGTGTAAGATTTAGGTGAAAGGGAACTATTGGCAGAAATTTAATGTAGAATAATTCTCATGATGTTTTCACTAGTTCGTTTCATCTAAATTGTATGAATTGTAGTTTTCTTTAGCCCAGAAAAGTCCCTTTATATTTAAATACTTTATATTTACATCGAGGGGGTCCTCTCTATGGAGGCTGCCATGTCTTTTACATTAGTCCAGGCTGGACAAACTAAAACCCTTTTGAGTTTTTATGACAATTAAAGGTTTCCACAGGTTCTTTTTCATGTTTGGAAGGAGAGGGTGAGGTGAGGGGTGTTCAGCTGCAACATGCAACTTCAACACTAGATATCACAAAATTCTACATACTGTACCTTTAAACCTTTGCAGAGCAGATTTCCCAAGTCTATGTGTACAAAACTAAATGTGGACCTGCTCACCAAAGCATTGCTCTGTAACCACACTGGTGACTAAAAAGTCCAGTGTACCTGGAAACCCACAGCACATGACTTGAATGGCCCTGGGGACCAAGTGTACTGGATGGTGTAGAGCACTGTCTGAGAGACTAGCTTTGTTTTCCTGGTTGCTATTCCCTCTGCACCAAGGACAGAGACAGACAGAGATTTTACCGAGTTAACAGATCTGTAAGAGCACCAGGGGTTTGAAACGTATTTATTCAGGACATGTGGACTCGGCTGAAACAACAGTGATGCATTAGATGCATAGAAAACAATAGTTTATGAGCAGCGGCGTGTAGTCAGAATTACTGGAGGAATTCTGAAGTCCTGAATTTTTTGTTTGTTTTTGGATTGAATCCTTAGTGAGACGTCCTGGAAGAGGGATCCCTCAGTCACATGTGGCTCTGTCTGAGGTTTCTACATTACCACCCCCCACCCCGTTAATAGTGTTATTTTGGTAGTTTTTCCTCACTCTTGTTGAGGGTAAAGGACAGAGGATGTCACATCTTGTTAAGCCCAATGAGACAGATTGTGAGTTGTGCATGTGGGCTACACAACTAAAATTTGATTGATAGAAGTCATTTTGTGATATTTTCTGCAAAAGACAGCAGCACAGCAGCCACTCTCAACTTCACGACCAATATCGCAAATCTAGCAAGCAACCACTGTACTCAGTCACACAAAAAGCATCACAGATTATTTAATTCTTTCAGTTTGCCACGTGTCTGATCACAATCACACGTCTAATAACATGCTGGTGACCATCGTTAATCATCCAAATATAAAAGAGCAGATTCAATCAAGTGCTTTTTCTGTCATAGTAGACTTGACAACCTGAAATGCGAATATGGACAAATGGCACTAATATTTGAACGCTCAGTTGGAACAGTCATACCACTGTAGTATTAGTAATCAAACCCTTTGTGTGTGTCTTGCAGGAGCAGGCGATAGCTTTGACAGCCATGTTTGTGGCCATTCTGGGCCCCTCCGGCTGGATCCTGGCTCACCTGGAGGACTACAAGAAGAAGCAGTAGATGTCCCAGCTGAAGATGCTCTCCCTCCACATCTCATTCTGCTGTGTCTTTCCTCAGCCGATGAGATGAACTTGTTCCTACCTTCTATGATAGTGTGCATGTGCACCTGTCAACCTCTCACTAATAAATACATGCTCAATATATAGACTACGGCTCAGTGTGTGTGATGTTTGATTTGAGATTTTCTTTCTAATTATAATGTAGACCAAAGGTATAGATAGAATGACAGTTATAAGAAATACAGACCTACAACTACAGATTACCTTCACAGATTTCTCTTATTTATTTTTATTGATAGATTAAATGTTTAGTTTACAATATACCAGAAAATAAGGAACTCAACAGAAGGTGGCTGTAGCTGGGGGGCTAGAGCTCTCATCTATATAACCAGAAGGTCGGTTGCTTGATTCCATTCCCCAATCCAATAAAACTCAGTTTGCATTGATTGAAATAAAAGAGCAGCAAATCCTCAGATGGGACAAGCAGGAATAAATAAATGTTCGATTCTTAAAAGATATATATATATATATATATATATATATATATATATATATACATAACACATGATAACATGCTGTTGAAGTGTAATATGAACACAGAGAAATGTCCTCCAAAGCTTCCGTCAGCCTCCTATAGGCACTGAATGCATATGATAACATATTCACTCTGCTCTTTCATTTTATAACTGTTCTACTGGCCATGCCGGAACCATTCCAGATTTTTCTCCTTGGTCAAGTTTGTTAAAGTTTAATAGATTCCCTGCAGCTTTTAATGTTGACATTTTCATTAGACTGGTCTTTTTATTTTTGTTTAGCTTTTTCAGATCCAGAATGTGTAACATTAAAATGATCTGTGCTCTTATAATTTATAGTATTTCTTGAAGAAAGACAATTTTGGAATTAAAATGTTTAACCTTCCAACCACCTGCATTACCTTGCAGACTTTCTGTAACCCTCTGAAGTTCCAAGATGTGAATTTAACTTCTGATTTACATAGAAATCAATCAGCAGCCATACAAAAGTAGAAATAATCTGCTTAAAACTTTTGAACAGAAATGGAATGACAATCTTACATCTAAAAGCAGTTTTCTTCCAAGCAGCTCACTTTCACATTTATTGTCTATAAACTATATTGTACAGCTAGCTTAGACTATTGGGATTCAGCTAAAGTGCATGTGGTTTCAGTGGTTTTTCTCAGGTATTTGCATTATCATTTACATTTCTGAAAGAGGATTAAGTCAGTGCTGTCGGTTTTATTGCACTCATTCATTCCCACTCATTCCCACTAGAGGCAGACAAAGGACACAAAAAACACCACAACGTTCTAGTTGAAACATTTTTATTTCATGAAAATAATTACCAATGGCACTTAATTTACTTCAGTAAAATTTACTTTAAACCATTTGTATCTGATAAAAATTTAACAAGACTGATCCAGGAATGAGGACCATAGGAATACATGGTTCAATTACAGCAGATACTCAGCATTACCTTGATATTTATAATTTGATTCACTTGTTTATTGTGTTTGTCCATCAGAGAAAATGACACTGATACATTTATTGTGTTTTCAGTAAAATCACATAGCTCCCAGTCTTCTGTGTACATTGCCCCCCATTACAATCCATGAAGGAACATCCCATGCAGCACTCAGGGATTTTCTGGATGAACTGTACCAGTCTGTATTGACGGCTATTCTATGTTGAACAAATGTTTCCCAATATAATGCAACTAGGTTAAACAGCACCATGAACTACATCTTCTGAAGTAATCCAAAGTAATGAAGCAGAGGACTCACTTTCAGCTCAAACTGAACATTATAAACTTCATGAAGGAGAACGTCCTGAAAGGCTGCTGTTATCAACATGCTTTGAATAAAGGTACTGTTCTTTACTGTAAAGAGCTTTGAGAGGTCATCAAGACGACGAGAAAGCTATATAAATACAGACCATCTAACATTTACTTTATAAACTATTGAGTAAAGTGGCTCATGACTAAAATAGTGAATCTCCCTGTTTGTCAAAATTGACTCCAGGACTCCACATCTCACCTCATTTGGAATTTGCATGAGTATTTTTTACCAAACATCCCCAAGTTCTCATTAATTTCCCTTTTCTTTTACTGGTGGTAGCAGGCTTGACATATGCATCAAGCGAACAGCTACTTGTATTAGTTACTTGATCTTCTATTAGTCTTGTGGCTTAAAATTCTCTACATTCCTAGGCCTGTTTTAAGTAGGTGCAAGAACATGAACGTTTAAGGTCCAGTGTGTAGGATTTGACTTAAAGGGATCTGTTGGCAGAAATTTTATATAAAATAATCCTAGTAATGTTTCATCTAAATTGTACAAATTGTGGTTTTCTTTACCCTAGAATTGGCCCTTTATATTTAAATACTTTATATTTACACGAGGAGTGGGTCCGCAGAGGCCACACAAGCCACACCAGGACAAACTACATTACATTACATGTCATTTAGCTGACGCTTTTATACGAAGGAACTTACATTCTACATTTAGGAGGAGAATTTTTTTGGGAGTTCAGCATTTTGCACAAGGACACTTTGGCAAGGGCTGGGATTCAAGCAGCAAACCTTCTAGTTGGAGGACAACTGCTCAACCCCTCAGCCACATCCACAGTTGCCGAATTGATCACCTTTTAAGGAGAGGGTGAGGTGAGGGGTATTCAGCAACATGCAACTTCACCACTAGATGTCACTTAATTCTACACACTGAACCTTTAAGCTAGAGCAAGAGTTTGCCCTGAGACAGTTTAGTCTGTATGTATGGAAATGTTATGCTGTATCTAACAGTTCACATTAAAGCACTTGTTTAGAATTGTCTGCCAACACAAGAATGGAAAACACGTTTATTGTCTGTAAGGTCAGACAACAAAACAGTTGTATCAGTGTCACCTGTCCAGATAGATTAGTATTGATGCAAACTAGTTTAGACAGAAGTGAAAACATCGAGACTGAATTTATTAAGGTAACAGTGTAAGCTGCAGTAACAGAACCACAGAGAACTCCTGTCCTCAAGGAGCTAAATTACACAACCATAAAAAAATAAAAATTCTCCAAAATGTACAGCATTAACAGCAAGGCCAAGGGATTAACACAACTCCATTTATTCCTGCACCAGCCACATATTTCAATGGACTGCTTTGATTTTCCACTCCATCTTTGTAGTAACAAAAATTGATTCACTTTTCTCAGCTCAGGGGATTGTGCATATACAGAACATACAATATGTACAGTGCAATGAGCTGAGTTTCCTCCGTGGATAAAATCCAGTCTCAATGAAATTACATTTTAAGAAATGATGGTTTAGTGTCGAAGGCAATTATCTCATCTTGTTCCAAAATCTGAGGACACCCCATTAAAATGAATTAATGAAATAAGTTAGAGAAATAAATCATATTTCTCTAAATTCCTCAGGTAATGGTTATCATGGTCACTGTCCAGAAATTACTACTGTCCCATTGTAGTTCCTAATCGCACTGAATGTCTATAACCTGCTCTTAACAATCCAACTGTGCTGTCATTAGTGTCTACTCATTCTCTAATGATGGCATTTTCCTATTTTTAGACATTTTTAGATATCGTACTTCCCAGGATTAAACTAAAACCAGAAACTTCTTCATTCTAGCTTCAGTTTGATTTGCTGAATGTTTACACGCATCATGGAATTTTCAGATGGAACTAAACTACTGAACTGAAGAGTAGCTAGTGAAGTACAAGGGGAAGAATACAAGCCATCTTTGGTTTTAGGGGTTTAAACGCATCATCGAGGAGATGAAGGTGAAGCTTGCTGTCTGCTCTCTTTGCCATCGCATGAGTTAAAAGGCTCCTAACGCTTAGTAAAAATCAATGACAGTTAATAGAACAAATGGTCCACTAGCTTTAAGCTAACTGGTTTTAATGAGTAGTGTAAGTTTCTGATCATGTACAGGCTCTATTACAAGATGGGATCTTTGTAGGAAAATGTGGGAAATAATAACAGTAACATTTGTAAAGAAAGAAGTTCTGGATCCATCAGAGCAAAAATGACTCAATCTTTGCTCCACAGATTCTACCTGGATTTTTACAAGCTGTCTTGTTTCTGTTCCATTACAGCTCAAAATCTGGTCCACTGGTGGCAGCTCCAGTTTGTTAATTCAATTAACTGCATATTGGTTTACTATTATTGTCATCAACACGAAGATACTGAGGTTAAATATCAAATCCAAACCAAAGTCAAATCAGGTGGAAAAGGGAATTGTGCTCACATTAACTACAGGTCTGTTAGTGGTGCCAGCTGACAGAGCAAACTGCATCACATTTAACAAAGCATAATATTACACTTAGAGTTTGCCTGTATATGAAAGTTGTACATGTGTGATGTTAATTCAAAAGTATCTGTCCACTTCCAAAAGCAACAAATAGCATAACGACTGTGGGAGTCAATGAGCCGATAAAAATACAACAATAAAACCTGATGGCGTGCACACACACTGTATACATGACCTGTCAGCATAAAAACCACTCACTGGTTTGAATGTTGTGACTGATGTACAAGGGAACACACTTCTATTAAACCATCATCGAAACATCATATTCACACTTGAAAAATATGAGCAATCTGTATTTGGTCAAAAAGATTGAACAGCTAAAAGACTTGGGAATAATACGAAAAAAAATAAAATATCATTCAAAGAGATTGGAAAAGATCTAACAAAGGTGATCTTTGGGTTTGTCAAGAAAACTGACAACAGCCTGTAAGGAATTCGCTTTAAACAAATAAACTGACAAACTAAGAAGATGAGCAGAGAAACTATGAAGACATTCTCTAGGCTGTGTGATCACAACTAAACATTTTCAACAGTGTCATGTAAAGGTGACAGGTGGCAGTAAGTGTGAATTGCTGATTTGGAACCTATAGCAGACAGGCAGTCCGACTTGAATTGATCTAAACAAAAACTATGAGAAAGAACAAAAGGGCAGCAATAGAAAGGGTGTTAAAGAAAGACAGCCCTGAAGAGAACACCACTTTGGATATTAGAAAATAGAAATTAAGGCCTCAAAGGAAAAGCCAGGATCTTGCATAAAACCATCATCTTCCTGTATCAAAAGAGCATCTGTCAAAATGACTGTTATCCAGTCACTGCACGGAGTCCAACATTCACATACTGAGGTTGCAGCTGGTTTCACAGTATACCACGCTATGAAAAACAATGTTCATCATACCATGTACACTGTACATTTGCGCATTAACAGTGCAACTGAATGGAGAATGTCAGCTGTTCCCAAAAAGAGAAGCTAAAATTTAGCAGCATGCCATCGCTTTGGACATCACAAAGAAACACGGGGTTGTCCTTGAGAATGAAAATCCAGTTTGAAGAAGTTGTGAATTCAAAGTAGCTACCAAGAGAGGGGACACCTGTTCACCCATCTTTGACAACAGCATCCCTCAGCACAAATCAAATGTATCAAATCAATGTACGTCCCATTATATATTATATTGATCCCCAATGAAAGAACATGAGTACATCTTTCAAATTAGACATTTGTACTTGGGCATTTGTCTCTGTGAGGACACTTATTGACATTATACAGACCCTGACCTCAAGCACTTTAACTAAATGTCTAACCCAAACATTCGCCAAAGCTCTAACTAATTATAATTGAACCTCAGAGTCAAGTCATTACCCTCAAACAAATTGGTCCTCACAACTATAGAAGTACACAAACACAGAACCTAAGAGGTTAATGTCATTTGGATACTACTGCAGAACAGCATCATGCTGCCTCTACATCACACATAAAACTGCATACATAATAATTAAGTGTCTAGTGATCATTTGTCATTTTTAAATACACTGTATTTGCTGTTGTGTAGTGTATACTTGCCCTGTGATCAGTAGTTTGCTGTCTTACAGTGACATCATAGAGATGTCTCGACAGCTAATCAGAAGGCTTAGTGCTGTATAACACTTGCTGCTTATTTTTTCATAGTAGACTAAAATCTGTTCTGTTCCTGGTCCATCAGCAGGTAGTGACATCCTGACCCACATCTGGCTGGTTTACATGTGGCCCAGGATTTGCCGGGATGTGGTGTATACCATGTAAAACTGTGGTGCTGCCTGTGTGAGAGTGACCCAGCAGCATCAGGTCCATCCAGACAAGCCTCAGCTCTGCTAAAGGGTTGCGAGGACCCTGAGGAAAGAGATGATGAGGACACAAAAGGACTGTCCAACCCCAAAAACAAGAGCCTCCAAAGAGATCATCCTCTTCCCTGCCGCCTTGTAAACACCTGCGATGGCTGCACCTTAAAAACATGACAAAACATTACATAAGTATCCATTAACTGACCTGTTTTCTGATTTTAAGCCAAAATATTTTCCATGAAATAGAGAAATAAAACTGAAATTTATATATATATATATATAAAGACGATAATTCTTCCAAACATGTCAGATTACAAAATAACAGTTCATTGATGTATGATAATGTAAAGTTGGTGGAATCTGGCCACGTTTTACTCGACTCTGGATTTTGTTTTGACATAAATCTGATGAAATGCAAATGCTTCCTTTACTCGTAGAAGAGACGGGAGCAACTCCGGCAGATGGCCAGAAGCTGCCCAACGTCTTGGGTGTGATAGTTAAAAGGGCACTTTAATCAAGTAGTTTAACTAATTAGTACTTCTTGAGAGAGTAGAAATATTTAATCATTTAGTCAACTAATAGTGCACATCCCCATTACTTACTGGTGAGGACTCCCCCACACACTGGTCCCACGATGCCCATGAGGAGGATTGCAATGGGCATGAATCGGGCCATCCTGTGCTGACGCAGCGTGGCAAGGGAGAGGAGAGCTGCAGGCAGGTGGAAGACCAGGGAAGAAACCGCTGCCCACAGAAACACTCCATACCACATCTCTGCACAAACACAGTCATGTAGTCAATCATCACTTCATGCTAATCAAATAATGAATCATAAACAGTTCCACATGACGCTGGACCAATTAAATCAGATCATTACATTTTTCATTAACATGATTCTTCATTCCACTCACTACATCTCGTCTGTGAAAAGGATTTTGACAAATATGAGCGACCAATGAAAGGAAATACCTGAATACATAAATATGATACCACGCAGAGGGTTAGGGTTAGTGGCCAGTCTCCACATCTCAACTGAACTGAACACCTATGGGAGACTTCAAAATGACAGTGCTCTCCAACCACCAGCATCAAGATACCAAAGAAAGGAATATCTTTTGGAAATTCCCTCTTCCTTCCGTCAGAAGAGTTTCACACATCAGTACAGTCTACAGGTTCATGGGGAACAAAGAAGATTGAGACTCAAGTCCGAGTCAGGACAGGGCCAAGTCCCATACTTCAGCTTTTGAGTCCAAGACAAGTCACAATATTTTCTTAATCACATTAGCCACCACTTAAAGATGCACACATCATTACAGAAGCAGTTAATATATTACATTTATATTACTGTTTTGTAATATAGGTGTATAATTCTTTCCCAAACTTAATCCATGGAAATGCATAGATTCTCTTGACTAAGATACATCAGTACACAACACAAGGAGTCCACATATCTGTGCTATGGTGTCCACAGTATCTTAAAATGAAAATACATATTGGTCAGTACCATTATATTGTTCTCTTGATTCCATGATTGTACATTTCTGGAATCCAGATGGTTCCATAAGTATTTGGACAGTGACACAATCAAGGGACTATGAATAACAGTCTTTAATTCCTTAATGTGTAATGTCAGTGTTTACACTCACCTCTACATGATATATTTGATCAAAACCTTTGAATTAAAGTTGAAAGATTACAGTCACCTCTATGATTTTGTTATAAACCGATTGGGGAGGTGTAAGGAGGGAAAACTGAAGAAAAAGTGTGACTTAATTGCATTGTTGTGAATGGAACAATGGCTTTAGGCTGAGGAACAAAGATTGGATTTTGCATTAACTTGTTGCTCAATAATCAAATACAAGCAGGTGGATAGTCAGACACGTTCTGGCCTCAGCCTCCCCCACAATACTTAGGAGAGCACACAACTATAGCAGCGCACAGGGATGGAATTCAGCGTTACGTAACGTTATTAAACAGCTAACAACTCACGTTAGAGGTGGTGAATTGAGCTAACCCAAATAACATGGAAACTCCCAACAGCCTCTGTCCACCATCGCTTGGGACAAGTCAGAGTGTTATTTTAACAACAGCTGAGAGTTAGCAGGGAGCGAGCTCGCTTCGCTAATATACAGGAGATATCGAAATAATGCTAACAGTGCGTCCAGCTACTAACCTACAAGGAGACATTTACAAGAGGACTAAGCACATTATAGCACTGAACACGTTTGTAAACAGGGGGAACGTGGAACACGCATTGTGATATTCCTCAACCTATAGTGTGTAAGTCAGCACTGTTTGCAGGTTTTGTAGCTAACAAGCTAGCAAACATTAGCCCACCTGAGAAGTCGCTGAGAGACGTGTCGTTTCCTCGGTGTGTGCCATTTTTCCTCGGCACTAAATTCAACCCGAGTATTTGCTGGACAAAGCCGACCTCACTGTATCTGTCCGTCATGTCTCACACCGACACTGGACGCTGCATGAGGGACAGATGGACAAGAGACGTGGGAAACCATCAGAGTGGTTGCTGTGGGATTTCACAACACTCCATCTCGACGTAACACCAGCTAGCTGCAGGTTTTTACTTCTTCTTCTCTCGGTTTACTGGCGGATCGCAAACAACTTAAGGTGTACACCGCCACCTACTGTACAAGAGTGTCCATCATGTCATTAAACCATAGACTGTATATAAAGAAGGACGTAGTGTCCGTGACGCCACCCGTTGGTTTCTGAAGAGCGAAAATGAGGCTCGTAGTGGGCGTTTCACCCGGCGCCATCTTGCCGGGGCCTGACTCCTCCTAGTTCCTGGCTAACCCATAAATGGGCAAAAAGGAGGCGCGCTAACCGGTTTGCGCCGCAGTGTTGTTGCTCCGGGATGGTCGCGGTCGTAACATCGAACCGAACAGAGGTAAGTTACCCTGAAACTTTACAACAACAAAACCTATTGATTTATTTATTATCATAATTACATATACTTACAAGCCTCAAGTGGTTTTTGATGTTATTGAGGTAATTTACTGTTTATTTAACACGTCTAATGAAGTTTGAAGCAAGTTAACTAGCTTTAGTAAAGAGTTGTGTTTTGTCATTTGATTGTAATTTTAATAAGTTAATATTAATAAGCTGCATGTGATACAGACTTGTATAACCACCATTACTATTACAACCTCTTTTTTTAGCCTGTTATAGAATTCACAGTGAATTAGACTCAGTGTAGATGTGATTATAATCTCTGCACACTACTGTTGTAAACAGTGCTCATATTTATTATATATGTATCTGTTTTAACACTGCGAGAAGTTGAGGGACTTGAAGTGGACTGTTATCAACAGCACTGTGAGAGATTATCACCCTTGAATATTACATATGTGGTAGAAAGACATTATATATATTTGTACAATGTTTATTTCTTTTAGTACATCAGTTTGGCTGAAATCTGTGGTGCTTCCACCTGCTGAACACAGAATAAACTGTAAGTACCCGTCTTGGCTGCTTAACACAGCTGATATTACATGTGTCAAAATTATTGTAATTATTGTATTGTACAGTATCTGTAAATAATCGTGTTTCTCCTCTTTTCCTTAATATCTACAGATGTGACAATGATTTCAGCATAAAACATCCTTTAACATGACTTTTTTCATTTCATGAAGCACTGCAACACCTGATGTCCTCAGAATCCACTGTGGCCGTAGCAACATGGTGGAGATCGGCAGCTTCAGGCTGGTCAACATGATAATAATATTGAGTCAATTTCTATATCCATTGTGGTTGGTAAAATTAACACTATCACAACAATGTTCATCTTTTACTTTCAGATTTGATAAACCTTAGTTAAAAAGTGTTGTCTTTTCTTTTTTGCCATAAGAGACAGAACACGGTCAGCACAGCTATGTCCCTCAGGTTCGTCCGTCCCTAATAAAATGATGACCGATAAGGACAAGGCAAGGATTCAAAAGGAGCAAAAGAAAGCAAAGAAAGAGGCAGAGAAGAGGCAAAAGAAGGAGCTGCAAGAGAAGAAGAGGCAGGAGCAGAGAGACAAACTAGACAGAGAGAAGGAGGAGAAGCGGCAAAGCAAATGAAGAAAATATTTACATTTAGGGCATTTAGCAGATGCTTTTGTCCAAAGCAACTTACAATAAGTACATTTGTCACAAGAGAGAAACCATTCTTAAAAAAATAAAGACATTTGAAATTGAATCAATCATCTCTTGTTTCTTCCTCAATACACCCTGGTGTTCATTTTGTAAGTCATGGTTCCATATAGAGTCAAATATATGATGTGTATATGATGTGATTGAAAGCTAGTAATGTCCAATGGGTGCAGGTCGAGGAGGGCATGCAGTGTCCTCGAGCTCTCTGTCAGGCTCCACCCCTCGCTCCTACTAATGTGGTCACTTCTGATTTTAAAAAACGAGATGTATTTTCAGACTTTCATTCTTCACATTTTAGATTCACATCTAAAAAGAAATGATTGTAGGGCTCATATCATGGAAAACTGTTTGTTTAATATCACATTTAACTGACAGTGTCTGTGATGTCCTATGTGACAGCTTCTGTGATGTCACATGTGACAGTGTCTATGATGTCAAATGTGACAGTGTCTATGATGTCATATTTGACTTTGATTGTTTAATGTAATTTATCTTTACTTCAAAGCCATCACTACCAGGTTCAGTGCCTATAAGAGTTATGGAGGAGACCTTATGAGCACAACAGCTCCAAAACTAGACCACAGATCCACAAATCTTCGATACACGAGACCGTCAGAAGACAGTATATACTTCAGTACACATATATAATACCCCTATATTTGGCCAACATGCCAAAGAACAAGTCAGGAAGGGTAAGGTTTCTAAGCAGGACACATCGACGATTTTATTTTATTTTTCCAATGTTTGTCTCAAACTCAAAAATATTTTTTCTGTGAGGGGATGGACTTTAAATGAACCCATCACATTGGTGCTAATGCTAGAATGCTAGCAGTAGCATACTAGTGATTTTTTTTAATTTGTGTGTGCACTGCGTGGTGAAATCTCTCGCAAGTCACGTAATTAAACGTAAACGTAATTGTTGACAATAATAATAAATATTGTAGTTAATTAGTTATATCATTAGCTATATATTGTTTGTTTTTCATTTAATCAATAATCGTGTAAATCCTGAAACCGTGATATTTCCTCTGGCTCTGCGCCAAAATTTCATATCGTGACATCCATAGTATGTAGAGACTGTATTTAACAGAATTGAAGAAACTGTATTTAAATGTACTGGTGGTTAAATCAATGATTTGTTGGTCTGGTTCATCAACATTTAATTCAAAGTGAGTGTGGGACTGTGTTTTTAACTGTTATATGTTTGTTCGTGTCTTTCAGGTGCCAGACCACGAGAAATTGTTTGAGGACCTCCTTGAGGAAAAGCAGAATTTGGATTCTAAGAATATGCATCTGGCTCATGAAAATGCCAGTCTGAAGATCGCCATGTCCTGCAAAGAAGCTTCATGGAAAAAGGAAAAGGAGAGCATGCAGAATGCAGATTATGAAAAACTCAAGGAAGAACTACAGCTCGACCTTAAGGATGCCAAGAAAGAGTTGAGGCTCCAAGAGAAGGACTACAGGTCCTTGAGTACTCGTTGTCAAAGCCAGCAGGCAGAGATCCACAAGATCAGACGTGACCTCAAGCAAAGGTGCAACCACGTCAATGAGCTGGAGTACTCCATTAAACAGAGGGAACAGGTGATCGACAGGACAGTGCATGAGAAAATGGCACTGGAAGAGGAAATCAATGAGCTCACAACCAAGCTCAAAGCTATGGGGACAAAAGTTCTCCAGAACGAGCCTGACTGGCAGTCAGAAATCAAGGCTCTGAAGCGCGAGCTCAGCCGTGAGCAGGCAGAGAAGGAGGCTGGCTCCAGTAGAATCAAGGAGCTGGAGAGACAGCTCAAGGTCACAGAAGAGAAGTGGGTGACCAAACATGAGGCCAGAATTGTCCAAACGGATCAGCTGATCAACAGTCTCACCAGTCAAAATAAGGCACTGGAAGCCAGCAACAAGAAACTCCTGTCCATGCAGCAAGCCATGGAGGCAAGGATCCTCCAGAACAAGACTGAGTGGGAGACTAAAGTTAACACTCTGGAGGACCATCTCAGTAGTGAGCGGGTGGAGAAGGAGGCTGGCTCCAATCGAATCAAGGAGCTGGAGAGACAGCTCAAGGTCACAGAAGAGAAGTGGGTGACCAAACGTGAGGCCAGAATTGTCTATACGGATCAGGTGATCAACAGTCTCAGCAGTCAGAATATGGCACTGGAAGCCAGCAACCAGAGGCTCATCTCCGTGCAGCAAGCCATCGAGGCAAGGATCCTCCAGAACAAGACTGAGTGGGAGACGAAAGTTAACACTCTGGAGGACCATCTCAGTAGTGAGCAGGCTGAGAAGGAGGCTGGCTTCACAAAAATCAAGGAGCTGGAGAAACTGGTCAGCAATACTGAGCAGATGTGGGCGGCCAAGCATGAGGCAGACATACTAAAGCTGCTCATTCTGAAACAGATCAAGCTTCAGGTAAGTCACATCAGCTCTGTTTGATCTGAATAAGAACTTGTTGCACTTTAAGTTTGTTTCTTATTCAGACTTTTGAAAGAGAAAATATCTAAACACTTGTCGTCTCTGTCTTTTCAGGAACTGGCCTTGATGACCGATAAGGACAAGGCAAGGATTCAAAAGGAGCAAAAGAAAGCAAAGAAAGAGGCAGAGAAGAGGCAAAAGAAGGAGCTGCAAGAGAAGAAGAGGCAGGAGCAGAGAGACAAACTAGACAGAGAGAAGGAGGAGAAGCGGCAAAGGAAATGAAGAAAATATTTACATTTAGGGCATTTAGCAGATGCTTTTGTCCAAAGCAACTTACAATAAGTACATTTGTGACAAGAGAGAAACCATTCTTAAAAAAATAAAGACATTTGAAATTGAATCAATCATCTCTTGTTTCTTCCTCAATACACCCTGGTGTTCATTTTGTAAGTCATGGTTCCATATAGAGTCAAATATATGATGTGTATATGATGTGATTGAAAGCTAGTAATGTCCAATGGGTGCAGGTCGAGGAGGGCATGCAGTGTCCTCGAGCTCTCAGTCAGGCTCCACCCCTCGCTCCTACTAATGTGGTCGCTTCTGATTTTAAAAAACGAGATGTATTTTCAGACTTTCATTCTTCACATTTTAGATTCACATCTAAAAAGAAATGATTGTAGGGCTCATATCATGGAAAACTGTTTGTTTAATATCACATTTAACTGACAGTGTCTGTGATGTCCTATGTGACAGCTTCTGTGATGTCACATGTGACAGTGTCTATGATGTCAAATGTGACAGTGTCTATGATGTCATATTTGACTTTGATTGTTTAATGTAATTTATCTTTACTTCAAAGCCATCACTACCAGGTTCAGTGCCTATAAGAGTTATGGAGGAGACCTTATGAGCACAACAGCTCCAAAACTAGACCACAGATCCACAAATCTTCGATACACGAGACCGTCAGAAGACAGTATATACTTCAGTACACATATATAATACCCCTATATTTGGCCAACATGCCAAAGAACAAGTCAGGAAGGGTAAGGTTTCTAAGCAGGACACATCGACGATTTTATTTTATTTTTCCAATGTTTGTCTCAAACTCAAAAATATTTTTTCTGTGAGGGGATGGACTTTAAATGAACCCATCACATTGGTGCTAATGCTAGAATGCTAGCAGTAGCATACTAGTGATTTTTTTTAATTTGTGTGTGCACTGCGTGGTGAAATCTCTCGCAAGTCACGTAATTAAACGTAAACGTAATTGTTGACAATAATAATAAATATTGTAGTTAATTAGTTATATCATTAGCTATATATTGTTTGTTTTTCATTTAATCAATAATCGTGTAAATCCTGAAACCGTGACATTTCCTCTGGCTCTGCGCCAAAATTTCATATCGTGACATCCATAGTATGTAGAGACTGTATTTAACAGAATTGAAGAAACTGTATTTAAATGTACTGGTGGTTAAATCAATGATTTGTTGGTCTGGTTCATCAACATTTAATTCAAAGTGAGTGTGGGACTGTGTTTTTAACTGTTATATGTTTGTTCGTGTCTTTCAGGTGCCAGACCACGAGAAATTGTTTGAGGACCTCCTTGAGGAAAAGCAGAATTTGGATTCTAAGAATATGCATCTGGCTCATGAAAATGCCAGTCTGAAGATCGCCATGTCCTGCAAAGAAGCTTCATGGAAAAAGGAAAAGGAGAGCATGCAGAATGCAGATTATGAAAAACTCAAGGAAGAACTACAGCTCGACCTTAAGGATGCCAAGAAAGAGTTGAGGCTCCAAGAGAAGGACTACAGGTCCTTGAGTACTCGTTGTCAAAGCCAGCAGGCAGAGATCCACAAGATCAGACGTGACCTCAAGCAAAGGTGCAACCACGTCAATGAGCTGGAGTACTCCATTAAACAGAGGGAACAGGTGATCGACAGGACAGTGCATGAGAAAATGGCACTGGAAGAGGAAATCAATGAGCTCACAACCAAGCTCAAAGCTATGGGGACAAAAGTTCTCCAGAACGAGCCTGACTGGCAGTCAGAAATCAAGGCTCTGAAGCGCGAGCTCAGCCGTGAGCAGGCAGAGAAGGAGGCTGGCTCCAGTAGAATCAAGGAGCTGGAGAGACAGCTCAAGGTCACAGAAGAGAAGTGGGTGACCAAACATGAGGCCAGAATTGTCCAAACGGATCAGCTGATCAACAGTCTCACCAGTCAAAATAAGGCACTGGAAGCCAGCAACAAGAAACTCCTGTCCATGCAGCAAGCCATGGAGGCAAGGATCCTCCAGAACAAGACTGAGTGGGAGACTAAAGTTAACACTCTGGAGGACCATCTCAGTAGTGAGCGGGTGGAGAAGGAGGCTGGCTCCAATCGAATCAAGGAGCTGGAGAGACAGCTCAAGGTCACAGAAGAGAAGTGGGTGACCAAACGTGAGGCCAGAATTGTCTATACGGATCAGGTGATCAACAGTCTCAGCAGTCAGAATATGGCACTGGAAGCCAGCAACCAGAGGCTCATCTCCGTGCAGCAAGCCATCGAGGCAAGGATCCTCCAGAACAAGACTGAGTGGGAGACGAAAGTTAACACTCTGGAGGACCATCTCAGTAGTGAGCAGGCTGAGAAGGAGGCTGGCTTCACAAAAATCAAGGAGCTGGAGAAACTGGTCAGCAATACTGAGCAGATGTGGGCGGCCAAGCATGAGGCAGACATACTAAAGCTGCTCATTCTGAAACAGATCAAGCTTCAGGTAAGTCACATCAGCTCTGTTTGATCTGAATAAGAACTTGTTGCACTTTAAGTTTGTTTCTTATTCAGACTTTCGAAAGAGAAAATATCTAAACACTTGTCGTCTCTGTCTTTTCAGGAACTGGCCTTGATGACCGATAAGGACAAGGCAAGGATTCAAAAGGAGCAAAAGAAAGCAAAGAAAGAGGCAGAGAAGAGGCAAAAGAAGGAGCTGCAAGAGAAGAAGAGGCAGGAGCAGAGAGACAAACTAGACAGAGAGAAGGAGGAGAAGCGGCAAAGGAAATGAAGAAAATATTTACATTTAGGGCATTTAGCAGATGCTTTTGTCCAAAGCAACTTACAATAAGTACATTTGTGACAAGAGAGAAACCATTCTTAAAAAAATAAAGACATTTGAAATTGAATCAATCATCTCTTGTTTCTTCCTCAATACACCCTGGTGTTCATTTTGTAAGTCATGGTTCCATATAGAGTCAAATATATGATGTGTATATGATGTGATTGAAAGCTAGTAATGTCCAATGGGTGCAGGTCGAGGAGGGCATGCAGTGTCCTCGAGCTCTCAGTCAGGCTCCACCCCTCGCTCCTACTAATGTGGTCACTTCTGATTTTAAAAAACGAGATGTTTTTTCAGACTTTCATTCTTCACATTTTAGATTCACATCTAAAAAGAAATGATTGTAGGGCTCATATCATGGAAAACTGTTTGTTTAATATCACATTTAACTGACAGTGTCTGTGATGTCCTATGTGACAGCTTCTGTGATGTCACATGTGACAGTGTCTATGATGTCAAATGTGACAGTGTCTATGATGTCATATTTGACTTTGATTGTTTAATGTAATTTATCTTTACTTCAAAGCTATCACTACCAGGTTCAGTGCCTATAAGAGTTATGGAGGAGACCTTATGAGCACAACAGCTCCAAAACTAGACCACAGATCCACAAATCTTCGATACACGAGACCGTCAGAAGACAGTATATACTTCAGTACACATATATAATACCCCTATATTTGGCCAACATGCCAAAGAACAAGTCAGGAAGGGTAAGGTTTCTAAGCAGGACACATCGACGATTTTATTTTATTTTTCCAATGTTTGTCTCAAACTCAAAAATATTTTTTCTGTGAGGGGATGGACTTTAAATGAACCCATCACATTGGTGCTAATGCTAGAATGCTAGCAGTAGCATACTAGTGATTTTTTTAAATTTGTGTGTGCACTGCGTGGTGAAATCTCTCGCAAGTCACGTAATTAAACGTAAACGTAATTGTTGACAATAATAATAAATATTGTAGTTAATTAGTTATATCATTAGCTATATATTGTTTGTTTTTCATTTAATCAATAATCGTGTAAATCCTGAAACCGTGACATTTCCTCTGGCTCTGCGCCAAAATTTCATATCGTGACATCCATAGTATGTAGAGACTGTATTTAACAGAATTGAAGAAACTGTATTTAAATGTACTGGTGGTTAAATCAATGATTTGTTGGTCTGGTTCATCAACATTTAATTCAAAGTGAGTGTGGGACTGTGTTTTTAACTGTTATATGTTTGTTCGTGTCTTTCAGGTGCCAGACCACGAGAAATTGTTTGAGGACCTCCTTGAGGAAAAGCAGAATTTGGATTCTAAGAATATGCATCTGGCTCATGAAAATGCCAGTCTGAAGATCGCCATGTCCTGCAAAGAAGCTTCATGGAAAAAGGAAAAGGAGAGCATGCAGAATGCAGATTATGAAAAACTCAAGGAAGAACTACAGCTCGACCTTAAGGATGCCAAGAAAGAGTTGAGGCTCCAAGAGAAGGACTACAGGTCCTTGAGTACTCGTTGTCAAAGCCAGCAGGCAGAGATCCACAAGATCAGACGTGACCTCAAGCAAAGGTGCAACCACGTCAATGAGCTGGAGTACTCCATTAAACAGAGGGAACAGGTGATCGACAGGACAGTGCATGAGAAAATGGCACTGGAAGAGGAAATCAATGAGCTCACAACCAAGCTCAAAGCTATGGGGACAAAAGTTCTCCAGAACGAGCCTGACTGGCAGTCAGAAATCAAGGCTCTGAAGCGCGAGCTCAGCCGTGAGCAGGCAGAGAAGGAGGCTGGCTCCAGTAGAATCAAGGAGCTGGAGAGACAGCTCAAGGTCACAGAAGAGAAGTGGGTGACCAAACATGAGGCCAGAATTGTCCAAACGGATCAGCTGATCAACAGTCTCACCAGTCAAAATAAGGCACTGGAAGCCAGCAACAAGAAACTCCTGTCCATGCAGCAAGCCATGGAGGCAAGGATCCTCCAGAACAAGACTGAGTGGGAGACTAAAGTTAACACTCTGGAGGACCATCTCAGTAGTGAGCGGGTGGAGAAGGAGGCTGGCTCCAATCGAATCAAGGAGCTGGAGAGACAGCTCAAGGTCACAGAAGAGAAGTGGGTGACCAAACGTGAGGCCAGAATTGTCTATACGGATCAGGTGATCAACAGTCTCAGCAGTCAGAATATGGCACTGGAAGCCAGCAACCAGAGGCTCATCTCCGTGCAGCAAGCCATCGAGGCAAGGATCCTCCAGAACAAGACTGAGTGGGAGACGAAAGTTAACACTCTGGAGGACCATCTCAGTAGTGAGCAGGCTGAGAAGGAGGCTGGCTTCACAAAAATCAAGGAGCTGGAGAAACTGGTCAGCAATACTGAGCAGATGTGGGCGGCCAAGCATGAGGCAGACATACTAAAGCTGCTCATTCTGAAACAGATCAAGCTTCAGGTAAGTCACATCAGCTCTGTTTGATCTGAATAAGAACTTGTTGCACTTTAAGTTTGTTTCTTATTCAGACTTTCGAAAGAGAAAATATCTAAACACTTGTCGTCTCTGTCTTTTCAGGAACTGGCCTTGATGACCGATAAGGACAAGGCAAGGATTCAAAAGGAGCAAAAGAAAGCAAAGAAAGAGGCAGAGAAGAGGCAAAAGAAGGAGCTGCAAGAGAAGAAGAGGCAGGAGCAGAGAGACAAACTAGACAGAGAGAAGGAGGAGAAGCGGCAAAGGAAATGAAGAAAATATTTACATTTAGGGCATTTAGCAGATGCTTTTGTCCAAAGCAACTTACAATAAGTACATTTGTGACAAGAGAGAAACCATTCTTAAAAAAATAAAGACATTTGAAATTGAATCAATCATCTCTTGTTTCTTCCTCAATACACCCTGGTGTTCATTTTGTAAGTCATGGTTCCATATAGAGTCAAATATATGATGTGTATATGATGTGATTGAAAGCTAGTAATGTCCAATGGGTGCAGGTCGAGGAGGGCATGCAGTGTCCTCGAGCTCTCAGTCAGGCTCCACCCCTCGCTCCTACTAATGTGGTCACTTCTGATTTTAAAAAACGAGATGTATTTTCAGACTTTCATTCTTCACATTTTAGATTCACATCTAAAAAGAAATGATTGTAGGGCTCATATCATGGAAAACTGTTTGTTTAATATCACATTTAACTGACAGTGTCTGTGATGTCCTATGTGACAGCTTCTGTGATGTCACATGTGACAGTGTCTATGATGTCAAATGTGACAGTGTCTATGATGTCATATTTGACTTTGATTGTTTAATGTAATTTATCTTTACTTCAAAGCCATCACTACCAGGTTCAGTGCCTATAAGAGTTATGGAGGAGACCTTATGAGCACAACAGCTCCAAAACTAGACCACAGATCCACAAATCTTCGA
This sequence comes from Paralichthys olivaceus, assembly GCF_024713975.1. NCBI lineage: Eukaryota > Metazoa > Chordata > Actinopteri > Pleuronectiformes > Paralichthyidae > Paralichthys > Paralichthys olivaceus. The sequence continues at coordinate 26,435,700 of NC_091102.1, forward strand.
TACACGAGACCGTCAGAAGACAGTATATACTTCAGTACACATATATAATACCCCTATATTTGGCCAACATGCCAAAGAACAAGTCAGGAAGGGTAAGGTTTCTAAGCAGGACACATCGACGATTTTATTTTATTTTTCCAATGTTTGTCTCAAACTCAAAAATATTTTTTCTGTGAGGGGATGGACTTTAAATGAACCCATCACATTGGTGCTAATGCTAGAATGCTAGCAGTAGCATACTAGTGATTTTTTTTAATTTGTGTGTGCACTGCGTGGTGAAATCTCTCGCAAGTCACGTAATTAAACGTAAACGTAATTGTTGACAATAATAATAAATATTGTAGTTAATTAGTTATATCATTAGCTATATATTGTTTGTTTTTCATTTAATCAATAATCGTGTAAATCCTGAAACCGTGATATTTCCTCTGGCTCTGCGCCAAAATTTCATATCGTGACATCCATAGTATGTAGAGACTGTATTTAACAGAATTGAAGAAACTGTATTTAAATGTACTGGTGGTTAAATCAATGATTTGTTGGTCTGGTTCATCAACATTTAATTCAAAGTGAGTGTGGGACTGTGTTTTTAACTGTTATATGTTTGTTCGTGTCTTTCAGGTGCCAGACCACGAGAAATTGTTTGAGGACCTCCTTGAGGAAAAGCAGAATTTGGATTCTAAGAATATGCATCTGGCTCATGAAAATGCCAGTCTGAAGATCGCCATGTCCTGCAAAGAAGCTTCATGGAAAAAGGAAAAGGAGAGCATGCAGAATGCAGATTATGAAAAACTCAAGGAAGAACTACAGCTCGACCTTAAGGATGCCAAGAAAGAGTTGAGGCTCCAAGAGAAGGACTACAGGTCCTTGAGTACTCGTTGTCAAAGCCAGCAGGCAGAGATCCACAAGATCAGACGTGACCTCAAGCAAAGGTGCAACCACGTCAATGAGCTGGAGTACTCCATTAAACAGAGGGAACAGGTGATCGACAGGACAGTGCATGAGAAAATGGCACTGGAAGAGGAAATCAATGAGCTCACAACCAAGCTCAAAGCTATGGGGACAAAAGTTCTCCAGAACGAGCCTGACTGCCAGTCAGAAATCAAGGCTCTGAAGCACGAGCTCAGCCGTGAGCAGGCAGAGAAGGAGGCTGGCTCCAGTAGAATCAAGGAGCTGGAGAGACAGCTCAAGGTCACAGAAGAGAAGTGGGTGACCAAACATGAGGCCAGAATTGTCCAAACGGATCAGCTGATCAACAGTCTCACCAGTCAAAATAAGGCACTGGAAGCCAGCAACAAGAAACTCCTGTCCATGCAGCAAGCCATGGAGGCAAGGATCCTCCAGAACAAGACTGAGTGGGAGACTAAAGTTAACACTCTGGAGGACCATCTCAGTAGTGAGCGGGTGGAGAAGGAGGCTGGCTCCAATCGAATCAAGGAGCTGGAGAGACAGCTCAAGGTCACAGAAGAGAAGTGGGTGACCAAACGTGAGGCCAGAATTGTCTATACGGATCAGGTGATCAACAGTCTCAGCAGTCAGAATATGGCACTGGAAGCCAGCAACCAGAGGCTCATCTCCGTGCAGCAAGCCATCGAGGCAAGGATCCTCCAGAACAAGACTGAGTGGGAGACGAAAGTTAACACTCTGGAGGACCATCTCAGTAGTGAGCAGGCTGAGAAGGAGGCTGGCTTCACAAAAATCAAGGAGCTGGAGAAACTGGTCAGCAATACTGAGCAGATGTGGGCGGCCAAGCATGAGGCAGACATACTAAAGCTGCTCATTCTGAAACAGATCAAGCTTCAGGTAAGTCACATCAGCTCTGTTTGATCTGAATAAGAACTTGTTGCACTTTAAGTTTGTTTCTTATTCAGACTTTTGAAAGAGAAAATATCTAAACACTTGTCGTCTCTGTCTTTTCAGGAACTGGCCTTGATGACCGATAAGGACAAGGCAAGGATTCAAAAGGAGCAAAAGAAAGCAAAGAAAGAGGCAGAGAAGAGGCAAAAGAAGGAGCTGCAAGAGAAGAAGAGGCAGGAGCAGAGAGACAAACTAGACAGAGAGAAGGAGGAGAAGCGGCAAAGGAAATGAAGAAAATATTTACATTTAGGGCATTTAGCAGATGCTTTTGTCCAAAGCAACTTACAATAAGTACATTTGTGACAAGAGAGAAACCATTCTTAAAAAAATAAAGACATTTGAAATTGAATCAATCATCTCTTGTTTCTTCCTCAATACACCCTGGTGTTCATTTTGTAAGTCATGGTTCCATATAGAGTCAAATATATGATGTGTATATGATGTGATTGAAAGCTAGTAATGTCCAATGGGTGCAGGTCGAGGAGGGCATGCAGTGTCCTCGAGCTCTCAGTCAGGCTCCACCCCTCGCTCCTACTAATGTGGTCACTTCTGATTTTAAAAAACGAGATGTTTTTTCAGACTTTCATTCTTCACATTTTAGATTCACATCTAAAAAGAAATGATTGTAGGGCTCATATCATGGAAAACTGTTTGTTTAATATCACATTTAACTGACAGTGTCTGTGATGTCCTATGTGACAGCTTCTGTGATGTCACATGTGACAGTGTCTATGATGTCAAATGTGACAGTGTCTATGATGTCATATTTGACTTTGATTGTTTAATGTAATTTATCTTTACTTCAAAGCCATCACTACCAGGTTCAGTGCCTATAAGAGTTATGGAGGAGACCTTATGAGCACAACAGCTCCAAAACTAGACCACAGATCCACAAATCTTCGATACACGAGACCGTCAGAAGACAGTATATACTTCAGTACACATATATAATACCCCTATATTTGGCCAACATGCCAAAGAACAAGTCAGGAAGGGTAAGGTTTCTAAGCAGGACACATCGACGATTTTATTTTATTTTTCCAATGTTTGTCTCAAACTCAAAAATATTTTTTCTGTGAGGGGATGGACTTTAAATGAACCCATCACATTGGTGCTAATGCTAGAATGCTAGCAGTAGCATACTAGTGATTTTTTTAAATTTGTGTGTGCACTGCGTGGTGAAATCTCTCGCAAGTCACGTAATTAAACGTAAACGTAATTGTTGACAATAATAATAAATATTGTAGTTAATTAGTTATATCATTAGCTATATATTGTTTGTTTTTCATTTAATCAATAATCGTGTAAATCCTGAAACCGTGACATTTCCTCTGGCTCTGCGCCAAAATTTCATATCGTGACATCCATAGTATGTAGAGACTGTATTTAACAGAATTGAAGAAACTGTATTTAAATGTACTGGTGGTTAAATCAATGATTTGTTGGTCTGGTTCATCAACATTTAATTCAAAGTGAGTGTGGGACTGTGTTTTTAACTGTTATATGTTTGTTCGTGTCTTTCAGGTGCCAGACCACGAGAAATTGTTTGAGGACCTCCTTGAGGAAAAGCAGAATTTGGATTCTAAGAATATGCATCTGGCTCATGAAAATGCCAGTCTGAAGATCGCCATGTCCTGCAAAGAAGCTTCATGGAAAAAGGAAAAGGAGAGCATGCAGAATGCAGATTATGAAAAACTCAAGGAAGAACTACAGCTCGACCTTAAGGATGCCAAGAAAGAGTTGAGGCTCCAAGAGAAGGACTACAGGTCCTTGAGTACTCGTTGTCAAAGCCAGCAGGCAGAGATCCACAAGATCAGACGTGACCTCAAGCAAAGGTGCAACCACGTCAATGAGCTGGAGTACTCCATTAAACAGAGGGAACAGGTGATCGACAGGACAGTGCATGAGAAAATGGCACTGGAAGAGGAAATCAATGAGCTCACAACCAAGCTCAAAGCTATGGGGACAAAAGTTCTCCAGAACGAGCCTGACTGGCAGTCAGAAATCAAGGCTCTGAAGCACGAGCTCAGCCGTGAGCAGGCAGAGAAGGAGGCTGGCTCCAGTAGAATCAAGGAGCTGGAGAGACAGCTCAAGGTCACAGAAGAGAAGTGGGTGACCAAACATGAGGCCAGAATTGTCCAAACGGATCAGCTGATCAACAGTCTCACCAGTCAAAATAAGGCACTGGAAGCCAGCAACAAGAAACTCCTGTCCATGCAGCAAGCCATGGAGGCAAGGATCCTCCAGAACAAGACTGAGTGGGAGACTAAAGTTAACACTCTGGAGGACCATCTCAGTAGTGAGCGGGTGGAGAAGGAGGCTGGCTCCAATCGAATCAAGGAGCTGGAGAGACAGCTCAAGGTCACAGAAGAGAAGTGGGTGACCAAACGTGAGGCCAGAATTGTCTATACGGATCAGGTGATCAACAGTCTCAGCAGTCAGAATATGGCACTGGAAGCCAGCAACCAGAGGCTCATCTCCGTGCAGCAAGCCATCGAGGCAAGGATCCTCCAGAACAAGACTGAGTGGGAGACGAAAGTTAACACTCTGGAGGACCATCTCAGTAGTGAGCAGGCTGAGAAGGAGGCTGGCTTCACAAAAATCAAGGAGCTGGAGAAACTGGTCAGCAATACTGAGCAGATGTGGGCGGCCAAGCATGAGGCAGACATACTAAAGCTGCTCATTCTGAAACAGATCAAGCTTCAGGTAAGTCACATCAGCTCTGTTTGATCTGAATAAGAACTTGTTGCACTTTAAGTTTGTTTCTTATTCAGACTTTTGAAAGAGAAAATATCTAAACACTTGTCGTCTCTGTCTTTTCAGGAACTGGCCTTGATGACCGATAAGGACAAGGCAAGGATTCAAAAGGAGCAAAAGAAAGCAAAGAAAGAGGCAGAGAAGAGGCAAAAGAAGGAGCTGCAAGAGAAGAAGAGGCAGGAGCAGAGAGACAAACTAGACAGAGAGAAGGAGGAGAAGCGGCAAAGGAAATGAAGAAAATATTTACATTTAGGGCATTTAGCAGATGCTTTTGTCCAAAGCAACTTACAATAAGTACATTTGTCACAAGAGAGAAACCATTCTTAAAAAAATAAAGACATTTGAAATTGAATCAATCATCTCTTGTTTCTTCCTCAATACACCCTGGTGTTCATTTTGTAAGTCATGGTTCCATATAGAGTCAAATATATGATGTGTATATGATGTGATTGAAAGCTAGTAATGTCCAATGGGTGCAGGTCGAGGAGGGCATGCAGTGTCCTCGAGCTCTCAGTCAGGCTCCACCCCTCGCTCCTACTAATGTGGTCACTTCTGATTTTAAAAAACGAGATGTATTTTCAGACTTTCATTCTTCACATTTTAGATTCACATCTAAAAAGAAATGATTGTAGGGCTCATATCATGGAAAACTGTTTGTTTAATATCACATTTAACTGACAGTGTCTGTGATGTCCCATGTGACAGCTTCTGTGATGTCACATGTGACAGTGTCTATGATGTCAAATGTGACAGTGTCTATGATGTCATATTTGACTTTGATTGTTTAATGTAATTTATCTTTACTTCAAAGCCATCACTACCAGGTTCAGTGCCTATAAGAGTTATGGAGGAGACCTTATGAGCACAACAGCTCCAAAACTAGACCACAGATCCACAAATCTTCGATACACGAGACCGTCAGAAGACAGTATATACTTCAGTACACATATATAATACCCCTATATTTGGCCAACATGCCAAAGAACAAGTCAGGAAGGGTAAGGTTTCTAAGCAGGACACATCGACGATTTTATTTTATTTTTCCAATGTTTGTCTCAAACTCAAAAATATTTTTTCTGTGAGGGGATGGACTTTAAATGAACCCATCACATTGGTGCTAATGCTAGAATGCTAGCAGTAGCATACTAGTGATTTTTTTTAATTTGTGTGTGCACTGCGTGGTGAAATCTCTCGCAAGTCACGTAATTAAACGTAAACGTAATTGTTGACAATAATAATAAATATTGTAGTTAATTAGTTATATCATTAGCTATATATTGTTTGTTTTTCATTTAATCAATAATCGTGTAAATCCTGAAACCGTGATATTTCCTCTGGCTCTGCGCCAAAATTTCATATCGTGACATCCATAGTATGTAGAGACTGTATTTAACAGAATTGAAGAAACTGTATTTAAATGTACTGGTGGTTAAATCAATGATTTGTTGGTCTGGTTCATCAACATTTAATTCAAAGTGAGTGTGGGACTGTGTTTTTAACTGTTATATGTTTGTTCGTGTCTTTCAGGTGCCAGACCACGAGAAATTGTTTGAGGACCTCCTTGAGGAAAAGCAGAATTTGGATTCTAAGAATATGCATCTGGCTCATGAAAATGCCAGTCTGAAGATCGCCATGTCCTGCAAAGAAGCTTCATGGAAAAAGGAAAAGGAGAGCATGCAGAATGCAGATTATGAAAAACTCAAGGAAGAACTACAGCTCGACCTTAAGGATGCCAAGAAAGAGTTGAGGCTCCAAGAGAAGGACTACAGGTCCTTGAGTACTCGTTGTCAAAGCCAGCAGGCAGAGATCCACAAGATCAGACGTGACCTCAAGCAAAGGTGCAACCACGTCAATGAGCTGGAGTACTCCATTAAACAGAGGGAACAGGTGATCGACAGGACAGTGCATGAGAAAATGGCACTGGAAGAGGAAATCAATGAGCTCACAACCAAGCTCAAAGCTATGGGGACAAAAGTTCTCCAGAACGAGCCTGACTGGCAGTCAGAAATCAAGGCTCTGAAGCACGAGCTCAGCCGTGAGCAGGCAGAGAAGGAGGCTGGCTCCAGTAGAATCAAGGAGCTGGAGAGACAGCTCAAGGTCACAGAAGAGAAGTGGGTGACCAAACATGAGGCCAGAATTGTCCAAACGGATCAGCTGATCAACAGTCTCACCAGTCAAAATAAGGCACTGGAAGCCAGCAACAAGAAACTCCTGTCCATGCAGCAAGCCATGGAGGCAAGGATCCTCCAGAACAAGACTGAGTGGGAGACTAAAGTTAACACTCTGGAGGACCATCTCAGTAGTGAGCGGGTGGAGAAGGAGGCTGGCTCCAATCGAATCAAGGAGCTGGAGAGACAGCTCAAGGTCACAGAAGAGAAGTGGGTGACCAAACATGAGGCCAGAATTGTCTATACGGATCAGGTGATCAACAGTCTCAGCAGTCAGAATATGGCACTGGAAGCCAGCAACCAGAGGCTCATCTCCGTGCAGCAAGCCATCGAGGCAAGGATCCTCCAGAACAAGACTGAGTGGGAGACGAAAGTTAACACTCTGGAGGACCATCTCAGTAGTGAGCAGGCTGAGAAGGAGGCTGGCTTCACAAAAATCAAGGAGCTGGAGAAACTGGTCAGCAATACTGAGCAGATGTGGGCGGCCAAGCATGAGGCAGACATACTAAAGCTGCTCATTCTGAAACAGATCAAGCTTCAGGTAAGTCACATCAGCTCTGTTTGATCTGAATAAGAACTTGTTGCACTTTAAGTTTGTTTCTTATTCAGACTTTCGAAAGAGAAAATATCTAAACACTTGTCGTCTCTGTCTTTTCAGGAACTGGCCTTGATGACCGATAAGGACAAGGCAAGGATTCAAAAGGAGCAAAAGAAAGCAAAGAAAGAGGCAGAGAAGAGGCAAAAGAAGGAGCTGCAAGAGAAGAAGAGGCAGGAGCAGAGAGACAAACTAGACAGAGAGAAGGAGGAGAAGCGGCAAAGGAAATGAAGAAAATATTTACATTTAGGGCATTTAGCAGATGCTTTTGTCCAAAGCAACTTACAATAAGTACATTTGTGACAAGAGAGAAACCATTCTTAAAAAAATAAAGACATTTGAAATTGAATCAATCATCTCTTGTTTCTTCCTCAATACACCCTGGTGTTCATTTTGTAAGTCATGGTTCCATATAGAGTCAAATATATGATGTGTATATGATGTGATTGAAAGCTAGTAATGTCCAATGGGTGCAGGTCGAGGAGGGCATGCAGTGTCCTCGAGCTCTCAGTCAGGCTCCACCCCTCGCTCCTACTAATGTGGTCGCTTCTGATTTTAAAAAACGAGATGTATTTTCAGACTTTCATTCTTCACATTTTAGATTCACATCTAAAAAGAAATGATTGTAGGGCTCATATCATGGAAAACTGTTTGTTTAATATCACATTTAACTGACAGTGTCTGTGATGTCCCATGTGACAGCTTCTGTGATGTCACATGTGACAGTGTCTATGATGTCAAATGTGACAGTGTCTATGATGTCATATTTGACTTTGATTGTTTAATGTAATTTATCTTTACTTCAAAGCCATCACTACCAGGTTCAGTGCCTATAAGAGTTATGGAGGAGACCTTATGAGCACAACAGCTCCAAAACTAGACCACAGATCCACAAATCTTCGATACACGAGACCGTCAGAAGACAGTATATACTTCAGTACACATATATAATACCCCTATATTTAGCCAACATGCCAAAGAACAAGTCAGGAAGGGTAAGGTTTCTAAGCAGGACACATCGACGATTTTATTTTATTTTTCCAATGTTTGTCTCAAACTCAAAAATATTTTTTCTGTGAGGGGATGGACTTTAAATGAACCCATCACATTGGTGCTAATGCTAGAATGCTAGCAGTAGCATACTAGTGATTTTTTTAAATTTGTGTGTGCACTGCGTGGTGAAATCTCTCGCAAGTCACGTAATTAAACGTAAACGTAATTGTTGACAATAATAATAAATATTGTAGTTAATTAGTTATATCATTAGCTATATATTGTTTGTTTTTCATTTGATCAATAATCGTGTAAATCCTGAAACCGTGACATTTCCTCTGGCTCTGCGCCAAAATTTCATATCGTGACATCCATAGTATGTAGAGACTGTATTTAACAGAATTGAAGAAACTGTATTTAAATGTACTGGTGGTTAAATCAATGATTTGTTGGTCTGGTTCATCAACATTTAATTCAAAGTGAGTGTGGGACTGTGTTTTTAACTGTTATATGTTTGTTCGTGTCTTTCAGGTGCCAGACCACGAGAAATTGTTTGAGGACCTCCTTGAGGAAAAGCAGAATTTGGATTCTAAGAATATGCATCTGGCTCATGAAAATGCCAGTCTGAAGATCGCCATGTCCTGCAAAGAAGCTTCATGGAAAAAAGAAAAGGAGAGCATGCAGAATGCAGATTATGAAAAACTCAAGGAAGAACTACAGCTCGACCTTCAGGATGCCAAGAAAGAGTTGAGGCTCCAAGAGAAGGACTACAGGTCCTTGAGTACTCGTTGTCAAAGCCAGCAGGCAGAGATCCACAAGATCAGACGTGACCTCAAGCAAAGGTGCAACCACGTCAATGAGCTGGAGTACTCCATTAAACAGAGGGAACAGGTGATCGACAGGACAGTGCATGAGAAAATGGCACTGGAAGAGGAAATCAATGAGCTCACAACCAAGCTCAAAGCTATGGGGACAAAAGTTCTCCAGAACGAGCCTGACTGGCAGTCAGAAATCAAGGCTCTGAAGCACGAGCTCAGCCGTGAGCAGGCAGAGAAGGAGGCTGGCTCCAGTAGAATCAAGGAGCTGGAGAGACAGCTCAAGGTCACAGAAGAGAAGTGGGTGACCAAACATGAGGCCAGAATTGTCCAAACGGATCAGCTGATCAACAGTCTCACCAGTCAAAATAAGGCACTGGAAGCCAGCAACAAGAAACTCCTGTCCATGCAGCAAGCCATGGAGGCAAGGATCCTCCAGAACAAGTCTGAGTGGGAGACTAAAGTTAACACTCTGGAGGACCATCTCAGTAGTGAGCGGGTGGAGAAGGAGGCTGGCTCCAATCGAATCAAGGAGCTGGAGAGACAGCTCAAGGTCACAGAAGAGAAGTGGGTGACCAAACGTGAGGCCAGAATTGTCTATACGGATCAGGTGATCAACAGTCTCAGCAGTCAGAATATGGCACTGGAAGCCAGCAACCAGAGGCTCATCTCCGTGCAGCAAGCCATCGAGGCAAGGATCCTCCAGAACAAGACTGAGTGGGAGACGAAAGTTAACACTCTGGAGGACCATCTCAGTAGTGAGCAGGCTGAGAAGGAGGCTGGCTTCACAAAAATCAAGGAGCTGGAGAAACTGGTCAGCAATACTGAGCAGATGTGGGCGGCCAAGCATGAGGCAGACATACTAAAGCTGCTCATTCTGAAACAGATCAAGCTTCAGGTAAGTCACATCAGCTCTGTTTGATCTGAATAAGAACTTGTTGCACTTTAAGTTTGTTTCTTATTCAGACTTTCGAAAGAGAAAATATCTAAACACTTGTCGTCTCTGTCTTTTCAGGAACTGGCCTTGATGACCGATAAGGACAAGGCAAGGATTCAAAAGGAGCAAAAGAAAGCAAAGAAAGAGGCAGAGAAGAGGCAAAAGAAGGAGCTGCAAGAGAAGAAGAGGCAGGAGCAGAGAGACAAACTAGACAGAGAGAAGGAGGAGAAGCGGCAAAGGAAATGAAGAAAATATTTACATTTAGGGCATTTAGCAGATGCTTTTGTCCAAAGCAACTTACAATAAGTACATTTGTCACAAGAGAGAAACCATTCTTAAAAAAATAAAGACATTTGAAATTGAATCAATCATCTCTTGTTTCTTCCTCAATACACCCTGGTGTTCATTTTGTAAGTCATGGTTCCATATAGAGTCAAATATATGATGTGTATATGATGTGATTGAAAGCTAGTAATGTCCAATGGGTGCAGGTCGAGGAGGGCATGCAGTGTCCTCGAGCTCTCAGTCAGGCTCCACCCCTCGCTCCTACTAATGTGGTCACTTCTGATTTTAAAAAACGAGATGTATTTTCAGACTTTCATTCTTCACATTTTAGATTCACATCTAAAAAGAAATGATTGTAGGGCTCATATCATGGAAAACTGTTTGTTTAATATCACATTTAACTGACAGTGTCTGTGATGTCCCATGTGACAGCTTCTGTGATGTCACATGTGACAGTGTCTATGATGTCAAATGTGACAGTGTCTATGATGTCATATTTGACTTTGATTGTTTAATGTAATTTATCTTTACTTCAAAGCCATCACTACCAGGTTCAGTGCCTATAAGAGTTATGGAGGAGACCTTATGAGCACAACAGCTCCAAAACTAGACCACAGATCCACAAATCTTCGATACACGAGACCGTCAGAAGACAGTATATACTTCAGTACACATATATAATACCCCTATATTTAGCCAACATGCCAAAGAACAAGTCAGGAAGGGTAAGGTTTCTAAGCAGGACACATCGACGATTTTATTTTATTTTTCCAATGTTTGTCTCAAACTCAAAAATATTTTTTCTGTGAGGGGATGGACTTTAAATGAACCCATCACATTGGTGCTAATGCTAGAATGCTAGCAGTAGCATACTAGTGATTTTTTTAAATTTGTGTGTGCACTGCGTGGTGAAATCTCTCGCAAGTCACGTAATTAAACGTAAACGTAATTGTTGACAATAATAATAAATATTGTAGTTAATTAGTTATATCATTAGCTATATATTGTTTGTTTTTCATTTGATCAATAATCGTGTAAATCCTGAAACCGTGACATTTCCTCTGGCTCTGCGCCAAAATTTCATATCGTGACATCCATAGTATGTAGAGACTGTATTTAACAGAATTGAAGAAACTGTATTTAAATGTACTGGTGGTTAAATCAATGATTTGTTGGTCTGGTTCATCAACATTTAATTCAAAGTGAGTGTGGGACTGTGTTTTTAACTGTTATATGTTTGTTCGTGTCTTTCAGGTGCCAGACCACGAGAAATTGTTTGAGGACCTCCTTGAGGAAAAGCAGAATTTGGATTCTAAGAATATGCATCTGGCTCATGAAAATGCCAGTCTGAAGATCGCCATGTCCTGCAAAGAAGCTTCATGGAAAAAGGAAAAGGAGAGCATGCAGAATGCAGATTATGAAAAACTCAAGGAAGAACTACAGCTCGACCTTCAGGATGCCAAGAAAGAGTTGTGGCTCCAAGAGAAGGACTACAGGTCCTTGAGTACTCGTTGTCAAAGCCAGCAGGCAGAGATCCACAAGATCAGACGTGACCTCAAGCAAAGGTGCAACCACGTCAATGAGCTGGAGTACTCCATTAAACAGAGGGAACAGGTGATCGACAGGACAGTGCATGAGAAAATGGCACTGGAAGAGGAAATCAATGAGCTCACAACCAAGCTCAAAGCTATGGGGACAAAAGTTCTCCAGAACGAGCCTGACTGGCAGTCAGAAATCAAGGCTCTGAAGCACGAGCTCAGCCGTGAGCAGGCAGAGAAGGAGGCTGGCTCCAGTAGAATCAAGGAGCTGGAGAGACAGCTCAAGGTCACAGAAGAGAAGTGGGTGACCAAACATGAGGCCAGAATTGTCCAAACGGATCAGCTGATCAACAGTCTCACCAGTCAAAATAAGGCACTGGAAGCCAGCAACAAGAAACTCCTGTCCATGCAGCAAGCCATGGAGGCAAGGATCCTCCAGAACAAGACTGAGTGGGAGACGAAAGTTAACACTCTGGAGGACCATCTCAGTAGTGAGCGGGTGGAGAAGGAGGCTGGCTCCAATCGAATCAAGGAGCTGGAGAGACAGCTCAAGGTCACAGAAGAGAAGTGGGTGACCAAACGTGAGGCCAGAATTGTCTATACGGATCAGGTGATCAACAGTCTCAGCAGTCAGAATATGGCACTGGAAGCCAGCAACCAGAGGCTCATCTCCGTGCAGCAAGCCATCGAGGCAAGGATCCTCCAGAACAAGACTGAGTGGGAGACGAAAGTTAACACTCTGGAGGACCATCTCAGTAGTGAGCAGGCTGAGAAGGAGGCTGGCTTCACAAAAATCAAGGAGCTGGAGAAACTGGTCAGCAATACTGAGCAGATGTGGGCGGCCAAGCATGAGGCAGACATACTAAAGCTGCTCATTCTGAAACAGATCAAGCTTCAGGTAAGTCACATCAGCTCTGTTTGATTTGAATAAGAACTTGTTGCACTTTAAGTTTGTTTCTTATTCAGACTTTCGAAAGAGAAAATATCTAAACACTTGTCGTCTCTGTCTTTTCAGGAACTGGCCTTGATGACCGATAAGGACAAGGCAAGGATTCAAAAGGAGCAAAAGAAAGCAAAGAAAGAGGCAGAGAAGAGGCAAAAGAAGGAGCTGCAAGAGAAGAAGAGGCAGGAGCAGAGAGACAAACTAGACAGAGAGAAGGAGGAGAAGCGGCAAAGGAAATGAAGAAAATATTTACATTTAGGGCATTTAGCAGATGCTTTTGTCCAAAGCAACTTACAATAAGTACATTTGTCACAAGAGAGAAACCATTCTTAAAAAAATAAAGACATTTGAAATTGAATCAATCATCTCTTGTTTCTTCCTCAATACACCCTGGTGTTCATTTTGTAAGTCATGGTTCCATATAGAGTCAAATATATGATGTGTATATGATGTGATTGAAAGCTAGTAATGTCCAATGGGTGCAGGTCGAGGAGGGCATGCAGTGTCCTCGAGCTCTCAGTCAGGCTCCACCCCTCGCTCCTACTAATGTGGTCGCTTCTGATTTTAAAAAACGAGATGTATTTTCAGACTTTCATTCTTCACATTTTAGATTCACATCTAAAAAGAAATGATTGTAGGGCTCATATCATGGAAAACTGTTTGTTTAATATCACATTTAACTGACAGTGTCTGTGATGTCCCATGTGACAGCTTCTGTGATGTCACATGTGACAGTGTCTATGATGTCAAATGTGACAGTGTCTATGATGTCATATTTGACTTTGATTGTTTAATGTAATTTATCTTTACTTCAAAGCCATCACTACCAGGTTCAGTGCCTATAAGAGTTATGGAGGAGACCTTATGAGCACAACAGCTCCAAAACTAGACCACAGATCCACAAATCTTCGATACACGAGACCGTCAGAAGACAGTATATACTTCAGTACACATATATAATACCCCTATATTTAGCCAACATGCCAAAGAACAAGTCAGGAAGGGTAAGGTTTCTAAGCAGGACACATCGACGATTTTATTTTATTTTTCCAATGTTTGTCTCAAACTCAAAAATATTTTTTCTGTGAGGGGATGAACCCATCACATTGGTGCTAATGCTAGAATGCTAGCAGTAGCATACTAGTGATTTTTTTAAATTTGTGTGTGCACTGCGTGGTGAAATCTCTCGCAAGTCACGTAATTAAACGTAAACGTAATTGTTGACAATAATAATAAATATTGTAGTTAATTAGTTATATCATTAGCTATATATTGTTTGTTTTTCATTTGATCAATAATCGTGTAAATCCTGAAACCGTGACATTTCCTCTGGCTCTGCGCCAAAATTTCATATCGTGACATCCATAGTATGTAGAGACTGTATTTAACAGAATTGAAGAAACTGTATTTAAATGTACTGGTGGTTAAATCAATGATTTGTTGGTCTGGTTCATCAACATTTAATTCAAAGTGAGTGTGGGACTGTGTTTTTAACTGTTATATGTTTGTTCGTGTCTTTCAGGTGCCAGACCACGAGAAATTGTTTGAGGACCTCCTTGAGGAAAAGCAGAATTTGGATTCTAAGAATATGCATCTGGCTCATGAAAATGCCAGTCTGAAGATCGCCATGTCCTGCAAAGAAGCTTCATGGAAAAAGGAAAAGGAGAGCATGCAGAAAGCAGATTATGAAAAACTCAAGGAAGAACTACAGCTCGACCTTCAGGATGCCAAGAAAGAGTTGAGGCTCCAAGAGAAGGACTACAGGTCCTTGAGTACTCGTTGTCAAAGCCAGCAGGCAGAGATCCACAAGATCAGACGTGACCTCAAGCAAAGGTGCAACCACGTCAATGAGCTGGAGTACTCCATTAAACAGAGGGAACAGGTGATCGACAGGACAGTGCATGAGAAAATGGCACTGGAAGAGGAAATCAATGAGCTCACAACCAAGCTCAAAGCTATGGGGACAAAAGTTCTCCAGAACGAGCCTGACTGGCAGTCAGAAATCAAGGCTCTGAAGCACGAGCTCAGCCGTGAGCAGGCAGAGAAGGAGGCTGGCTCCAGTAGAATCAAGGAGCTGGAGAGACAGCTCAAGGTCACAGAAGAGAAGTGGGTGACCAAACATGAGGCCAGAATTGTCCAAACGGATCAGCTGATCAACAGTCTCACCAGTCAAAATAAGGCACTGGAAGCCAGCAACAAGAAACTCCTGTCCATGCAGCAAGCCATGGAGGCAAGGATCCTCCAGAACAAGACTGAGTGGGAGACTAAAGTTAACACTCTGGAGGACCATCTCAGTAGTGAGCGGGTGGAGAAGGAGGCTGGCTCCAATCGAATCAAGGAGCTGGAGAGACAGCTCAAGGTCACAGAAGAGAAGTGGGTGACCAAACGTGAGGCCAGAATTGTCTATACGGATCAGGTGATCAACAGTCTCAGCAGTCAGAATATGGCACTGGAAGCCAGCAACCAGAGGCTCATCTCCGTGCAGCAAGCCATCGAGGCAAGGATCCTCCAGAACAAGACTGAGTGGGAGACGAAAGTTAACACTCTGGAGGACCATCTCAGTAGTGAGCAGGCTGAGAAGGAGGCTGGCTTCACAAAAATCAAGGAGCTGGAGAAACTGGTCAGCAATACTGAGCAGATGTGGGCGGCCAAGCATGAGGCAGACATACTAAAGCTGCTCATTCTGAAACAGATCAAGCTTCAGGTAAGTCACATCAGCTCTGTTTGATCTGAATAAGAACTTGTTGCACTTTAAGTTTGTTTCTTATTCAGACTTTCGAAAGAGAAAATATCTAAACACTTGTCGTCTCTGTCTTTTCAGGAACTGGCCTTGATGACCGATAAGGACAAGGCAAGGATTCAAAAGGAGCAAAAGAAAGCAAAGAAAGAGGCAGAGAAGAGGCAAAAGAAGGAGCTGCAAGAGAAGAAGAGGCAGGAGCAGAGAGACAAACTAGACAGAGAGAAGGAGGAGAAGCGGCAAAGGAAATGAAGAAAATATTTACATTTAGGGCATTTAGCAGATGCTTTTGTCCAAAGCAACTTACAATAAGTACATTTGTCACAAGAGAGAAACCATTCTTAAAAAAATAAAGACATTTGAAATTGAATCAATCATCTCTTGTTTCTTCCTCAATACACCCTGGTGTTCATTTTGTAAGTCATGGTTCCATATAGAGTCAAATATATGATGTGTATATGATGTGATTGAAAGCTAGTAATGTCCAATGGGTGCAGGTCGAGGAGGGCATGCAGTGTCCTCGAGCTCTCAGTCAGGCTCCACCCCTCGCTCCTACTAATGTGGTCACTTCTGATTTTAAAAAACGAGATGTATTTTCAGACTTTCATTCTTCACATTTTAGATTCACATCTAAAAAGAAATGATTGTAGGGCTCATATCATGGAAAACTGTTTGTTTAATATCACATTTAACTGACAGTGTCTGTGATGTCCCATGTGACAGCTTCTGTGATGTCACATGTGACAGTGTCTATGATGTCAAATGTGACAGTGTCTATGATGTCATATTTGACTTTGATTGTTTAATGTAATTTATCTTTACTTCAAAGCCATCACTACCAGGTTCAGTGCCTATAAGAGTTATGGAGGAGACCTTATGAGCACAACAGCTCCAAAACTAGACCACAGATCCACAAATCTTCGATACACGAGACCGTCAGAAGACAGTATATACTTCAGTACACATATATAATACCCCTATATTTGGCCAACATGCCAAAGAACAAGTCAGGAAGGGTAAGGTTTCTAAGCAGGACACATCGACGATTTTATTTTATTTTTCCAATGTTTGTCTCAAACTCAAAAATATTTTTTCTGTGAGGGGATGGACTTTAAATGAACCCATCACATTGGTGCTAATGCTAGAATGCTAGCAGTAGCATACTAGTGATTTTTTTTAATTTGTGTGTGCACTGCGTGGTGAAATCTCTCGCAAGTCACGTAATTAAACGTAAACGGAATTGTTGACAATAATAATAAATATTGTAGTTAATTAGTTATATCATTAGCTATATATTGTTTGTTTTTCATTTAATCAATAATCGTGTAAATCCTGAAACCGTGACATTTCCTCTGGCTCTGCGCCAAAATTTCATATCGTGACATCCATAGTATGTAGAGACTGTATTTAACAGAATTGAAGAAACTGTATTTAAATGTACTGGTGGTTAAATCAATGATTTGTTGGTCTGGTTCATCAACATTTAATTCAAAGTGAGTGTGGGACTGTGTTTTTAACTGTTATATGTTTGTTCGTGTCTTTCAGGTGCCAGACCACGAGAAATTGTTTGAGGACCTCCTTGAGGAAAAGCAGAATTTGGATTCTAAGAATATGCATCTGGCTCATGAAAATGCCAGTCTGAAGATCGCCATGTCCTGCAAAGAAGCTTCATGGAAAAAGGAAAAGGAGAGCATGCAGAATGCAGATTATGAAAAACTCAAGGAAGAACTACAGCTCGACCTTAAGGATGCCAAGAAAGAGTTGAGGCTCCAAGAGAAGGACTACAGGTCCTTGAGTACTCGTTGTCAAAGCCAGCAGGCAGAGATCCACAAGATCAGACGTGACCTCAAGCAAAGGTGCAACCACGTCAATGAGCTGGAGTACTCCATTAAACAGAGGGAACAGGTGATCGACAGGACAGTGCATGAGAAAATGGCACTGGAAGAGGAAATCAATGAGCTCACAACCAAGCTCAAAGCTATGGGGACAAAAGTTCTCCAGAACGAGCCTGACTGGCAGTCAGAAATCAAGGCTCTGAAGCACGAGCTCAGCCGTGAGCAGGCAGAGAAGGAGGCTGGCTCCAGTAGAATCAAGGAGCTGGAGAGACAGCTCAAGGTCACAGAAGAGAAGTGGGTGACCAAACATGAGGCCAGAATTTTCCAAACGGATCAGCTGATCAACAGTCTCACCAGTCAAAATAAGGCACTGGAAGCCAGCAACAAGAAACTCCTGTCCATGCAGCAAGCCATGGAGGCAAGGATCCTCCAGAACAAGACTGAGTGGGAGACTAAAGTTAACACTCTGGAGGACCATCTCAGTAGTGAGCGGGTGGAGAAGGAGGCTGGCTCCAATCGAATCAAGGAGCTGGAGAGACAGCTCAAGGTCACAGAAGAGAAGTGGGTGACCAAACATGAGGCCAGAATTGTCTATACGGATCAGGTGATCAACAGTCTCAGCAGTCAGAATATGGCACTGGAAGCCAGCAACCAGAGGCTCATCTCCGTGCAGCAAGCCATCGAGGCAAGGATCCTCCAGAACAAGACTGAGTGGGAGACGAAAGTTAACACTCTGGAGGACCATCTCAGTAGTGAGCAGGCTGAGAAGGAGGCTGGCTTCACAAAAATCAAGGAGCTGGAGAAACTGGTCAGCAATACTGAGCAGATGTGGGCGGCCAAGCATGAGGCAGACATACTAAAGCTGCTCATTCTGAAACAGATCAAGCTTCAGGTAAGTCACATCAGCTCTGTTTGATCTGAATAAGAACTTGTTGCACTTTAAGTTTGTTTCTTATTCAGACTTTTGAAAGAGAAAATATCTAAACACTTGTCATCTCTGTCTTTTCAGGAACTGGCCTTGATGACCGATAAGGACAAGGCAAGGATTCAAAAGGAGCAAAAGAAAGCAAAGAAAGAGGCAGAGAAGAGGCAAAAGAAGGAGCTGCAAGAGAAGAAGAGGCAGGAGCAGAGAGACAAACTAGACAGAGAGAAGGAGGAGAAGCGGCAAAGGAAATGAAGAAAATATTTACATTTAGGGCATTTAGCAGATGCTTTTGTCCAAAGCAACTTACAATAAGTACATTTGTGACAAGAGAGAAACCATTCTTAAAAAAATAAAGACATTTGAAATTGAATCAATCATCTCTTGTTTCTTCCTCAATACACCCTGGTGTTCATTTTGTAAGTCATGGTTCCATATAGAGTCAAATATATGATGTGTATATGATGTGATTGAAAGCTAGTAATGTCCAATGGGTGCAGGTCGAGGAGGGCATGCAGTGTCCTCGAGCTCTCAGTCAGGCTCCACCCCTCGCTCCTACTAATGTGGTCACTTCTGATTTTAAAAAACGAGATGTATTTTCAGACTTTCATTCTTCACATTTTAGATTCACATCTAAAAAGAAATGATTGTAGGGCTCATATCATGGAAAACTGTTTGTTTAATATCACATTTAACTGACAGTGTCTGTGATGTCCCATGTGACAGCTTCTGTGATGTCACATGTGACAGTGTCTATGATGTCAAATGTGACAGTGTCTATGATGTCATATTTGACTTTGATTGTTTAATGTAATTTATCTTTACTTCAAAGCCATCACTACCAGGTTCAGTGCCTATAAGAGTTATGGAGGAGACCTTATGAGCACAACAGCTCCAAAACTAGACCACAGATCCACAAATCTTCGATACACGAGACCGTCAGAAGACAGTATATACTTCAGTACACATATATAAT
The DNA here is from genome assembly GCF_024713975.1 of Paralichthys olivaceus. Taxonomy (NCBI): domain Eukaryota; kingdom Metazoa; phylum Chordata; class Actinopteri; order Pleuronectiformes; family Paralichthyidae; genus Paralichthys; species Paralichthys olivaceus. The sequence continues at coordinate 26,455,058 of NC_091102.1, forward strand.
ACCCCTATATTTGGCCAACATGCCAAAGAACAAGTCAGGAAGGGTAAGGTTTCTAAGCAGGACACATCGACGATTTTATTTTATTTTTCCAATGTTTGTCTCAAACTCAAAAATATTTTTTCTGTGAGGGGATGGACTTTAAATGAACCCATCACATTGGTGCTAATGCTAGAATGCTAGCAGTAGCATACTAGTGATTTTTTTTAATTTGTGTGTGCACTGCGTGGTGAAATCTCTCGCAAGTCACGTAATTAAACGTAAACGTAATTGTTGACAATAATAATAAATATTGTAGTTAATTAGTTATATCATTAGCTATATATTGTTTGTTTTTCATTTAATCAATAATCGTGTAAATCCTGAAACCGTGATATTTCCTCTGGCTCTGCGCCAAAATTTCATATCGTGACATCCATAGTATGTAGAGACTGTATTTAACAGAATTGAAGAAACTGTATTTAAATGTACTGGTGGTTAAATCAATGATTTGTTGGTCTGGTTCATCAACATTTAATTCAAAGTGAGTGTGGGACTGTGTTTTTAACTGTTATATGTTTGTTCGTGTCTTTCAGGTGCCAGACCACGAGAAATTGTTTGAGGACCTCCTTGAGGAAAAGCAGAATTTGGATTCTAAGAATATGCATCTGGCTCATGAAAATGCCAGTCTGAAGATCGCCATGTCCTGCAAAGAAGCTTCATGGAAAAAGGAAAAGGAGAGCATGCAGAATGCAGATTATGAAAAACTCAAGGAAGAACTACAGCTCGACCTTAAGGATGCCAAGAAAGAGTTGAGGCTCCAAGAGAAGGACTACAGGTCCTTGAGTACTCGTTGTCAAAGCCAGCAGGCAGAGATCCACAAGATCAGACGTGACCTCAAGCAAAGGTGCAACCACGTCAATGAGCTGGAGTACTCCATTAAACAGAGGGAACAGGTGATCGACAGGACAGTGCATGAGAAAATGGCACTGGAAGAGGAAATCAATGAGCTCACAACCAAGCTCAAAGCTATGGGGACAAAAGTTCTCCAGAACGAGCCTGACTGGCAGTCAGAAATCAAGGCTCTGAAGCACGAGCTCAGCCGTGAGCAGGCAGAGAAGGAGGCTGGCTCCAGTAGAATCAAGGAGCTGGAGAGACAGCTCAAGGTCACAGAAGAGAAGTGGGTGACCAAACATGAGGCCAGAATTGTCCAAACGGATCAGCTGATCAACAGTCTCACCAGTCAAAATAAGGCACTGGAAGCCAGCAACAAGAAACTCCTGTCCATGCAGCAAGCCATGGAGGCAAGGATCCTCCAGAACAAGACTGAGTGGGAGACTAAAGTTAACACTCTGGAGGACCATCTCAGTAGTGAGCGGGTGGAGAAGGAGGCTGGCTCCAATCGAATCAAGGAGCTGGAGAGACAGCTCAAGGTCACAGAAGAGAAGTGGGTGACCAAACATGAGGCCAGAATTGTCTATACGGATCAGGTGATCAACAGTCTCAGCAGTCAGAATATGGCACTGGAAGCCAGCAACCAGAGGCTCATCTCCGTGCAGCAAGCCATCGAGGCAAGGATCCTCCAGAACAAGACTGAGTGGGAGACGAAAGTTAACACTCTGGAGGACCATCTCAGTAGTGAGCAGGCTGAGAAGGAGGCTGGCTTCACAAAAATCAAGGAGCTGGAGAAACTGGTCAGCAATACTGAGCAGATGTGGGCGGCCAAGCATGAGGCAGACATACTAAAGCTGCTCATTCTGAAACAGATCAAGCTTCAGGTAAGTCACATCAGCTCTGTTTGATCTGAATAAGAACTTGTTGCACTTTAAGTTTGTTTCTTATTCAGACTTTTGAAAGAGAAAATATCTAAACACTTGTCGTCTCTGTCTTTTCAGGAACTGGCCTTGATGACCGATAAGGACAAGGCAAGGATTCAAAAGGAGCAAAAGAAAGCAAAGAAAGAGGCAGAGAAGAGGCAAAAGAAGGAGCTGCAAGAGAAGAAGAGGCAGGAGCAGAGAGACAAACTAGACAGAGAGAAGGAGGAGAAGCGGCAAAGGAAATGAAGAAAATATTTACATTTAGGGCATTTAGCAGATGCTTTTGTCCAAAGCAACTTACAATAAGTACATTTGTGACAAGAGAGAAACCATTCTTAAAAAAATAAAGACATTTGAAATTGAATCAATCATCTCTTGTTTCTTCCTCAATACACCCTGGTGTTCATTTTGTAAGTCATGGTTCCATATAGAGTCAAATATATGATGTGTATATGATGTGATTGAAAGCTAGTAATGTCCAATGGGTGCAGGTCGAGGAGGGCATGCAGTGTCCTCGAGCTCTCAGTCAGGCTCCACCCCTCGCTCCTACTAATGTGGTCGCTTCTGATTTTAAAAAACGAGATGTATTTTCAGACTTTCATTCTTCACATTTTAGATTCACATCTAAAAAGAAATGATTGTAGGGCTCATATCATGGAAAACTGTTTGTTTAATATCACATTTAACTGACAGTGTCTGTGATGTCCCATGTGACAGCTTCTGTGATGTCACATGTGACAGTGTCTATGATGTCAAATGTGACAGTGTCTATGATGTCTTATTTGACTTTGATTGTTTAATGTAATTTATCTTTACTTCAAAGCCATCACTACCAGGTTCAGTGCCTATAAGAGTTATGGAGGAGACCTTATGAGCACAACAGCTCCAAAACTAGACCACAGATCCACAAATCTTCGATACACGAGACCGTCAGAAGACAGTATATACTTCAGTACACATATATAATACCCCTATATTTGGCCAACATGCCAAAGAACAAGTCAGGAAGGGTAAGGTTTCTAAGCAGGACACATCGACGATTTTATTTTATTTTTCCAATGTTTGTCTCAAACTCAAAAATATTTTTTCTGTGAGGGGATGGACTTTAAATGAACCCATCACATTGGTGCTAATGCTAGAATGCTAGCAGTAGCATACTAGTGATTTTTTTTAATTTGTGTGTGCACTGCGTGGTGAAATCTCTCGCAAGTCACGTAATTAAACGTAAACGTAATTGTTGACAATAATAATAAATATTGTAGTTAATTAGTTATATCATTAGCTATATATTGTTTGTTTTTCATTTAATCAATAATCGTGTAAATCCTGAAACCGTGATATTTCCTCTGGCTCTGCGCCAAAATTTCATATCGTGACATCCATAGTATGTAGAGACTGTATTTAACAGAATTGAAGAAACTGTATTTAAATGTACTGGTGGTTAAATCAATGATTTGTTGGTCTGGTTCATCAACATTTAATTCAAAGTGAGTGTGGGACTGTGTTTTTAACTGTTATATGTTTGTTCGTGTCTTTCAGGTGCCAGACCACGAGAAATTGTTTGAGGACCTCCTTGAGGAAAAGCAGAATTTGGATTCTAAGAATATGCATCTGGCTCATGAAAATGCCAGTCTGAAGATCGCCATGTCCTGCAAAGAAGCTTCATGGAAAAAGGAAAAGGAGAGCATGCAGAATGCAGATTATGAAAAACTCAAGGAAGAACTACAGCTCGACCTTAAGGATGCCAAGAAAGAGTTGAGGCTCCAAGAGAAGGACTACAGGTCCTTGAGTACTCGTTGTCAAAGCCAGCAGGCAGAGATCCACAAGATCAGACGTGACCTCAAGCAAAGGTGCAACCACGTCAATGAGCTGGAGTACTCCATTAAACAGAGGGAACAGGTGATCGACAGGACAGTGCATGAGAAAATGGCACTGGAAGAGGAAATCAATGAGCTCACAACCAAGCTCAAAGCTATGGGGACAAAAGTTCTCCAGAACGAGCCTGACTGGCAGTCAGAAATCAAGGCTCTGAAGCACAAGCTCAGCCGTGAGCAGGCAGAGAAGGAGGCTGGCTCCAGTAGAATCAAGGAGCTGGAGAGACAGCTCAAGGTCACAGAAGAGAAGTGGGTGACCAAACATGAGGCCAGAATTGTCCAAACGGATCAGCTGATCAACAGTCTCACCAGTCAAAATAAGGCACTGGAAGCCAGCAACAAGAAACTCCTGTCCATGCAGCAAGCCATGGAGGCAAGGATCCTCCAGAACAAGACTGAGTGGGAGACTAAAGTTAACACTCTGGAGGACCATCTCAGTAGTGAGCGGGTGGAGAAGGAGGCTGGCTCCAATCGAATCAAGGAGCTGGAGAGACAGCTCAAGGTCACAGAAGAGAAGTGGGTGACCAAACATGAGGCCAGAATTGTCTATACGGATCAGGTGATCAACAGTCTCAGCAGTCAGAATATGGCACTGGAAGCCAGCAACCAGAGGCTCATCTCCGTGCAGCAAGCCATCGAGGCAAGGATCCTCCAGAACAAGACTGAGTGGGAGACGAAAGTTAACACTCTGGAGGACCATCTCAGTAGTGAGCAGGCTGAGAAGGAGGCTGGCTTCACAAAAATCAAGGAGCTGGAGAAACTGGTCAGCAATACTGAGCAGATGTGGGCGGCCAAGCATGAGGCAGACATACTAAAGCTGCTCATTCTGAAACAGATCAAGCTTCAGGTAAGTCACATCAGCTCTGTTTGATCTGAATAAGAACTTGTTGCACTTTAAGTTTGTTTCTTATTCAGACTTTCGAAAGAGAAAATATCTAAACACTTGTCGTCTCTGTCTTTTCAGGAACTGGCCTTGATGACCGATAAGGACAAGGCAAGGATTCAAAAGGAGCAAAAGAAAGCAAAGAAAGAGGCAGAGAAGAGGCAAAAGAAGGAGCTGCAAGAGAAGAAGAGGCAGGAGCAGAGAGACAAACTAGACAGAGAGAAGGAGGAGAAGCGGCAAAGGAAATGAAGAAAATATTTACATTTAGGGCATTTAGCAGATGCTTTTGTCCAAAGCAACTTACAATAAGTACATTTGTGACAAGAGAGAAACCATTCTTAAAAAAATAAAGACATTTGAAATTGAATCAATCATCTCTTGTTTCTTCCTCAATACACCCTGGTGTTCATTTTGTAAGTCATGGTTCCATATAGAGTCAAATATATGATGTGTATATGATGTGATTGAAAGCTAGTAATGTCCAATGGGTGCAGGTCGAGGAGGGCATGCAGTGTCCTCGAGCTCTCAGTCAGGCTCCACCCCTCGCTCCTACTAATGTGGTCGCTTCTGATTTTAAAAAACGAGATGTATTTTCAGACTTTCATTCTTCACATTTTAGATTCACATCTAAAAAGAAATGATTGTAGGGCTCATATCATGGAAAACTGTTTGTTTAATATCACATTTAACTGACAGTGTCTGTGATGTCCCATGTGACAGCTTCTGTGATGTCACATGTGACAGTGTCTATGATGTCAAATGTGACAGTGTCTATGATGTCATATTTGACTTTGATTGTTTAATGTAATTTATCTTTACTTCAAAGCCATCACTACCAGGTTCAGTGCCTATAAGAGTTATGGAGGAGACCTTATGAGCACAACAGCTCCAAAACTAGACCACAGATCCACAAATCTTCGATACACGAGACCGTCAGAAGACAGTATATACTTCAGTACACATATATAATACCCCTATATTTAGCCAACATGCCAAAGAACAAGTCAGGAAGGGTAAGGTTTCTAAGCAGGACACATCGACGATTTTATTTTATTTTTCCAATGTTTGTCTCAAACTCAAAAATATTTTTTCTGTGAGGGGATGGACTTTAAATGAACCCATCACATTGGTGCTAATGCTAGAATGCTAGCAGTAGCATACTAGTGATTTTTTTAAATTTGTGTGTGCACTGCGTGGTGAAATCTCTCGCAAGTCACGTAATTAAACGTAAACGTAATTGTTGACAATAATAATAAATATTGTAGTTAATTAGTTATATCATTAGCTATATATTGTTTGTTTTTCATTTAATCAATAATCGTGTAAATCCTGAAACCGTGATATTTCCTCTGGCTCTGCGCCAAAATTTCATATCGTGACATCCATAGTATGTAGAGACTGTATTTAACAGAATTGAAGAAACTGTATTTAAATGTACTGGTGGTTAAATCAATGATTTGTTGGTCTGGTTCATCAACATTTAATTCAAAGTGAGTGTGGGACTGTGTTTTTAACTGTTATATGTTTGTTCGTGTCTTTCAGGTGCCAGACCACGAGAAATTGTTTGAGGACCTCCTTGAGGAAAAGCAGAATTTGGATTCTAAGAATATGCATCTGGCTCATGAAAATGCCAGTCTGAAGATCGCCATGTCCTGCAAAGAAGCTTCATGGAAAAAGGAAAAGGAGAGCATGCAGAATGCAGATTATGAAAAACTCAAGGAAGAACTACAGCTCGACCTTAAGGATGCCAAGAAAGAGTTGAGGCTCCAAGAGAAGGACTACAGGTCCTTGAGTACTCGTTGTCAAAGCCAGCAGGCAGAGATCCACAAGATCAGACGTGACCTCAAGCAAAGGTGCAACCACGTCAATGAGCTGGAGTACTCCATTAAACAGAGGGAACAGGTGATCGACAGGACAGTGCATGAGAAAATGGCACTGGAAGAGGAAATCAATGAGCTCACAACCAAGCTCAAAGCTATGGGGACAAAAGTTCTCCAGAACGAGCCTGACTGGCAGTCAGAAATCAAGGCTCTGAAGCACGAGCTCAGCCGTGAGCAGGCAGAGAAGGAGGCTGGCTCCAGTAGAATCAAGGAGCTGGAGAGACAGCTCAAGGTCACAGAAGAGAAGTGGGTGACCAAACATGAGGCCAGAATTGTCCAAACGGATCAGCTGATCAACAGTCTCACCAGTCAAAATAAGGCACTGGAAGCCAGCAACAAGAAACTCCTGTCCATGCAGCAAGCCATGGAGGCAAGGATCCTCCAGAACAAGACTGAGTGGGAGACTAAAGTTAACACTCTGGAGGACCATCTCAGTAGTGAGCGGGTGGAGAAGGAGGCTGGCTCCAATCGAATCAAGGAGCTGGAGAGACAGCTCAAGGTCACAGAAGAGAAGTGGGTGACCAAACATGAGGCCAGAATTGTCTATACGGATCAGGTGATCAACAGTCTCAGCAGTCAGAATATGGCACTGGAAGCCAGCAACCAGAGGCTCATCTCCGTGCAGCAAGCCATCGAGGCAAGGATCCTCCAGAACAAGACTGAGTGGGAGACGAAAGTTAACACTCTGGAGGACCATCTCAGTAGTGAGCAGGCTGAGAAGGAGGCTGGCTTCACAAAAATCAAGGAGCTGGAGAAACTGGTCAGCAATACTGAGCAGATGTGGGCGGCCAAGCATGAGGCAGACATACTAAAGCTGCTCATTCTGAAACAGATCAAGCTTCAGGTAAGTCACATCAGCTCTGTTTGATCTGAATAAGAACTTGTTGCACTTTAAGTTTGTTTCTTATTCAGACTTTTGAAAGAGAAAATATCTAAACACTTGTCGTCTCTGTCTTTTCAGGAACTGGCCTTGATGACCGATAAGGACAAGGCAAGGATTCAAAAGGAGCAAAAGAAAGCAAAGAAAGAGGCAGAGAAGAGGCAAAAGAAGGAGCTGCAAGAGAAGAAGAGGCAGGAGCAGAGAGACAAACTAGACAGAGAGAAGGAGGAGAAGCGGCAAAGGAAATGAAGAAAATATTTACATTTAGGGCATTTAGCAGATGCTTTTGTCCAAAGCAACTTACAATAAGTACATTTGTGACAAGAGAGAAACCATTCTTAAAAAAATAAAGACATTTGAAATTGAATCAATCATCTCTTGTTTCTTCCTCAATACACCCTGGTGTTCATTTTGTAAGTCATGGTTCCATATAGAGTCAAATATATGATGTGTATATGATGTGATTGAAAGCTAGTAATGTCCAATGGGTGCAGGTCGAGGAGGGCATGCAGTGTCCTCGAGCTCTCAGTCAGGCTCCACCCCTCGCTCCTACTAATGTGGTCGCTTCTGATTTTAAAAAACGAGATGTATTTTCAGACTTTCATTCTTCACATTTTAGATTCACATCTAAAAAGAAATGATTGTAGGGCTCATATCATGGAAAACTGTTTGTTTAATATCACATTTAACTGACAGTGTCTGTGATGTCCCATGTGACAGCTTCTGTGATGTCACATGTGACAGTGTCTATGATGTCAAATGTGACAGTGTCTATGATGTCTTATTTGACTTTGATTGTTTAATGTAATTTATCTTTACTTCAAAGCCATCACTACCAGGTTCAGTGCCTATAAGAGTTATGGAGGAGACCTTATGAGCACAACAGCTCCAAAACTAGACCACAGATCCACAAATCTTCGATACACGAGACCGTCAGAAGACAGTATATACTTCAGTACACATATATAATACCCCTATATTTGGCCAACATGCCAAAGAACAAGTCAGGAAGGGTAAGGTTTCTAAGCAGGACACATCGACGATTTTATTTTATTTTTCCAATGTTTGTCTCAAACTCAAAAATATTTTTTCTGTGAGGGGATGGACTTTAAATGAACCCATCACATTGGTGCTAATGCTAGAATGCTAGCAGTAGCATACTAGTGATTTTTTTTAATTTGTGTGTGCACTGCGTGGTGAAATCTCTCGCAAGTCACGTAATTAAACGTAAACGTAATTGTTGACAATAATAATAAATATTGTAGTTAATTAGTTATATCATTAGCTATATATTGTTTGTTTTTCATTTAATCAATAATCGTGTAAATCCTGAAACCGTGATATTTCCTCTGGCTCTGCGCCAAAATTTCATATCGTGACATCCATAGTATGTAGAGACTGTATTTAACAGAATTGAAGAAACTGTATTTAAATGTACTGGTGGTTAAATCAATGATTTGTTGGTCTGGTTCATCAACATTTAATTCAAAGTGAGTGTGGGACTGTGTTTTTAACTGTTATATGTTTGTTCGTGTCTTTCAGGTGCCAGACCACGAGAAATTGTTTGAGGACCTCCTTGAGGAAAAGCAGAATTTGGATTCTAAGAATATGCATCTGGCTCATGAAAATGCCAGTCTGAAGATCGCCATGTCCTGCAAAGAAGCTTCATGGAAAAAGGAAAAGGAGAGCATGCAGAATGCAGATTATGAAAAACTCAAGGAAGAACTACAGCTCGACCTTAAGGATGCCAAGAAAGAGTTGAGGCTCCAAGAGAAGGACTACAGGTCCTTGAGTACTCGTTGTCAAAGCCAGCAGGCAGAGATCCACAAGATCAGACGTGACCTCAAGCAAAGGTGCAACCACGTCAATGAGCTGGAGTACTCCATTAAACAGAGGGAACAGGTGATCGACAGGACAGTGCATGAGAAAATGGCACTGGAAGAGGAAATCAATGAGCTCACAACCAAGCTCAAAGCTATGGGGACAAAAGTTCTCCAGAACGAGCCTGACTGGCAGTCAGAAATCAAGGCTCTGAAGCACGAGCTCAGCCGTGAGCAGGCAGAGAAGGAGGCTGGCTCCAGTAGAATCAAGGAGCTGGAGAGACAGCTCAAGGTCACAGAAGAGAAGTGGGTGACCAAACATGAGGCCAGAATTGTCCAAACGGATCAGCTGATCAACAGTCTCACCAGTCAAAATAAGGCACTGGAAGCCAGCAACAAGAAACTCCTGTCCATGCAGCAAGCCATGGAGGCAAGGATCCTCCAGAACAAGACTGAGTGGGAGACTAAAGTTAACACTCTGGAGGACCATCTCAGTAGTGAGCGGGTGGAGAAGGAGGCTGGCTCCAATCGAATCAAGGAGCTGGAGAGACAGCTCAAGGTCACAGAAGAGAAGTGGGTGACCAAACGTGAGGCCAGAATTGTCTATACGGATCAGGTGATCAACAGTCTCAGCAGTCAGAATATGGCACTGGAAGCCAGCAACCAGAGGCTCATCTCCGTGCAGCAAGCCATCGAGGCAAGGATCCTCCAGAACAAGACTGAGTGGGAGACGAAAGTTAACACTCTGGAGGACCATCTCAGTAGTGAGCAGGCTGAGAAGGAGGCTGGCTTCACAAAAATCAAGGAGCTGGAGAAACTGGTCAGCAATACTGAGCAGATGTGGGCGGCCAAGCATGAGGCAGACATACTAAAGCTGCTCATTCTGAAACAGATCAAGCTTCAGGTAAGTCACATCAGCTCTGTTTGATCTGAATAAGAACTTGTTGCACTTTAAGTTTGTTTCTTATTCAGACTTTCGAAAGAGAAAATATCTAAACACTTGTCGTCTCTGTCTTTTCAGGAACTGGCCTTGATGACCGATAAGGACAAGGCAAGGATTCAAAAGGAGCAAAAGAAAGCAAAGAAAGAGGCAGAGAAGAGGCAAAAGAAGGAGCTGCAAGAGAAGAAGAGGCAGGAGCAGAGAGACAAACTAGACAGAGAGAAGGAGGAGAAGCGGCAAAGGAAATGAAGAAAATATTTACATTTAGGGCATTTAGCAGATGCTTTTGTCCAAAGCAACTTACAATAAGTACATTTGTGACAAGAGAGAAACCATTCTTAAAAAAATAAAGACATTTGAAATTGAATCAATCATCTCTTGTTTCTTCCTCAATACACCCTGGTGTTCATTTTGTAAGTCATGGTTCCATATAGAGTCAAATATATGATGTGTATATGATGTGATTGAAAGCTAGTAATGTCCAATGGGTGCAGGTCGAGGAGGGCATGCAGTGTCCTCGAGCTCTCAGTCAGGCTCCACCCCTCGCTCCTACTAATGTGGTCGCTTCTGATTTTAAAAAACGAGATGTATTTTCAGACTTTCATTCTTCACATTTTAGATTCACATCTAAAAAGAAATGATTGTAGGGCTCATATCATGGAAAACTGTTTGTTTAATATCACATTTAACTGACAGTGTCTGTGATGTCCCATGTGACAGCTTCTGTGATGTCACATGTGACAGTGTCTATGATGTCAAATGTGACAGTGTCTATGATGTCATATTTGACTTTGATTGTTTAATGTAATTTATCTTTACTTCAAAGCCATCACTACCAGGTTCAGTGCCTATAAGAGTTATGGAGGAGACCTTATGAGCACAACAGCTCCAAAACTAGACCACAGATCCACAAATCTTCGATACACGAGACCGTCAGAAGACAGTATATACTTCAGTACACATATATAATACCCCTATATTTAGCCAACATGCCAAAGAACAAGTCAGGAAGGGTAAGGTTTCTAAGCAGGACACATCGACGATTTTATTTTATTTTTCCAATGTTTGTCTCAAACTCAAAAATATTTTTTCTGTGAGGGGATGGACTTTAAATGAACCCATCACATTGGTGCTAATGCTAGAATGCTAGCAGTAGCATACTAGTGATTTTTTTAAATTTGTGTGTGCACTGCGTGGTGAAATCTCTCGCAAGTCACGTAATTAAACGTAAACGTAATTGTTGACAATAATAATAAATATTGTAGTTAATTAGTTATATCATTAGCTATATATTGTTTGTTTTTCATTTAATCAATAATCGTGTAAATCCTGAAACCGTGATATTTCCTCTGGCTCTGCGCCAAAATTTCATATCGTGACATCCATAGTATGTAGAGACTGTATTTAACAGAATTGAAGAAACTGTATTTAAATGTACTGGTGGTTAAATCAATGATTTGTTGGTCTGGTTCATCAACATTTAATTCAAAGTGAGTGTGGGACTGTGTTTTTAACTGTTATATGTTTGTTCGTGTCTTTCAGGTGCCAGACCACGAGAAATTGTTTGAGGACCTCCTTGAGGAAAAGCAGAATTTGGATTCTAAGAATATGCATCTGGCTCATGAAAATGCCAGTCTGAAGATCGCCATGTCCTGCAAAGAAGCTTCATGGAAAAAGGAAAAGGAGAGCATGCAGAATGCAGATTATGAAAAACTCAAGGAAGAACTACAGCTCGACCTTAAGGATGCCAAGAAAGAGTTGAGGCTCCAAGAGAAGGACTACAGGTCCTTGAGTACTCGTTGTCAAAGCCAGCAGGCAGAGATCCACAAGATCAGACGTGACCTCAAGCAAAGGTGCAACCACGTCAATGAGCTGGAGTACTCCATTAAACAGAGGGAACAGGTGATCGACAGGACAGTGCATGAGAAAATGGCACTGGAAGAGGAAATCAATGAGCTCACAACCAAGCTCAAAGCTATGGGGACAAAAGTTCTCCAGAACGAGCCTGACTGGCAGTCAGAAATCAAGGCTCTGAAGCACGAGCTCAGCCGTGAGCAGGCAGAGAAGGAGGCTGGCTCCAGTAGAATCAAGGAGCTGGAGAGACAGCTCAAGGTCACAGAAGAGAAGTGGGTGACCAAACATGAGGCCAGAATTGTCCAAACGGATCAGCTGATCAACAGTCTCACCAGTCAAAATAAGGCACTGGAAGCCAGCAACAAGAAACTCCTGTCCATGCAGCAAGCCATGGAGGCAAGGATCCTCCAGAACAAGACTGAGTGGGAGACTAAAGTTAACACTCTGGAGGACCATCTCAGTAGTGAGCGGGTGGAGAAGGAGGCTGGCTCCAATCGAATCAAGGAGCTGGAGAGACAGCTCAAGGTCACAGAAGAGAAGTGGGTGACCAAACATGAGGCCAGAATTGTCTATACGGATCAGGTGATCAACAGTCTCAGCAGTCAGAATATGGCACTGGAAGCCAGCAACCAGAGGCTCATCTCCGTGCAGCAAGCCATCGAGGCAAGGATCCTCCAGAACAAGACTGAGTGGGAGACGAAAGTTAACACTCTGGAGGACCATCTCAGTAGTGAGCAGGCTGAGAAGGAGGCTGGCTTCACAAAAATCAAGGAGCTGGAGAAACTGGTCAGCAATACTGAGCAGATGTGGGCGGCCAAGCATGAGGCAGACATACTAAAGCTGCTCATTCTGAAACAGATCAAGCTTCAGGTAAGTCACATCAGCTCTGTTTGATCTGAATAAGAACTTGTTGCACTTTAAGTTTGTTTCTTATTCAGACTTTTGAAAGAGAAAATATCTAAACACTTGTCGTCTCTGTCTTTTCAGGAACTGGCCTTGATGACCGATAAGGACAAGGCAAGGATTCAAAAGGAGCAAAAGAAAGCAAAGAAAGAGGCAGAGAAGAGGCAAAAGAAGGAGCTGCAAGAGAAGAAGAGGCAGGAGCAGAGAGACAAACTAGACAGAGAGAAGGAGGAGAAGCGGCAAAGGAAATGAAGAAAATATTTACATTTAGGGCATTTAGCAGATGCTTTTGTCCAAAGCAACTTACAATAAGTACATTTGTGACAAGAGAGAAACCATTCTTAAAAAAATAAAGACATTTGAAATTGAATCAATCATCTCTTGTTTCTTCCTCAATACACCCTGGTGTTCATTTTGTAAGTCATGGTTCCATATAGAGTCAAATATATGATGTGTATATGATGTGATTGAAAGCTAGTAATGTCCAATGGGTGCAGGTCGAGGAGGGCATGCAGTGTCCTCGAGCTCTCAGTCAGGCTCCACCCCTCGCTCCTACTAATGTGGTCGCTTCTGATTTTAAAAAACGAGATGTATTTTCAGACTTTCATTCTTCACATTTTAGATTCACATCTAAAAAGAAATGATTGTAGGGCTCATATCATGGAAAACTGTTTGTTTAATATCACATTTAACTGACAGTGTCTGTGATGTCCCATGTGACAGCTTCTGTGATGTCACATGTGACAGTGTCTATGATGTCAAATGTGACAGTGTCTATGATGTCATATTTGACTTTGATTGTTTAATGTAATTTATCTTTACTTCAAAGCCATCACTACCAGGTTCAGTGCCTATAAGAGTTATGGAGGAGACCTTATGAGCACAACAGCTCCAAAACTAGACCACAGATCCACAAATCTTCGATACACGAGACCGTCAGAAGACAGTATATACTTCAGTACACATATATAATACCCCTATATTTAGCCAACATGCCAAAGAACAAGTCAGGAAGGGTAAGGTTTCTAAGCAGGACACATCGACGATTTTATTTTATTTTTCCAATGTTTGTCTCAAACTCAAAAATATTTTTTCTGTGAGGGGATGGACTTTAAATGAACCCATCACATTGGTGCTAATGCTAGAATGCTAGCAGTAGCATACTAGTGATTTTTTTAAATTTGTGTGTGCACTGCGTGGTGAAATCTCTCGCAAGTCACGTAATTAAACGTAAACGTAATTGTTGACAATAATAATAAATATTGTAGTTAATTAGTTATATCATTAGCTATATATTGTTTGTTTTTCATTTGATCAATAATCGTGTAAATCCTGAAACCGTGACATTTCCTCTGGCTCTGCGCCAAAATTTCATATCGTGACATCCATAGTATGTAGAGACTGTATTTAACAGAATTGAAGAAACTGTATTTAAATGTACTGGTGGTTAAATCAATGATTTGTTGGTCTGGTTCATCAACATTTAATTCAAAGTGAGTGTGGGACTGTGTTTTTAACTGTTATATGTTTGTTCGTGTCTTTCAGGTGCCAGACCACGAGAAATTGTTTGAGGACCTCCTTGAGGAAAAGCAGAATTTGGATTCTAAGAATATGCATCTGGCTCATGAAAATGCCAGTCTGAAGATCGCCATGTCCTGCAAAGAAGCTTCATGGAAAAAGGAAAAGGAGAGCATGCAGAATGCAGATTATGAAAAACTCAAGGAAGAACTACAGCTCGACCTTCAGGATGCCAAGAAAGAGTTGAGGCTCCAAGAGAAGGACTACAGGTCCTTGAGTACTCGTTGTCAAAGCCAGCAGGCAGAGATCCACAAGATCAGACGTGACCTCAAGCAAAGGTGCAACCACGTCAATGAGCTGGAGTACTCCATTAAACAGAGGGAACAGGTGATCGACAGGACAGTGCATGAGAAAATGGCACTGGAAGAGGAAATCAATGAGCTCACAACCAAGCTCAAAGCTATGGGGACAAAAGTTCTCCAGAACGAGCCTGACTGGCAGTCAGAAATCAAGGCTCTGAAGCACGAGCTCAGCCGTGAGCAGGCAGAGAAGGAGGCTGGCTCCAGTAGAATCAAGGAGCTGGAGAGACAGCTCAAGGTCACAGAAGAGAAGTGGGTGACCAAACATGAGGCCAGAATTGTCCAAACGGATCAGCTGATCAACAGTCTCACCAGTCAAAATAAGGCACTGGAAGCCAGCAACAAGAAACTCCTGTCCATGCAGCAAGCCATGGAGGCAAGGATCCTCCAGAACAAGTCTGAGTGGGAGACTAAAGTTAACACTCTGGAGGACCATCTCAGTAGTGAGCGGGTGGAGAAGGAGGCTGGCTCCAATCGAATCAAGGAGCTGGAGAGACAGCTCAAGGTCACAGAAGAGAAGTGGGTGACCAAACGTGAGGCCAGAATTGTCTATACGGATCAGGTGATCAACAGTCTCAGCAGTCAGAATATGGCACTGGAAGCCAGCAACCAGAGGCTCATCTCCGTGCAGCAAGCCATCGAGGCAAGGATCCTCCAGAACAAGACTGAGTGGGAGACGAAAGTTAACACTCTGGAGGACCATCTCAGTAGTGAGCAGGCTGAGAAGGAGGCTGGCTTCACAAAAATCAAGGAGCTGGAGAAACTGGTCAGCAATACTGAGCAGATGTGGGCGGCCAAGCATGAGGCAGACATACTAAAGCTGCTCATTCTGAAACAGATCAAGCTTCAGGTAAGTCACATCAGCTCTGTTTGATCTGAATAAGAACTTGTTGCACTTTAAGTTTGTTTCTTATTCAGACTTTCGAAAGAGAAAATATCTAAACACTTGTCGTCTCTGTCTTTTCAGGAACTGGCCTTGATGACCGATAAGGACAAGGCAAGGATTCAAAAGGAGCAAAAGAAAGCAAAGAAAGAGGCAGAGAAGAGGCAAAAGAAGGAGCTGCAAGAGAAGAAGAGGCAGGAGCAGAGAGACAAACTAGACAGAGAGAAGGAGGAGAAGCGGCAAAGGAAATGAAGAAAATATTTACATTTAGGGCATTTAGCAGATGCTTTTGTCCAAAGCAACTTACAATAAGTACATTTGTCACAAGAGAGAAACCATTCTTAAAAAAATAAAGACATTTGAAATTGAATCAATCATCTCTTGTTTCTTCCTCAATACACCCTGGTGTTCATTTTGTAAGTCATGGTTCCATATAGAGTCAAATATATGATGTGTATATGATGTGATTGAAAGCTAGTAATGTCCAATGGGTGCAGGTCGAGGAGGGCATGCAGTGTCCTCGAGCTCTCAGTCAGGCTCCACCCCTCGCTCCTACTAATGTGGTCACTTCTGATTTTAAAAAACGAGATGTATTTTCAGACTTTCATTCTTCACATTTTAGATTCACATCTAAAAAGAAATGATTGTAGGGCTCATATCATGGAAAACTGTTTGTTTAATATCACATTTAACTGACAGTGTCTGTGATGTCCCATGTGACAGCTTCTGTGATGTCACATGTGACAGTGTCTATGATGTCAAATGTGACAGTGTCTATGATGTCATATTTGACTTTGATTGTTTAATGTAATTTATCTTTACTTCAAAGCCATCACTACCAGGTTCAGTGCCTATAAGAGTTATGGAGGAGACCTTATGAGCACAACAGCTCCAAAACTAGACCACAGATCCACAAATCTTCGATACACGAGACCGTCAGAAGACAGTATATACTTCAGTACACATATATAATACCCCTATATTTAGCCAACATGCCAAAGAACAAGTCAGGAAGGGTAAGGTTTCTAAGCAGGACACATCGACGATTTTATTTTATTTTTCCAATGTTTGTCTCAAACTCAAAAATATTTTTTCTGTGAGGGGATGGACTTTAAATGAACCCATCACATTGGTGCTAATGCTAGAATGCTAGCAGTAGCATACTAGTGATTTTTTTTAATTTGTGTGTGCACTGCGTGGTGAAATCTCTCGCAAGTCACGTAATTAAACGTAAACGTAATTGTTGACAATAATAATAAATATTGTAGTTAATTAGTTATATCATTAGCTATATATTGTTTGTTTTTCATTTGATCAATAATCGTGTAAATCCTGAAACCGTGACATTTCCTCTGGCTCTGCGCCAAAATTTCATATCGTGACATCCATAGTATGTAGAGACTGTATTTAACAGAATTGAAGAAACTGTATTTAAATGTACTGGTGGTTAAATCAATGATTTGTTGGTCTGGTTCATCAACATTTAATTCAAAGTGAGTGTGGGACTGTGTTTTTAACTGTTATATGTTTGTTCGTGTCTTTCAGGTGCCAGACCACGAGAAATTGTTTGAGGACCTCCTTGAGGAAAAGCAGAATTTGGATTCTAAGAATATGCATCTGGCTCATGAAAATGCCAGTCTGAAGATCGCCATGTCCTGCAAAGAAGCTTCATGGAAAAAGGAAAAGGAGAGCATGCAGAATGCAGATTATGAAAAACTCAAGGAAGAACTACAGCTCGACCTTCAGGATGCCAAGAAAGAGTTGAGGCTCCAAGAGAAGGACTACAGGTCCTTGAGTACTCGTTGTCAAAGCCAGCAGGCAGAGATCCACAAGATCAGACGTGACCTCAAGCAAAGGTGCAACCACGTCAATGAGCTGGAGTACTCCATTAAACAGAGGGAACAGGTGATCGACAGGACAGTGCATGAGAAAATGGCACTGGAAGAGGAAATCAATGAGCTCACAACCAAGCTCAAAGCTATGGGGACAAAAGTTCTCCAGAACGAGCCTGACTGGCAGTCAGAAATCAAGGCTCTGAAGCACGAGCTCAGCCGTGAGCAGGCAGAGAAGGAGGCTGGCTCCAGTAGAATCAAGGAGCTGGAGAGACAGCTCAAGGTCACAGAAGAGAAGTGGGTGACCAAACATGAGGCCAGAATTGTCCAAACGGATCAGCTGATCAACAGTCTCACCAGTCAAAATAAGGCACTGGAAGCCAGCAACAAGAAACTCCTGTCCATGCAGCAAGCCATGGAGGCAAGGATCCTCCAGAACAAGACTGAGTGGGAGACTAAAGTTAACACTCTGGAGGACCATCTCAGTAGTGAGCGGGTGGAGAAGGAGGCTGGCTCCAATCGAATCAAGGAGCTGGAGAGACAGCTCAAGGTCACAGAAGAGAAGTGGGTGACCAAACGTGAGGCCAGAATTGTCTATACGGATCAGGTGATCAACAGTCTCAGCAGTCAGAATATGGCACTGGAAGCCAGCAACCAGAGGCTCATCTCCGTGCAGCAAGCCATCGAGGCAAGGATCCTCCAGAACAAGACTGAGTGGGAGACGAAAGTTAACACTCTGGAGGACCATCTCAGTAGTGAGCAGGCTGAGAAGGAGGCTGGCTTCACAAAAATCAAGGAGCTGGAGAAACTGGTCAGCAATACTGAGCAGATGTGGGCGGCCAAGCATGAGGCAGACATACTAAAGCTGCTCATTCTGAAACAGATCAAGCTTCAGGTAAGTCACATCAGCTCTGTTTGATCTGAATAAGAACTTGTTGCACTTTAAGTTTGTTTCTTATTCAGACTTTCGAAAGAGAAAATATCTAAACACTTGTCGTCTCTGTCTTTTCAGGAACTGGCCTTGATGACCGATAAGGACAAGGCAAGGATTCAAAAGGAGCAAAAGAAAGCAAAGAAAGAGGCAGAGAAGAGGCAAAAGAAGGAGCTGCAAGAGAAGAAGAGGCAGGAGCAGAGAGACAAACTAGACAGAGAGAAGGAGGAGAAGCGGCAAAGGAAATGAAGAAAATATTTACATTTAGGGCATTTAGCAGATGCTTTTGTCCAAAGCAACTTACAATAAGTACATTTGTCACAAGAGAGAAACCATTCTTAAAAAAATAAAGACATTTGAAATTGAATCAATCATCTCTTGTTTCTTCCTCAATACACCCTGGTATTCATTTTGTAAGTCATGGTTCCATATAGAGTCAAATATATGATGTGTATATGATGTGATTGAAAGCTAGTAATGTCCAATGGGTGCAGGTCGAGGAGGGCATGCAGTGTCCTCGAGCTCTCAGTCAGGCTCCACCCCTCGCTCCTACTAATGTGGTCACTTCTGATTTTAAAAAACGAGATGTATTTTCAGACTTTCATTCTTCACATTTTAGATTCACATCTAAAAAGAAATGATTGTAGGGCTCATATCATGGAAAACTGTTTGTTTAATATCACATTTAACTGACAGTGTCTGTGATGTCCCATGTGACAGCTTCTGTGATGTCACATGTGACAGTGTCTATGATGTCAAATGTGACAGTGTCTATGATGTCATATTTGACTTTGATTGTTTAATGTAATTTATCTTTACTTCAAAGCCATCACTACCAGGTTCAGTGCCTATAAGAGTTATGGAGGAGACCTTATGAGCACAACAGCTCCAAAACTAGACCACAGATCCACAAATCTTCGATACACGAGACCGTCAGAAGACAGTATATACTTCAGTACACATATATAATACCCCTATATTTGGCCAACATGCCAAAGAACAAGTCAGGAAGGGTAAGGTTTCTAAGCAGGACACATCGACGATTTTATTTTATTTTTCCAATGTTTGTCTCAAACTCAAAAATATTTTTTCTGTGAGGGGATGGACTTTAAATGAACCCATCACATTGGTGCTAATGCTAGAATGCTAGCAGTAGCATACTAGTGATTTTTTTTAATTTGTGTGTGCACTGCGTGGTGAAATCTCTCGCAAGTCACGTAATTAAACGTAAACGGAATTGTTGACAATAATAATAAATATTGTAGTTAATTAGTTATATCATTAGCTATATATTGTTTGTTTTTCATTTAATCAATAATCGTGTAAATCCTGAAACCGTGACATTTCCTCTGGCTCTGCGCCAAAATTTCATATCGTGACATCCATAGTATGTAGAGACTGTATTTAACAGAATTGAAGAAACTGTATTTAAATGTACTGGTGGTTAAATCAATGATTTGTTGGTCTGGTTCATCAACATTTAATTCAAAGTGAGTGTGGGACTGTGTTTTTAACTGTTATATGTTTGTTCGTGTCTTTCAGGTGCCAGACCACGAGAAATTGTTTGAGGACCTCCTTGAGGAAAAGCAGAATTTGGATTCTAAGAATATGCATCTGGCTCATGAAAATGCCAGTCTGAAGATCGCCATGTCCTGCAAAGAAGCTTCATGGAAAAAGGAAAAGGAGAGCATGCAGAATGCAGATTATGAAAAACTCAAGGAAGAACTACAGCTCGACCTTAAGGATGCCAAGAAAGAGTTGAGGCTCCAAGAGAAGGACTACAGGTCCTTGAGTACTCGTTGTCAAAGCCAGCAGGCAGAGATCCACAAGATCAGACGTGACCTCAAGCAAAGGTGCAACCACGTCAATGAGCTGGAGTACTCCATTAAACAGAGGGAACAGGTGATCGACAGGACAGTGCATGAGAAAATGGCACTGGAAGAGGAAATCAATGAGCTCACAACCAAGCTCAAAGCTATGGGGACAAAAGTTCTCCAGAACGAGCCTGACTGCCAGTCAGAAATCAAGGCTCTGAAGCGCGAGCTCAGCCGTGAGCAGGCAGAGAAGGAGGCTGGCTCCAGTAGAATCAAGGAGCTGGAGAGACAGCTCAAGGTCACAGAAGAGAAGTGGGTGACCAAACATGAGGCCAGAATTGTCCAAACGGATCAGCTGATCAACAGTCTCACCAGTCAAAATAAGGCACTGGAAGCCAGCAACAAGAAACTCCTGTCCATGCAGCAAGCCATGGAGGCAAGGATCCTCCAGAACAAGACTGAGTGGGAGACTAAAGTTAACACTCTGGAGGACCATCTCAGTAGTGAGCGGGTGGAGAAGGAGGCTGGCTCCAATCGAATCAAGGAGCTGGAGAGACAGCTCAAGGTCACAGAAGAGAAGTGGGTGACCAAACATGAGGCCAGAATTGTCTATACGGATCAGGTGATCAACAGTCTCAGCAGTCAGAATATGGCACTGGAAGCCAGCAACCAGAGGCTCATCTCCGTGCAGCAAGCCATCGAGGCAAGGATCCTCCAGAACAAGACTGAGTGGGAGACGAAAGTTAACACTCTGGAGGACCATCTCAGTAGTGAGCAGGCTGAGAAGGAGGCTGGCTTCACAAAAATCAAGGAGCTGGAGAAACTGGTCAGCAATACTGAGCAGATGTGGGCGGCCAAGCATGAGGCAGACATACTAAAGCTGCTCATTCTGAAACAGATCAAGCTTCAGGTAAGTCACATCAGCTCTGTTTGATCTGAATAAGAACTTGTTGCACTTTAAGTTTGTTTCTTATTCAGACTTTCGAAAGAGAAAATATCTAAACACTTGTCGTCTCTGTCTTTTCAGGAACTGGCCTTGATGACCGATAAGGACAAGGCAAGGATTCAAAAGGAGCAAAAGAAAGCAAAGAAAGAGGCAGAGAAGAGGCAAAAGAAGGAGCTGCAAGAGAAGAAGAGGCAGGAGCAGAGAGACAAACTAGACAGAGAGAAGGAGGAGAAGCGGCAAAGGAAATGAAGAAAATATTTACATTTAGGGCATTTAGCAGATGCTTTTGTCCAAAGCAACTTACAATAAGTACATTTGTCACAAGAGAGAAACCATTCTTAAAAAAATAAAGACATTTGAAATTGAATCAATCATCTCTTGTTTCTTCCTCAATACACCCTGGTGTTCATTTTGTAAGTCATGGTTCCATATAGAGTCAAATATATGATGTGTATATGATGTGATTGAAAGCTAGTAATGTCCAATGGGTGCAGGTCGAGGAGGGCATGCAGTGTCCTCGAGCTCTCAGTCAGGCTCCACCCCTCGCTCCTACTAATGTGGTCACTTCTGATTTTAAAAAACGAGATGTATTTTCAGACTTTCATTCTTCACATTTTAGATTCACATCTAAAAAGAAATGATTGTAGGGCTCATATCATGGAAAACTGTTTGTTTAATATCACATTTAACTGACAGTGTCTGTGATGTCCCATGTGACAGCTTCTGTGATGTCACATGTGACAGTGTCTATGATGTCAAATGTGACAGTGTCTATGATGTCATATTTGACTTTGATTGTTTAATGTAATTTATCTTTACTTCAAAGCCATCACTACCAGGTTCAGTGCCTATAAGAGTTATGGAGGAGACCTTATGAGCACAACAGCTCCAAAACTAGACCACAGATCCACAAATCTTCGATACACGAGACCGTCAGAAGACAGTATATACTTCAGTACACATATATAATACCCCTATATTTGGCCAACATGCCAAAGAACAAGTCAGGAAGGGTAAGGTTTCTAAGCAGGACACATCGACGATTTTATTTTATTTTTCCAATGTTTGTCTCAAACTCAAAAATATTTTTTCTGTGAGGGGATGGACTTTAAATGAACCCATCACATTGGTGCTAATGCTAGAATGCTAGCAGTAGCATACTAGTGATTTTTTTTAATTTGTGTGTGCACTGCGTGGTGAAATCTCTCGCAAGTCACGTAATTAAACGTAAACGGAATTGTTGACAATAATAATAAATATTGTAGTTAATTAGTTATATCATTAGCTATATATTGTTTGTTTTTCATTTAATCAATAATCGTGTAAATCCTGAAACCGTGACATTTCCTCTGGCTCTGCGCCAAAATTTCATATCGTGACATCCATAGTATGTAGAGACTGTATTTAACAGAATTGAAGAAACTGTATTTAAATGTACTGGTGGTTAAATCAATGATTTGTTGGTCTGGTTCATCAACATTTAATTCAAAGTGAGTGTGGGACTGTGTTTTTAACTGTTATATGTTTGTTCGTGTCTTTCAGGTGCCAGACCACGAGAAATTGTTTGAGGACCTCCTTGAGGAAAAGCAGAATTTGGATTCTAAGAATATGCATCTGGCTCATGAAAATGCCAGTCTGAAGATCGCCATGTCCTGCAAAGAAGCTTCATGGAAAAAGGAAAAGGAGAGCATGCAGAATGCAGATTATGAAAAACTCAAGGAAGAACTACAGCTCGACCTTAAGGATGCCAAGAAAGAGTTGAGGCTCCAAGAGAAGGACTACAGGTCCTTGAGTACTCGTTGTCAAAGCCAGCAGGCAGAGATCCACAAGATCAGACGTGACCTCAAGCAAAGGTGCAACCACGTCAATGAGCTGGAGTACTCCATTAAACAGAGGGAACAGGTGATCGACAGGACAGTGCATGAGAAAATGGCACTGGAAGAGGAAATCAATGAGCTCACAACCAAGCTCAAAGCTATGGGGACAAAAGTTCTCCAGAACGAGCCTGACTGCCAGTCAGAAATCAAGGCTCTGAAGCGCGAGCTCAGCCGTGAGCAGGCAGAGAAGGAGGCTGGCTCCAGTAGAATCAAGGAGCTGGAGAGACAGCTCAAGGTCACAGAAGAGAAGTGGGTGACCAAACATGAGGCCAGAATTGTCCAAACGGATCAGCTGATCAACAGTCTCACCAGTCAAAATAAGGCACTGGAAGCCAGCAACAAGAAACTCCTGTCCATGCAGCAAGCCATGGAGGCAAGGATCCTCCAGAACAAGACTGAGTGGGAGACTAAAGTTAACACTCTGGAGGACCATCTCAGTAGTGAGCGGGTGGAGAAGGAGGCTGGCTCCAATCGAATCAAGGAACTGGAGAGACAGCTCAAGGTCACAGAAGAGAAGTGGGTGACCAAACGTGAGGCCAGAATTGTCTATACGGATCAGGTGATCAACAGTCTCAGCAGTCAGAATATGGCACTGGAAGCCAGCAACCAGAGGCTCATCTCCGTGCAGCAAGCCATCGAGGCAAGGATCCTCCAGAACAAGACTGAGTGGGAGACGAAAGTTAACACTCTGGAGGACCATCTCAGTAGTGAGCAGGCTGAGAAGGAGGCTGGCTTCACAAAAATCAAGGAGCTGGAGAAACTGGTCAGCAATACTGAGCAGATGTGGGCGGCCAAGCATGAGGCAGACATACTAAAGCTGCTCATTCTGAAACAGATCAAGCTTCAGGTAAGTCACATCAGCTCTGTTTGATCTGAATAAGAACTTGTTGCACTTTAAGTTTGTTTCTTATTCAGACTTTCGAAAGAGAAAATATCTAAACACTTGTCGTCTCTGTCTTTTCAGGAACTGGCCTTGATGACCGATAAGGACAAGGCAAGGATTCAAAAGGAGCAAAAGAAAGCAAAGAAAGAGGCAGAGAAGAGGCAAAAGAAGGAGCTGCAAGAGAAGAAGAGGCAGGAGCAGAGAGACAAACTAGACAGAGAGAAGGAGGAGAAGCGGCAAAGGAAATGAAGAAAATATTTACATTTAGGGCATTTAGCAGATGCTTTTGTCCAAAGCAACTTACAATAAGTACATTTGTCACAAGAGAGAAACCATTCTTAAAAAAATAAAGACATTTGAAATTGAATCAATCATCTCTTGTTTCTTCCTCAATACACCCTGGTGTTCATTTTGTAAGTCATGGTTCCATATAGAGTCAAATATATGATGTGTATATGATGTGATTGAAAGCTAGTAATGTCCAATGGGTGCAGGTCGAGGAGGGCATGCAGTGTCCTCGAGCTCTCAGTCAGGCTCCACCCCTCGCTCCTACTAATGTGGTCACTTCTGATTTTAAAAAACGAGATGTATTTTCAGACTTTCATTCTTCACATTTTAGATTCACATCTAAAAAGAAATGATTGTAGGGCTCATATCATGGAAAACTGTTTGTTTAATATCACATTTAACTGACAGTGTCTGTGATGTCCCATGTGACAGCTTCTGTGATGTCACATGTGACAGTGTCTATGATGTCAAATGTGACAGTGTCTATGATGTCATATTTGACTTTGATTGTTTAATGTAATTTATCTTTACTTCAAAGCCATCACTACCAGGTTCAGTGCCTATAAGAGTTATGGAGGAGACCTTATGAGCACAACAGCTCCAAAACTAGACCACAGATCCACAAATCTTCGATACACGAGACCGTCAGAAGACAGTATATACTTCAGTACACATATATAATACCCCTATATTTGGCCAACATGCCAAAGAACAAGTCAGGAAGGGTAAGGTTTCTAAGCAGGACACATCGACGATTTTATTTTATTTTTCCAATGTTTGTCTCAAACTCAAAAATATTTTTTCTGTGAGGGGATGGACTTTAAATGAACCCATCACATTGGTGCTAATGCTAGAATGCTAGCAGTAGCATACTAGTGATTTTTTTAAATTTGTGTGTGCACTGCGTGGTGAAATCTCTCGCAAGTCACGTAATTAAACGTAAACGGAATTGTTGACAATAATAATAAATATTGTAGTTAATTAGTTATATCATTAGCTATATATTGTTTGTTTTTCATTTAATCAATAATCGTGTAAATCCTGAAACCGTGACATTTCCTCTGGCTCTGCGCCAAAATTTCATATCGTGACATCCATAGTATGTAGAGACTGTATTTAACAGAATTGAAGAAACTGTATTTAAATGTACTGGTGGTTAAATCAATGATTTGTTGGTCTGGTTCATCAACATTTAATTCAAAGTGAGTGTGGGACTGTGTTTTTAACTGTTATATGTTTGTTCGTGTCTTTCAGGTGCCAGACCACGAGAAATTGTTTGAGGACCTCCTTGAGGAAAAGCAGAATTTGGATTCTAAGAATATGCATCTGGCTCATGAAAATGCCAGTCTGAAGATCGCCATGTCCTGCAAAGAAGCTTCATGGAAAAAGGAAAAGGAGAGCATGCAGAATGCAGATTATGAAAAACTCAAGGAAGAACTACAGCTCGACCTTAAGGATGCCAAGAAAGAGTTGAGGCTCCAAGAGAAGGACTACAGGTCCTTGAGTACTCGTTGTCAAAGCCAGCAGGCAGAGATCCACAAGATCAGACGTGACCTCAAGCAAAGGTGCAACCACGTCAATGAGCTGGAGTACTCCATTAAACAGAGGGAACAGGTGATCGACAGGACAGTGCATGAGAAAATGGCACTGGAAGAGGAAATCAATGAGCTCACAACCAAGCTCAAAGCTATGGGGACAAAAGTTCTCCAGAACGAGCCTGACTGCCAGTCAGAAATCAAGGCTCTGAAGCGCGAGCTCAGCCGTGAGCAGGCAGAGAAGGAGGCTGGCTCCAGTAGAATCAAGGAGCTGGAGAGACAGCTCAAGGTCACAGAAGAGAAGTGGGTGACCAAACATGAGGCCAGAATTGTCCAAACGGATCAGCTGATCAACAGTCTCACCAGTCAAAATAAGGCACTGGAAGCCAGCAACAAGAAACTCCTGTCCATGCAGCAAGCCATGGAGGCAAGGATCCTCCAGAACAAGACTGAGTGGGAGACTAAAGTTAACACTCTGGAGGACCATCTCAGTAGTGAGCGGGTGGAGAAGGAGGCTGGCTCCAATCGAATCAAGGAGCTGGAGAGACAGCTCAAGGTCACAGAAGAGAAGTGGGTGACCAAACGTGAGGCCAGAATTGTCTATACGGATCAGGTGATCAACAGTCTCAGCAGTCAGAATATGGCACTGGAAGCCAGCAACCAGAGGCTCATCTCCGTGCAGCAAGCCATCGAGGCAAGGATCCTCCAGAACAAGACTGAGTGGGAGACGAAAGTTAACACTCTGGAGGACCATCTCAGTAGTGAGCAGGCTGAGAAGGAGGCTGGCTTCACAAAAATCAAGGAGCTGGAGAAACTGGTCAGCAATACTGAGCAGATGTGGGCGGCCAAGCATGAGGCAGACATACTAAAGCTGCTCATTCTGAAACAGATCAAGCTTCAGGTAAGTCACATCAGCTCTGTTTGATCTGAATAAGAACTTGTTGCACTTTAAGTTTGTTTCTTATTCAGACTTTCGAAAGAGAAAATATCTAAACACTTGTCGTCTCTGTCTTTTCAGGAACTGGCCTTGATGACCGATAAGGACAAGGCAAGGATTCAAAAGGAGCAAAAGAAAGCAAAGAAAGAGGCAGAGAAGAGGCAAAAGAAGGAGCTGCAAGAGAAGAAGAGGCAGGAGCAGAGAGACAAACTAGACAGAGAGAAGGAGGAGAAGCGGCAAAGGAAATGAAGAAAATATTTACATTTAGGGCATTTAGCAGATGCTTTTGTCCAAAGCAACTTACAATAAGTACATTTGTCACAAGAGAGAAACCATTCTTAAAAAAATAAAGACATTTGAAATTGAATCAATCATCTCTTGTTTCTTCCTCAATACACCCTGGTGTTCATTTTGTAAGTCATGGTTCCATATAGAGTCAAATATATGATGTGTATATGATGTGATTGAAAGCTAGTAATGTCCAATGGGTGCAGGTCGAGGAGGGCATGCAGTGTCCTCGAGCTCTCAGTCAGGCTCCACCCCTCGCTCCTACTAATGTGGTCACTTCTGATTTTAAAAAACGAGATGTATTTTCAGACTTTCATTCTTCACATTTTAGATTCACATCTAAAAAGAAATGATTGTAGGGCTCATATCATGGAAAACTGTTTGTTTAATATCACATTTAACTGACAGTGTCTGTGATGTCCCATGTGACAGCTTCTGTGATGTCACATGTGACAGTGTCTATGATGTCAAATGTGACAGTGTCTATGATGTCATATTTGACTTTGATTGTTTAATGTAATTTATCTTTACTTCAAAGCCATCACTACCAGGTTCAGTGCCTATAAGAGTTATGGAGGAGACCTTATGAGCACAACAGCTCCAAAACTAGACCACAGATCCACAAATCTTCGATACACGAGACCGTCAGAAGACAGTATATACTTCAGTACACATATATAATACCCCTATATTTGGCCAACATGCCAAAGAACAAGTCAGGAAGGGTAAGGTTTCTAAGCAGGACACATCGACGATTTTATTTTATTTTTCCAATGTTTGTCTCAAACTCAAAAATATTTTTTCTGTGAGGGGATGGACTTTAAATGAACCCATCACATTGGTGCTAATGCTAGAATGCTAGCAGTAGCATACTAGTGATTTTTTTTAATTTGTGTGTGCACTGCGTGGTGAAATCTCTCGCAAGTCACGTAATTAAACGTAAACGGAATTGTTGACAATAATAATAAATATTGTAGTTAATTAGTTATATCATTAGCTATATATTGTTTGTTTTTCATTTAATCAATAATCGTGTAAATCCTGAAACCGTGACATTTCCTCTGGCTCTGCGCCAAAATTTCATATCGTGACATCCATAGTATGTAGAGACTGTATTTAACAGAATTGAAGAAACTGTATTTAAATGTACTGGTGGTTAAATCAATGATTTGTTGGTCTGGTTCATCAACATTTAATTCAAAGTGAGTGTGGGACTGTGTTTTTAACTGTTATATGTTTGTTCGTGTCTTTCAGGTGCCAGACCACGAGAAATTGTTTGAGGACCTCCTTGAGGAAAAGCAGAATTTGGATTCTAAGAATATGCATCTGGCTCATGAAAATGCCAGTCTGAAGATCGCCATGTCCTGCAAAGAAGCTTCATGGAAAAAGGAAAAGGAGAGCATGCAGAATGCAGATTATGAAAAACTCAAGGAAGAACTACAGCTCGACCTTAAGGATGCCAAGAAAGAGTTGAGGCTCCAAGAGAAGGACTACAGGTCCTTGAGTACTCGTTGTCAAAGCCAGCAGGCAGAGATCCACAAGATCAGACGTGACCTCAAGCAAAGGTGCAACCACGTCAATGAGCTGGAGTACTCCATTAAACAGAGGGAACAGGTGATCGACAGGACAGTGCATGAGAAAATGGCACTGGAAGAGGAAATCAATGAGCTCACAACCAAGCTCAAAGCTATGGGGACAAAAGTTCTCCAGAACGAGCCTGACTGCCAGTCAGAAATCAAGGCTCTGAAGCGCGAGCTCAGCCGTGAGCAGGCAGAGAAGGAGGCTGGCTCCAGTAGAATCAAGGAGCTGGAGAGACAGCTCAAGGTCACAGAAGAGAAGTGGGTGACCAAACATGAGGCCAGAATTGTCCAAACGGATCAGCTGATCAACAGTCTCACCAGTCAAAATAAGGCACTGGAAGCCAGCAACAAGAAACTCCTGTCCATGCAGCAAGCCATGGAGGCAAGGATCCTCCAGAACAAGACTGAGTGGGAGACTAAAGTTAACACTCTGGAGGACCATCTCAGTAGTGAGCGGGTGGAGAAGGAGGCTGGCTCCAATCGAATCAAGGAGCTGGAGAGACAGCTCAAGGTCACAGAAGAGAAGTGGGTGACCAAACGTGAGGCCAGAATTGTCTATACGGATCAGGTGATCAACAGTCTCAGCAGTCAGAATATGGCACTGGAAGCCAGCAACCAGAGGCTCATCTCCGTGCAGCAAGCCATCGAGGCAAGGATCCTCCAGAACAAGACTGAGTGGGAGACGAAAGTTAACACTCTGGAGGACCATCTCAGTAGTGAGCAGGCTGAGAAGGAGGCTGGCTTCACAAAAATCAAGGAGCTGGAGAAACTGGTCAGCAATACTGAGCAGATGTGGGCGGCCAAGCATGAGGCAGACATACTAAAGCTGCTCATTCTGAAACAGATCAAGCTTCAGGTAAGTCACATCAGCTCTGTTTGATCTGAATAAGAACTTGTTGCACTTTAAGTTTGTTTCTTATTCAGACTTTCGAAAGAGAAAATATCTAAACACTTGTCGTCTCTGTCTTTTCAGGAACTGGCCTTGATGACCGATAAGGACAAGGCAAGGATTCAAAAGGAGCAAAAGAAAGCAAAGAAAGAGGCAGAGAAGAGGCAAAAGAAGGAGCTGCAAGAGAAGAAGAGGCAGGAGCAGAGAGACAAACTAGACAGAGAGAAGGAGGAGAAGCGGCAAAGGAAATGAAGAAAATATTTACATTTAGGGCATTTAGCAGATGCTTTTGTCCAAAGCAACTTACAATAAGTACATTTGTCACAAGAGAGAAACCATTCTTAAAAAAATAAAGACATTTGAAATTGAATCAATCATCTCTTGTTTCTTCCTCAATACACCCTGGTGTTCATTTTGTAAGTCATGATTCCATATAGAGTCAAATATATGATGTGTATATGATGTGATTGAAAGCTAGTAATGTCCAATGGGTGCAGGTCGAGGAGGGCATGCAGTGTCCTCGAGCTCTCAGTCAGGCTCCACCCCTCGCTCCTACTAATGTGGTCACTTCTGATTTTAAAAAACGAGATGTATTTTCAGACTTTCATTCTTCACATTTTAGATTCACATCTAAAAAGAAATGATTGTAGGGCTCATATCATGGAAAACTGTTTGTTTAATATCACATTTAACTGACAGTGTCTGTGATGTCCCATGTGACAGCTTCTGTGATGTCACATGTGACAGTGTCTATGATGTCAAATGTGACAGTGTCTATGATGTCATATTTGACTTTGATTGTTTAATGTAATTTATCTTTACTTCAAAGCCATCACTACCAGGTTCAGTGCCTATAAGAGTTATGGAGGAGACCTTATGAGCACAACAGCTCCAAAACTAGACCACAGATCCACAAATCTTCGATACACGAGACCGTCAGAAGACAGTATATACTTCAGTACACATATATAATACCCCTATATTTGGCCAACATGCCAAAGAACAAGTCAGGAAGGGTAAGGTTTCTAAGCAGGACACATCGACGATTTTATTTTATTTTTCCAATGTTTGTCTCAAACTCAAAAATATTTTTTCTGTGAGGGGATGGACTTTAAATGAACCCATCACATTGGTGCTAATGCTAGAATGCTAGCAGTAGCATACTAGTGATTTTTTTTAATTTGTGTGTGCACTGCGTGGTGAAATCTCTCGCAAGTCACGTAATTAAACGTAAACGGAATTGTTGACAATAATAATAAATATTGTAGTTAATTAGTTATATCATTAGCTATATATTGTTTGTTTTTCATTTAATCAATAATCGTGTAAATCCTGAAACCGTGACATTTCCTCTGGCTCTGCGCCAAAATTTCATATCGTGACATCCATAGTATGTAGAGACTGTATTTAACAGAATTGAAGAAACTGTATTTAAATGTACTGGTGGTTAAATCAATGATTTGTTGGTCTGGTTCATCAACATTTAATTCAAAGTGAGTGTGGGACTGTGTTTTTAACTGTTATATGTTTGTTCGTGTCTTTCAGGTGCCAGACCACGAGAAATTGTTTGAGGACCTCCTTGAGGAAAAGCAGAATTTGGATTCTAAGAATATGCATCTGGCTCATGAAAATGCCAGTCTGAAGATCGCCATGTCCTGCAAAGAAGCTTCATGGAAAAAGGAAAAGGAGAGCATGCAGAATGCAGATTATGAAAAACTCAAGGAAGAACTACAGCTCGACCTTAAGGATGCCAAGAAAGAGTTGAGGCTCCAAGAGAAGGACTACAGGTCCTTGAGTACTCGTTGTCAAAGCCAGCAGGCAGAGATCCACAAGATCAGACGTGACCTCAAGCAAAGGTGCAACCACGTCAATGAGCTGGAGTACTCCATTAAACAGAGGGAACAGGTGATCGACAGGACAGTGCATGAGAAAATGGCACTGGAAGAGGAAATCAATGAGCTCACAACCAAGCTCAAAGCTATGGGGACAAAAGTTCTCCAGAACGAGCCTGACTGCCAGTCAGAAATCAAGGCTCTGAAGCGCGAGCTCAGCCGTGAGCAGGCAGAGAAGGAGGCTGGCTCCAGTAGAATCAAGGAGCTGGAGAGACAGCTCAAGGTCACAGAAGAGAAGTGGGTGACCAAACATGAGGCCAGAATTGTCCAAACGGATCAGCTGATCAACAGTCTCACCAGTCAAAATAAGGCACTGGAAGCCAGCAACAAGAAACTCCTGTCCATGCAGCAAGCCATGGAGGCAAGGATCCTCCAGAACAAGACTGAGTGGGAGACTAAAGTTAACACTCTGGAGGACCATCTCAGTAGTGAGCGGGTGGAGAAGGAGGCTGGCTCCAATCGAATCAAGGAGCTGGAGAGACAGCTCAAGGTCACAGAAGAGAAGTGGGTGACCAAACGTGAGGCCAGAATTGTCTATACGGATCAGGTGATCAACAGTCTCAGCAGTCAGAATATGGCACTGGAAGCCAGCAACCAGAGGCTCATCTCCGTGCAGCAAGCCATCGAGGCAAGGATCCTCCAGAACAAGACTGAGTGGGAGACGAAAGTTAACACTCTGGAGGACCATCTCAGTAGTGAGCAGGCTGAGAAGGAGGCTGGCTTCACAAAAATCAAGGAGCTGGAGAAACTGGTCAGCAATACTGAGCAGATGTGGGCGGCCAAGCATGAGGCAGACATACTAAAGCTGCTCATTCTGAAACAGATCAAGCTTCAGGTAAGTCACATCAGCTCTGTTTGATCTGAATAAGAACTTGTTGCACTTTAAGTTTGTTTCTTATTCAGACTTTCGAAAGAGAAAATATCTAAACACTTGTCGTCTCTGTCTTTTCAGGAACTGGCCTTGATGACCGATAAGGACAAGGCAAGGATTCAAAAGGAGCAAAAGAAAGCAAAGAAAGAGGCAGAGAAGAGGCAAAAGAAGGAGCTGCAAGAGAAGAAGAGGCAGGAGCAGAGAGACAAACTAGACAGAGAGAAGGAGGAGAAGCGGCAAAGGAAATGAAGAAAATATTTACATTTAGGGCATTTAGCAGATGCTTTTGTCCAAAGCAACTTACAATAAGTACATTTGTCACAAGAGAGAAACCATTCTTAAAAAAATAAAGACATTTGAAATTGAATCAATCATCTCTTGTTTCTTCCTCAATACACCCTGGTGTTCATTTTGTAAGTCATGGTTCCATATAGAGTCAAATATATGATGTGTATATGATGTGATTGAAAGCTAGTAATGTCCAATGGGTGCAGGTCGAGGAGGGCATGCAGTGTCCTCGAGCTCTCAGTCAGGCTCCACCCCTCGCTCCTACTAATGTGGTCACTTCTGATTTTAAAAAACGAGATGTATTTTCAGACTTTCATTCTTCACATTTTAGATTCACATCTAAAAAGAAATGATTGTAGGGCTCATATCATGGAAAACTGTTTGTTTAATATCACATTTAACTGACAGTGTCTGTGATGTCCCATGTGACAGCTTCTGTGATGTCACATGTGACAGTGTCTATGATGTCAAATGTGACAGTGTCTATGATGTCATATTTGACTTTGATTGTTTAATGTAATTTATCTTTACTTCAAAGCCATCACTACCAGGTTCAGTGCCTATAAGAGTTATGGAGGAGACCTTATGAGCACAACAGCTCCAAAACTAGACCACAGATCCACAAATCTTCGATACACGAGACCGTCAGAAGACAGTATATACTTCAGTACACATATATAATACCCCTATATTTGGCCAACATGCCAAAGAACAAGTCAGGAAGGGTAAGGTTTCTAAGCAGGACACATCGACGATTTTATTTTATTTTTCCAATGTTTGTCTCAAACTCAAAAATATTTTTTCTGTGAGGGGATGGACTTTAAATGAACCCATCACATTGGTGCTAATGCTAGAATGCTAGCAGTAGCATACTAGTGATTTTTTTTAATTTGTGTGTGCACTGCGTGGTGAAATCTCTCGCAAGTCACGTAATTAAACGTAAACGGAATTGTTGACAATAATAATAAATATTGTAGTTAATTAGTTATATCATTAGCTATATATTGTTTGTTTTTCATTTAATCAATAATCGTGTAAATCCTGAAACCGTGACATTTCCTCTGGCTCTGCGCCAAAATTTCATATCGTGACATCCATAGTATGTAGAGACTGTATTTAACAGAATTGAAGAAACTGTATTTAAATGTACTGGTGGTTAAATCAATGATTTGTTGGTCTGGTTCATCAACATTTAATTCAAAGTGAGTGTGGGACTGTGTTTTTAACTGTTATATGTTTGTTCGTGTCTTTCAGGTGCCAGACCACGAGAAATTGTTTGAGGACCTCCTTGAGGAAAAGCAGAATTTGGATTCTAAGAATATGCATCTGGCTCATGAAAATGCCAGTCTGAAGATCGCCATGTCCTGCAAAGAAGCTTCATGGAAAAAGGAAAAGGAGAGCATGCAGAATGCAGATTATGAAAAACTCAAGGAAGAACTACAGCTCGACCTTAAGGATGCCAAGAAAGAGTTGAGGCTCCAAGAGAAGGACTACAGGTCCTTGAGTACTCGTTGTCAAAGCCAGCAGGCAGAGATCCACAAGATCAGACGTGACCTCAAGCAAAGGTGCAACCACGTCAATGAGCTGGAGTACTCCATTAAACAGAGGGAACAGGTGATCGACAGGACAGTGCATGAGAAAATGGCACTGGAAGAGGAAATCAATGAGCTCACAACCAAGCTCAAAGCTATGGGGACAAAAGTTCTCCAGAACGAGCCTGACTGCCAGTCAGAAATCAAGGCTCTGAAGCGCGAGCTCAGCCGTGAGCAGGCAGAGAAGGAGGCTGGCTCCAGTAGAATCAAGGAGCTGGAGAGACAGCTCAAGGTCACAGAAGAGAAGTGGGTGACCAAACATGAGGCCAGAATTGTCCAAACGGATCAGCTGATCAACAGTCTCACCAGTCAAAATAAGGCACTGGAAGCCAGCAACAAGAAACTCCTGTCCATGCAGCAAGCCATGGAGGCAAGGATCCTCCAGAACAAGACTGAGTGGGAGACTAAAGTTAACACTCTGGAGGACCATCTCAGTAGTGAGCGGGTGGAGAAGGAGGCTGGCTCCAATCGAATCAAGGAGCTGGAGAGACAGCTCAAGGTCACAGAAGAGAAGTGGGTGACCAAACGTGAGGCCAGAATTGTCTATACGGATCAGGTGATCAACAGTCTCAGCAGTCAGAATATGGCACTGGAAGCCAGCAACCAGAGGCTCATCTCCGTGCAGCAAGCCATCGAGGCAAGGATCCTCCAGAACAAGACTGAGTGGGAGACGAAAGTTAACACTCTGGAGGACCATCTCAGTAGTGAGCAGGCTGAGAAGGAGGCTGGCTTCACAAAAATCAAGGAGCTGGAGAAACTGGTCAGCAATACTGAGCAGATGTGGGCGGCCAAGCATGAGGCAGACATACTAAAGCTGCTCATTCTGAAACAGATCAAGCTTCAGGTAAGTCACATCAGCTCTGTTTGATCTGAATAAGAACTTGTTGCACTTTAAGTTTGTTTCTTATTCAGACTTTCGAAAGAGAAAATATCTAAACACTTGTCGTCTCTGTCTTTTCAGGAACTGGCCTTGATGACCGATAAGGACAAGGCAAGGATTCAAAAGGAGCAAAAGAAAGCAAAGAAAGAGGCAGAGAAGAGGCAAAAGAAGGAGCTGCAAGAGAAGAAGAGGCAGGAGCAGAGAGACAAACTAGACAGAGAGAAGGAGGAGAAGCGGCAAAGGAAATGAAGAAAATATTTACATTTAGGGCATTTAGCAGATGCTTTTGTCCAAAGCAACTTACAATAAGTACATTTGTCACAAGAGAGAAACCATTCTTAAAAAAATAAAGACATTTGAAATTGAATCAATCATCTCTTGTTTCTTCCTCAATACACCCTGGTGTTCATTTTGTAAGTCATGGTTCCATATAGAGTCAAATATATGATGTGTATATGATGTGATTGAAAGCTAGTAATGTCCAATGGGTGCAGGTCGAGGAGGGCATGCAGTGTCCTCGAGCTCTCAGTCAGGCTCCACCCCTCGCTCCTACTAATGTGGTCACTTCTGATTTTAAAAAACGAGATGTATTTTCAGACTTTCATTCTTCACATTTTAGATTCACATCTAAAAAGAAATGATTGTAGGGCTCATATCATGGAAAACTGTTTGTTTAATATCACATTTAACTGACAGTGTCTGTGATGTCCCATGTGACAGCTTCTGTGATGTCACATGTGACAGTGTCTATGATGTCAAATGTGACAGTGTCTATGATGTCATATTTGACTTTGATTGTTTAATGTAATTTATCTTTACTTCAAAGCCATCACTACCAGGTTCAGTGCCTATAAGAGTTATGGAGGAGACCTTATGAGCACAACAGCTCCAAAACTAGACCACAGATCCACAAATCTTCGATACACGAGACCGTCAGAAGACAGTATATACTTCAGTACACATATATAATACCCCTATATTTGGCCAACATGCCAAAGAACAAGTCAGGAAGGGTAAGGTTTCTAAGCAGGACACATCGACGATTTTATTTTATTTTTCCAATGTTTGTCTCAAACTCAAAAATATTTTTTCTGTGAGGGGATGGACTTTAAATGAACCCATCACATTGGTGCTAATGCTAGAATGCTAGCAGTAGCATACTAGTGATTTTTTTTAATTTGTGTGTGCACTGCGTGGTGAAATCTCTCGCAAGTCACGTAATTAAACGTAAACGGAATTGTTGACAATAATAATAAATATTGTAGTTAATTAGTTATATCATTAGCTATATATTGTTTGTTTTTCATTTAATCAATAATCGTGTAAATCCTGAAACCGTGACATTTCCTCTGGCTCTGCGCCAAAATTTCATATCGTGACATCCATAGTATGTAGAGACTGTATTTAACAGAATTGAAGAAACTGTATTTAAATGTACTGGTGGTTAAATCAATGATTTGTTGGTCTGGTTCATCAACATTTAATTCAAAGTGAGTGTGGGACTGTGTTTTTAACTGTTATATGTTTGTTCGTGTCTTTCAGGTGCCAGACCACGAGAAATTGTTTGAGGACCTCCTTGAGGAAAAGCAGAATTTGGATTCTAAGAATATGCATCTGGCTCATGAAAATGCCAGTCTGAAGATCGCCATGTCCTGCAAAGAAGCTTCATGGAAAAAGGAAAAGGAGAGCATGCAGAATGCAGATTATGAAAAACTCAAGGAAGAACTACAGCTCGACCTTAAGGATGCCAAGAAAGAGTTGAGGCTCCAAGAGAAGGACTACAGGTCCTTGAGTACTCGTTGTCAAAGCCAGCAGGCAGAGATCCACAAGATCAGACGTGACCTCAAGCAAAGGTGCAACCACGTCAATGAGCTGGAGTACTCCATTAAACAGAGGGAACAGGTGATCGACAGGACAGTGCATGAGAAAATGGCACTGGAAGAGGAAATCAATGAGCTCACAACCAAGCTCAAAGCTATGGGGACAAAAGTTCTCCAGAACGAGCCTGACTGCCAGTCAGAAATCAAGGCTCTGAAGCGCGAGCTCAGCCGTGAGCAGGCAGAGAAGGAGGCTGGCTCCAGTAGAATCAAGGAGCTGGAGAGACAGCTCAAGGTCACAGAAGAGAAGTGGGTGACCAAACATGAGGCCAGAATTGTCCAAACGGATCAGCTGATCAACAGTCTCACCAGTCAAAATAAGGCACTGGAAGCCAGCAACAAGAAACTCCTGTCCATGCAGCAAGCCATGGAGGCAAGGATCCTCCAGAACAAGACTGAGTGGGAGACTAAAGTTAACACTCTGGAGGACCATCTCAGTAGTGAGCGGGTGGAGAAGGAGGCTGGCTCCAATCGAATCAAGGAGCTGGAGAGACAGCTCAAGGTCACAGAAGAGAAGTGGGTGACCAAACGTGAGGCCAGAATTGTCTATACGGATCAGGTGATCAACAGTCTCAGCAGTCAGAATATGGCACTGGAAGCCAGCAACCAGAGGCTCATCTCCGTGCAGCAAGCCATCGAGGCAAGGATCCTCCAGAACAAGACTGAGTGGGAGACGAAAGTTAACACTCTGGAGGACCATCTCAGTAGTGAGCAGGCTGAGAAGGAGGCTGGCTTCACAAAAATCAAGGAGCTGGAGAAACTGGTCAGCAATACTGAGCAGATGTGGGCGGCCAAGCATGAGGCAGACATACTAAAGCTGCTCATTCTGAAACAGATCAAGCTTCAGGTAAGTCACATCAGCTCTGTTTGATCTGAATAAGAACTTGTTGCACTTTAAGTTTGTTTCTTATTCAGACTTTCGAAAGAGAAAATATCTAAACACTTGTCGTCTCTGTCTTTTCAGGAACTGGCCTTGATGACCGATAAGGACAAGGCAAGGATTCAAAAGGAGCAAAAGAAAGCAAAGAAAGAGGCAGAGAAGAGGCAAAAGAAGGAGCTGCAAGAGAAGAAGAGGCAGGAGCAGAGAGACAAACTAGACAGAGAGAAGGAGGAGAAGCGGCAAAGGAAATGAAGAAAATATTTACATTTAGGGCATTTAGCAGATGCTTTTGTCCAAAGCAACTTACAATAAGTACATTTGTCACAAGAGAGAAACCATTCTTAAAAAAATAAAGACATTTGAAATTGAATCAATCATCTCTTGTTTCTTCCTCAATACACCCTGGTGTTCATTTTGTAAGTCATGGTTCCATATAGAGTCAAATATATGATGTGTATATGATGTGATTGAAAGCTAGTAATGTCCAATGGGTGCAGGTCGAGGAGGGCATGCAGTGTCCTCGAGCTCTCAGTCAGGCTCCACCCCTCGCTCCTACTAATGTGGTCACTTCTGATTTTAAAAAACGAGATGTATTTTCAGACTTTCATTCTTCACATTTTAGATTCACATCTAAAAAGAAATGATTGTAGGGCTCATATCATGGAAAACTGTTTGTTTAATATCACATTTAACTGACAGTGTCTGTGATGTCCCATGTGACAGCTTCTGTGATGTCACATGTGACAGTGTCTATGATGTCAAATGTGACAGTGTCTATGATGTCATATTTGACTTTGATTGTTTAATGTAATTTATCTTTACTTCAAAGCCATCACTACCAGGTTCAGTGCCTATAAGAGTTATGGAGGAGACCTTATGAGCACAACAGCTCCAAAACTAGACCACAGATCCACAAATCTTCGATACACGAGACCGTCAGAAGACAGTATATACTTCAGTACACATATATAATACCCCTATATTTGGCCAACATGCCAAAGAACAAGTCAGGAAGGGTAAGGTTTCTAAGCAGGACACATCGACGATTTTATTTTATTTTTCCAATGTTTGTCTCAAACTCAAAAATATTTTTTCTGTGAGGGGATGGACTTTAAATGAACCCATCACATTGGTGCTAATGCTAGAATGCTAGCAGTAGCATACTAGTGATTTTTTTTAATTTGTGTGTGCACTGCGTGGTGAAATCTCTCGCAAGTCACGTAATTAAACGTAAACGGAATTGTTGACAATAATAATAAATATTGTAGTTAATTAGTTATATCATTAGCTATATATTGTTTGTTTTTCATTTAATCAATAATCGTGTAAATCCTGAAACCGTGACATTTCCTCTGGCTCTGCGCCAAAATTTCATATCGTGACATCCATAGTATGTAGAGACTGTATTTAACAGAATTGAAGAAACTGTATTTAAATGTACTGGTGGTTAAATCAATGATTTGTTGGTCTGGTTCATCAACATTTAATTCAAAGTGAGTGTGGGACTGTGTTTTTAACTGTTATATGTTTGTTCGTGTCTTTCAGGTGCCAGACCACGAGAAATTGTTTGAGGACCTCCTTGAGGAAAAGCAGAATTTGGATTCTAAGAATATGCATCTGGCTCATGAAAATGCCAGTCTGAAGATCGCCATGTCCTGCAAAGAAGCTTCATGGAAAAAGGAAAAGGAGAGCATGCAGAATGCAGATTATGAAAAACTCAAGGAAGAACTACAGCTCGACCTTAAGGATGCCAAGAAAGAGTTGAGGCTCCAAGAGAAGGACTACAGGTCCTTGAGTACTCGTTGTCAAAGCCAGCAGGCAGAGATCCACAAGATCAGACGTGACCTCAAGCAAAGGTGCAACCACGTCAATGAGCTGGAGTACTCCATTAAACAGAGGGAACAGGTGATCGACAGGACAGTGCATGAGAAAATGGCACTGGAAGAGGAAATCAATGAGCTCACAACCAAGCTCAAAGCTATGGGGACAAAAGTTCTCCAGAACGAGCCTGACTGCCAGTCAGAAATCAAGGCTCTGAAGCGCGAGCTCAGCCGTGAGCAGGCAGAGAAGGAGGCTGGCTCCAGTAGAATCAAGGAGCTGGAGAGACAGCTCAAGGTCACAGAAGAGAAGTGGGTGACCAAACATGAGGCCAGAATTGTCCAAACGGATCAGCTGATCAACAGTCTCACCAGTCAAAATAAGGCACTGGAAGCCAGCAACAAGAAACTCCTGTCCATGCAGCAAGCCATGGAGGCAAGGATCCTCCAGAACAAGACTGAGTGGGAGACTAAAGTTAACACTCTGGAGGACCATCTCAGTAGTGAGCGGGTGGAGAAGGAGGCTGGCTCCAATCGAATCAAGGAGCTGGAGAGACAGCTCAAGGTCACAGAAGAGAAGTGGGTGACCAAACGTGAGGCCAGAATTGTCTATACGGATCAGGTGATCAACAGTCTCAGCAGTCAGAATATGGCACTGGAAGCCAGCAACCAGAGGCTCATCTCCGTGCAGCAAGCCATCGAGGCAAGGATCCTCCAGAACAAGACTGAGTGGGAGACGAAAGTTAACACTCTGGAGGACCATCTCAGTAGTGAGCAGGCTGAGAAGGAGGCTGGCTTCACAAAAATCAAGGAGCTGGAGAAACTGGTCAGCAATACTGAGCAGATGTGGGCGGCCAAGCATGAGGCAGACATACTAAAGCTGCTCATTCTGAAACAGATCAAGCTTCAGGTAAGTCACATCAGCTCTGTTTGATCTGAATAAGAACTTGTTGCACTTTAAGTTTGTTTCTTATTCAGACTTTCGAAAGAGAAAATATCTAAACACTTGTCGTCTCTGTCTTTTCAGGAACTGGCCTTGATGACCGATAAGGACAAGGCAAGGATTCAAAAGGAGCAAAAGAAAGCAAAGAAAGAGGCAGAGAAGAGGCAAAAGAAGGAGCTGCAAGAGAAGAAGAGGCAGGAGCAGAGAGACAAACTAGACAGAGAGAAGGAGGAGAAGCGGCAAAGGAAATGAAGAAAATATTTACATTTAGGGCATTTAGCAGATGCTTTTGTCCAAAGCAACTTACAATAAGTACATTTGTCACAAGAGAGAAACCATTCTTAAAAAAATAAAGACATTTGAAATTGAATCAATCATCTCTTGTTTCTTCCTCAATACACCCTGGTGTTCATTTTGTAAGTCATGGTTCCATATAGAGTCAAATATATGATGTGTATATGATGTGATTGAAAGCTAGTAATGTCCAATGGGTGCAGGTCGAGGAGGGCATGCAGTGTCCTCGAGCTCTCAGTCAGGCTCCACCCCTCGCTCCTACTAATGTGGTCACTTCTGATTTTAAAAAACGAGATGTATTTTCAGACTTTCATTCTTCACATTTTAGATTCACATCTAAAAAGAAATGATTGTAGGGCTCATATCATGGAAAACTGTTTGTTTAATATCACATTTAACTGACAGTGTCTGTGATGTCCCATGTGACAGCTTCTGTGATGTCACATGTGACAGTGTCTATGATGTCAAATGTGACAGTGTCTATGATGTCATATTTGACTTTGATTGTTTAATGTAATTTATCTTTACTTCAAAGCCATCACTACCAGGTTCAGTGCCTATAAGAGTTATGGAGGAGACCTTATGAGCACAACAGCTCCAAAACTAGACCACAGATCCACAAATCTTCGATACACGAGACCGTCAGAAGACAGTATATACTTCAGTACACATATATAATACCCCTATATTTGGCCAACATGCCAAAGAACAAGTCAGGAAGGGTAAGGTTTCTAAGCAGGACACATCGACGATTTTATTTTATTTTTCCAATGTTTGTCTCAAACTCAAAAATATTTTTTCTGTGAGGGGATGGACTTTAAATGAACCCATCACATTGGTGCTAATGCTAGAATGCTAGCAGTAGCATACTAGTGATTTTTTTTAATTTGTGTGTGCACTGCGTGGTGAAATCTCTCGCAAGTCACGTAATTAAACGTAAACGGAATTGTT
Organism: Paralichthys olivaceus; assembly: GCF_024713975.1. Classification (NCBI taxonomy): domain Eukaryota; kingdom Metazoa; phylum Chordata; class Actinopteri; order Pleuronectiformes; family Paralichthyidae; genus Paralichthys; species Paralichthys olivaceus. The sequence continues at coordinate 26,496,730 of NC_091102.1, forward strand.
GACAATAATAATAAATATTGTAGTTAATTAGTTATATCATTAGCTATATATTGTTTGTTTTTCATTTAATCAATAATCGTGTAAATCCTGAAACCGTGACATTTCCTCTGGCTCTGCGCCAAAATTTCATATCGTGACATCCATAGTATGTAGAGACTGTATTTAACAGAATTGAAGAAACTGTATTTAAATGTACTGGTGGTTAAATCAATGATTTGTTGGTCTGGTTCATCAACATTTAATTCAAAGTGAGTGTGGGACTGTGTTTTTAACTGTTATATGTTTGTTCGTGTCTTTCAGGTGCCAGACCACGAGAAATTGTTTGAGGACCTCCTTGAGGAAAAGCAGAATTTGGATTCTAAGAATATGCATCTGGCTCATGAAAATGCCAGTCTGAAGATCGCCATGTCCTGCAAAGAAGCTTCATGGAAAAAGGAAAAGGAGAGCATGCAGAATGCAGATTATGAAAAACTCAAGGAAGAACTACAGCTCGACCTTAAGGATGCCAAGAAAGAGTTGAGGCTCCAAGAGAAGGACTACAGGTCCTTGAGTACTCGTTGTCAAAGCCAGCAGGCAGAGATCCACAAGATCAGACGTGACCTCAAGCAAAGGTGCAACCACGTCAATGAGCTGGAGTACTCCATTAAACAGAGGGAACAGGTGATCGACAGGACAGTGCATGAGAAAATGGCACTGGAAGAGGAAATCAATGAGCTCACAACCAAGCTCAAAGCTATGGGGACAAAAGTTCTCCAGAACGAGCCTGACTGCCAGTCAGAAATCAAGGCTCTGAAGCGCGAGCTCAGCCGTGAGCAGGCAGAGAAGGAGGCTGGCTCCAGTAGAATCAAGGAGCTGGAGAGACAGCTCAAGGTCACAGAAGAGAAGTGGGTGACCAAACATGAGGCCAGAATTGTCCAAACGGATCAGCTGATCAACAGTCTCACCAGTCAAAATAAGGCACTGGAAGCCAGCAACAAGAAACTCCTGTCCATGCAGCAAGCCATGGAGGCAAGGATCCTCCAGAACAAGACTGAGTGGGAGACTAAAGTTAACACTCTGGAGGACCATCTCAGTAGTGAGCGGGTGGAGAAGGAGGCTGGCTCCAATCGAATCAAGGAGCTGGAGAGACAGCTCAAGGTCACAGAAGAGAAGTGGGTGACCAAACGTGAGGCCAGAATTGTCTATACGGATCAGGTGATCAACAGTCTCAGCAGTCAGAATATGGCACTGGAAGCCAGCAACCAGAGGCTCATCTCCGTGCAGCAAGCCATCGAGGCAAGGATCCTCCAGAACAAGACTGAGTGGGAGACGAAAGTTAACACTCTGGAGGACCATCTCAGTAGTGAGCAGGCTGAGAAGGAGGCTGGCTTCACAAAAATCAAGGAGCTGGAGAAACTGGTCAGCAATACTGAGCAGATGTGGGCGGCCAAGCATGAGGCAGACATACTAAAGCTGCTCATTCTGAAACAGATCAAGCTTCAGGTAAGTCACATCAGCTCTGTTTGATCTGAATAAGAACTTGTTGCACTTTAAGTTTGTTTCTTATTCAGACTTTCGAAAGAGAAAATATCTAAACACTTGTCGTCTCTGTCTTTTCAGGAACTGGCCTTGATGACCGATAAGGACAAGGCAAGGATTCAAAAGGAGCAAAAGAAAGCAAAGAAAGAGGCAGAGAAGAGGCAAAAGAAGGAGCTGCAAGAGAAGAAGAGGCAGGAGCAGAGAGACAAACTAGACAGAGAGAAGGAGGAGAAGCGGCAAAGGAAATGAAGAAAATATTTACATTTAGGGCATTTAGCAGATGCTTTTGTCCAAAGCAACTTACAATAAGTACATTTGTCACAAGAGAGAAACCATTCTTAAAAAAATAAAGACATTTGAAATTGAATCAATCATCTCTTGTTTCTTCCTCAATACACCCTGGTGTTCATTTTGTAAGTCATGGTTCCATATAGAGTCAAATATATGATGTGTATATGATGTGATTGAAAGCTAGTAATGTCCAATGGGTGCAGGTCGAGGAGGGCATGCAGTGTCCTCGAGCTCTCAGTCAGGCTCCACCCCTCGCTCCTACTAATGTGGTCACTTCTGATTTTAAAAAACGAGATGTATTTTCAGACTTTCATTCTTCACATTTTAGATTCACATCTAAAAAGAAATGATTGTAGGGCTCATATCATGGAAAACTGTTTGTTTAATATCACATTTAACTGACAGTGTCTGTGATGTCCCATGTGACAGCTTCTGTGATGTCACATGTGACAGTGTCTATGATGTCAAATGTGACAGTGTCTATGATGTCATATTTGACTTTGATTGTTTAATGTAATTTATCTTTACTTCAAAGCCATCACTACCAGGTTCAGTGCCTATAAGAGTTATGGAGGAGACCTTATGAGCACAACAGCTCCAAAACTAGACCACAGATCCACAAATCTTCGATACACGAGACCGTCAGAAGACAGTATATACTTCAGTACACATATATAATACCCCTATATTTGGCCAACATGCCAAAGAACAAGTCAGGAAGGGTAAGGTTTCTAAGCAGGACACATCGACGATTTTATTTTATTTTTCCAATGTTTGTCTCAAACTCAAAAATATTTTTTCTGTGAGGGGATGGACTTTAAATGAACCCATCACATTGGTGCTAATGCTAGAATGCTAGCAGTAGCATACTAGTGATTTTTTTTAATTTGTGTGTGCACTGCGTGGTGAAATCTCTCGCAAGTCACGTAATTAAACGTAAACGGAATTGTTGACAATAATAATAAATATTGTAGTTAATTAGTTATATCATTAGCTATATATTGTTTGTTTTTCATTTAATCAATAATCGTGTAAATCCTGAAACCGTGACATTTCCTCTGGCTCTGCGCCAAAATTTCATATCGTGACATCCATAGTATGTAGAGACTGTATTTAACAGAATTGAAGAAACTGTATTTAAATGTACTGGTGGTTAAATCAATGATTTGTTGGTCTGGTTCATCAACATTTAATTCAAAGTGAGTGTGGGACTGTGTTTTTAACTGTTATATGTTTGTTCGTGTCTTTCAGGTGCCAGACCACGAGAAATTGTTTGAGGACCTCCTTGAGGAAAAGCAGAATTTGGATTCTAAGAATATGCATCTGGCTCATGAAAATGCCAGTCTGAAGATCGCCATGTCCTGCAAAGAAGCTTCATGGAAAAAGGAAAAGGAGAGCATGCAGAATGCAGATTATGAAAAACTCAAGGAAGAACTACAGCTCGACCTTAAGGATGCCAAGAAAGAGTTGAGGCTCCAAGAGAAGGACTACAGGTCCTTGAGTACTCGTTGTCAAAGCCAGCAGGCAGAGATCCACAAGATCAGACGTGACCTCAAGCAAAGGTGCAACCACGTCAATGAGCTGGAGTACTCCATTAAACAGAGGGAACAGGTGATCGACAGGACAGTGCATGAGAAAATGGCACTGGAAGAGGAAATCAATGAGCTCACAACCAAGCTCAAAGCTATGGGACAAAAGTTCTCCAGAACGAGCCTGACTGCCAGTCAGAAATCAAGGCTCTGAAGCGCGAGCTCAGCCGTGAGCAGGCAGAGAAGGAGGCTGGCTCCAGTAGAATCAAGGAGCTGGAGAGACAGCTCAAGGTCACAGAAGAGAAGTGGGTGACCAAACATGAGGCCAGAATTGTCCAAACGGATCAGCTGATCAACAGTCTCACCAGTCAAAATAAGGCACTGGAAGCCAGCAACAAGAAACTCCTGTCCATGCAGCAAGCCATGGAGGCAAGGATCCTCCAGAACAAGACTGAGTGGGAGACTAAAGTTAACACTCTGGAGGACCATCTCAGTAGTGAGCGGGTGGAGAAGGAGGCTGGCTCCAATCGAATCAAGGAGCTGGAGAGACAGCTCAAGGTCACAGAAGAGAAGTGGGTGACCAAACGTGAGGCCAGAATTGTCTATACGGATCAGGTGATCAACAGTCTCAGCAGTCAGAATATGGCACTGGAAGCCAGCAACCAGAGGCTCATCTCCGTGCAGCAAGCCATCGAGGCAAGGATCCTCCAGAACAAGACTGAGTGGGAGACGAAAGTTAACACTCTGGAGGACCATCTCAGTAGTGAGCAGGCTGAGAAGGAGGCTGGCTTCACAAAAATCAAGGAGCTGGAGAAACTGGTCAGCAATACTGAGCAGATGTGGGCGGCCAAGCATGAGGCAGACATACTAAAGCTGCTCATTCTGAAACAGATCAAGCTTCAGGTAAGTCACATCAGCTCTGTTTGATCTGAATAAGAACTTGTTGCACTTTAAGTTTGTTTCTTATTCAGACTTTCGAAAGAGAAAATATCTAAACACTTGTCGTCTCTGTCTTTTCAGGAACTGGCCTTGATGACCGATAAGGACAAGGCAAGGATTCAAAAGGAGCAAAAGAAAGCAAAGAAAGAGGCAGAGAAGAGGCAAAAGAAGGAGCTGCAAGAGAAGAAGAGGCAGGAGCAGAGAGACAAACTAGACAGAGAGAAGGAGGAGAAGCGGCAAAGGAAATGAAGAAAATATTTACATTTAGGGCATTTAGCAGATGCTTTTGTCCAAAGCAACTTACAATAAGTACATTTGTCACAAGAGAGAAACCATTCTTAAAAAAATAAAGACATTTGAAATTGAATCAATCATCTCTTGTTTCTTCCTCAATACACCCTGGTGTTCATTTTGTAAGTCATGGTTCCATATAGAGTCAAATATATGATGTGTATATGATGTGATTGAAAGCTAGTAATGTCCAATGGGTGCAGGTCGAGGAGGGCATGCAGTGTCCTCGAGCTCTCAGTCAGGCTCCACCCCTCGCTCCTACTAATGTGGTCACTTCTGATTTTAAAAAACGAGATGTATTTTCAGACTTTCATTCTTCACATTTTAGATTCACATCTAAAAAGAAATGATTGTAGGGCTCATATCATGGAAAACTGTTTGTTTAATATCACATTTAACTGACAGTGTCTGTGATGTCCCATGTGACAGCTTCTGTGATGTCACATGTGACAGTGTCTATGATGTCAAATGTGACAGTGTCTATGATGTCATATTTGACTTTGATTGTTTAATGTAATTTATCTTTACTTCAAAGCCATCACTACCAGGTTCAGTGCCTATAAGAG